>NC_048558.1:8464137-8789458 GCF_902806685.2 Maniola hyperantus
ACGATGTTTTCCTTCACCGTTGAAGCAAGTGATATTTAATTACTTAAGACGCACATAACTCCGAAAAGTTAGAGGTGCCCGGGATTGAACCCCCGATCTCCGATTAGAAGGCGGACGTCCTAACCACTAGGCTATCACAGTAGTAGTTACCCAAGTAGTAATCAGCGATCATGGAGTGGAAGTACATGGCCATGTTCATGTTCTTGAAGTACCTCTCGCGCGCCGTGTCGCGGAACTGGCGATGGTACCAGTTCATCACGGAGACGCCGTCTGCTTCGCGCTCAGACAGGTAGTTGGGAAGGTCGTTGCGGATCCTGAAAATGTCAAAACACAATTTCTGTTGAGAATGTTCTGTTCAGTGAGAAGTGACTTAATACTATCATTCAAATATGTTTTACTACCGAACCACAAGTTTTACCGTGGTGAAGTAAAAGTCAACGGTTCAGCCGCCTTCAGTAATTAACAAAACAAAGGCGCTAGTCAATTTTAAATAGCTGAACAGACCTTGACCAATTACTGAGAAGAAGAACAGAGAAATATAAGTAAGAAGGAAAAATAGGTAAAATTAAGGAGATTTTTCACAGACCTGGTCCAAAGTAAAGGTGGTATCCTCCTGACAGGCGGCAGATGGTACTGGTAAACGTCATCAAGAACCTTGTCATCCAGGGATATCAGATCTTCTAGTTCAGTTTCTGAGAGACCACTCCTCGCTGCGGTGATGTAGGCCAGAGCGTGGAAGACTAGAAGTCTGCCATGCTGTAATAATAACAGTTTTGAATATTATGATGACTTTGATTTAATGGAGTTGTAATACAATAAAAAGACATGAAAATACAGATCTTACGTTACGTACAGAAGCAGTCTAAATATATAAAAGGAAAAGGTGACTGACTGACTGCCTGATCTATCAACACACAGCTAAAACTATTGCACGGATCAGGCTGAAATTTGGCATGCAGATAGCTATGCAGATATCTTGTACCTATATCAAATATTTGAAAAGAGCAACCGCCGAGTTTCTTGCTGGTTCTTCTCAGTAGGAAAGTCATTCCGAACCAGTGGTAGATGCATCCGACTATTCGTAAGTACTTTTAAAAGTTTATACGAATAATTTTTTTTTTATTTTTTTTTTTATTTTATTCCGACGTAGGCACCCGCTAAGATTTTTAAAAATTCAACCTCTAAGGGGGTGAACTAGGGGTTTGAATTTTTGTAGTCCACACGGACGAAGTTGCGAGCATAAGCTAGTCTCAAATAAATTAATGTTTGGGAAAAAACAACAACAATGCTATTAGCGTTATCATATAATCAATATCTGTTCTTTTAGATAAGGAATCATTTTGAAACGTTTGAAACAGTATAAGGGCAGAAAGGAATGGGGAAAATGATTAGAAAACAAACTCAAAATGGGAAGATTTTTACTTAAATATACTTAATAGAACTCGTATCGGAAAGTGCAGGGTTTCATGACACTTTACTAGGTGAACAGACGATATCCAAGGAGTCGTAATAGGCAACTGGATTTAGATTGCGTAAGAACGCGGCGTGAGGAAGTCCTTACTTGAGAACTTTGTCCATCAGTGGACGTATATCCATTGAAAACGATTCGTTTCAAGACGAATAGAACGAGGAAGCTCATCAATCATGAGAAGCTCAAAGCAATTTTTTTAAGATACCTTACCTGTTTTTCGATTCTTTCAAACAGCATCATGATGGAGTCCATGACTGTAGAAGCCAAGTGAGTTTCGGTAGGCTTCGTGTAACTTCGCCATCTGCAAACCTGTATAATTCACTAAATTTGTATAAAGAGTACCATAACTACAATATCGATGATGAAAAGTTTATATTACCTACCTATTTGACATTATGAACTATAAAGAAATTATGAATTATAATTATTCTAATTAATTATTATTAAAAATTATTATTAAGTATATTATTTATATTATTATTATTAAAAATAATTAAAATATAAGTTAAATTAAAGAAATGGTAGGTACTCCAGGAACGCACAAAAGACGGAAACGTTTAAGTACGGAAACCAGCCCAGAGCGAAGAAAGAAGAGGTACTCCAGGAATCGCAGAAGGACGCTAGATTCAACGTGGCATGTGGAAATCCCTAAATGAGAGCTATGCCCGTGTGGTGTGGAGTGTGGACGTCTATCGGTTGATATTTATAATGATGACTACCTGCCCTGGCGAACTTCGTTCCGCCTAACAGTCGATTCAAATTTTTTAAATTTTTCTCTCCCTAAGAACCATCCTCGCACTTATAAGGAATATTATAAAAAAAGAATTAGCGAAATCGGTTCAGCTGTTCTCGAGATTTGCGATGAGCAACACATTTAGTGACTTATTTTTATATTATAGAATGATGATGGATGGTAGGTAACGATAATCTAAAAAATGTTTTACCTCAGCAAATACCAACTTGACGAAGATAGGCAAAGAACAGCTGGCTATAGCGTTGGAGACTAGCCGCCATTGATAATTCGATAAATCTCTTGCAGCCGACGCCATCCAAAGCCTAAAAATGTATGATTATTATTATTGTTTACTTTTGAAAAAAATAGTTTAATGAGTGAGTAATCTGATACTAACTTCAAAACTTGCATGGCCAACTCTTCCCCTAAAGCTTTCACTTCCAGGAAATTATCTTCAGAATCTATCATCCTTCGAAGTACATCGTATTCCTTTGAAACCTCAGGGTTGGCTTCTTCGCATGCACAAGTTACTATGATCTGAAAAATTGACATATTCCCAGTGGTACCCAGAAACATATTTTTAACGTATTGTTATTATCAGGTAATTGCCTAATGCAGCCTACCTCCGCCTCCGTTCAAAAAGCTATGAGCTATGGGTATTTGGAGCAATTTTTCAGGGATATTCATCTGTGCCAGATTTACGTTTTTCGGCTTTTGAAATTAATTTTCCGAATTTATGGTAACTCTTGATGTTGGTTTGGGGCAAAATATGAAATAATCACTTGACAGTACGAGACGCTACTGGAAAATAAATGCCCAAATACCACTAAGACCGCAGTCTTGAGATCTCCTTGCGCATTCGATTGCTGCTGTTACATCTGACCCATAATACTGTAAGAATGTGAGTCGTGAATCATTAAAGAAGACCTTAAGGAAACGTATAGAAGCTTTCGAAATGTGGGCATATAGACGTATACTGGCCATTAGCTGGATTCACAAAGTCACGAATGCGGAAGTTCTGCAACGCGTCAATCAAAAACGCAAACTTAAGCAAACCATCAAGATGAGGAAAGACGCATATTTGGGGCACTTGCTTAGGCATGAGAGGTACAAACTCCTATAACTCATCATGATGGGAAAAGTTGCCGGAAGAACAGACGTCGGTCGCAGAAAAAAGTCCTGACTGCGCAACATCCGGGATTGGACGAGAATCGCGAGTGCTGCAGAAATATTTCGCCTCGCGAAGAACAGAATGGAATACGCTAAGCTGTCTTCGCTAGTCGGAGAAGCACGCAAAGAAGAAGAAGAAATACCACTATCACTTATCCTTGACGACTTTAGTCAACCCGGACTATCCTTTTAGCGACAAAAGTTAATTTCAAGAAACTTACCTTACAATGCGGTGGTAGTCTAGTCGGTAGCCAGGACACCTTATTGTTCTCAGTGCCGATGCCAGTGAGCTGGTCTACTGAGTCGAGGTACAACAGCAAGGGTTGTTGCTGTGACGCCATGGTTAGGAGCTGCTTGAAGTGTGCGGTAAGTGGGACGAGGTCGTCCGGTATGCCCTCAAAGGGGAGGGCAAAGTTGTAGGATATCTGAAATTTTCACATTGGTTTGAGAGATTCCTAAAAACATTTCAAAAATTCAACACTCTCTCATGGGGCAATAATGACTGACTTGATTGAGTTACGAAAGGAATTACTCAATAAAGTTATCAAAATGGATTTACTTAATAGAAAAAAAAGCAAAGTAAGAACTACAAAACCAAATTGGTGGGTAGACTGTAAATTTCATTCTAACGGAGCTAGATAAACCAGCTATGGTATAATAATAATTATTAAAATTGGTCCACGCTTTAGTCTCTAGAACACCACAAAGGAACCAACGAACGATATAATATGCATAGACTTTATATCGCAGAAATCTACTGTTATTCACCTAACCTAGCTTGAAAAAATCAAATACCTAATTTTAAGCCATAAGAAATCTTTAAAGGACTACTTAAAAGAATGTACCTGTTGACAAATAGATATAAGTGTCGGTGTAAGAGCGCTAGAGTCAGGTGTGGTTCCGAGGAATCTAATGATGTTGGTTGGTCGTACTTCTGCAAACCATGTATTGAGGGACATTGCAGAGCTCTTCGCTAAAAGGCTTGTTTTGCCACAACCACCTTAAAAAATTGATTCTGCGTTATATACTAGACATCTACTACACAGTATCTATTATCTACGTGGTTTGTACATTTAAGGGTTTGTTAGGGATAACGATGTATTATTCCCCCTCACCCCTCACAGTTTCCAATAGCTTTCTTCAACCCCATTCTCATTTTATTTGAAATTGGGCTTCCTGATTTCTAGAAGGTCAGAGATAACCCTGGTTAGAAAATTTTCACTAGTTATGGCAACATTATTTGATTTTTTTCTTTTCTAATGCGGTTATTTTCATTACAAGCTTTGTATCTTGCCAAAAAATACCTATTCTTCTTACTAGTACTAAGTACGTAAGTAGGTAGTAATTTCACTATACCTTCTCCATAAAGCACGAGTGGTTTATCAGAATCGTTCAGCATATAGTTCTCAATGTAGTTGAGGTCATCTTCTCTTCCATGGAACACCTTGACAGAGTTGTTACAAGCATGCAGATGTTGCAGTATTTCTGTCACTATCTGCCCTTGTGCACTGCTGTCTTCCTTACGCATTGCCCTTGAAATTCAGACAGTCCTTTAGGTATTTATTAACAACAAGATGATGCCCACTACTTCGTCTGCGTGGATTTGGATTTTGAAAAATCCCGAGGGAACCCTATAGTAATTAAAGCATAAACAAATTTTTAAGGAAGAGTCAAAAAAGTCGATAAAAAGAATTAGTACCCTTATTATAAATTCGAAAGTGTGTTTTTTTGTTGGTTTGTCCTTCAATCACGTCCCAACGGTGCAACGGGACGTGATTTTTTACATGGAGATAGTTAAAGACCTGGAGAGTGACATAGGCTACTTTTATCCCGGAAAATCAATGAGTTCCCACGGGATTTTTGGAACTTAAATCCACGAATATGAAGTCGTGGGCATCAGCTACTTTAAAATAAATTTTAAGTTTAGTTTCATCGACTTACCTATCAACCAGTTTTATAATGTTCTTATAGAAATGTGTAATGAAATGGTTGAGGTATTCGCCGTGTGTCTCATTGTCCAATCCATCACGTCCTATCCATTCTACCGTGTACCTGTAAGTTTAGCAATGGACATGAGCTTAACTAATATATTTCTATAACAATTATCCTGATAAACCAAATATCCTGATTAATCTAAATATATAAAGGAAAAAGGTGATTGACTGGCTGATCTTTCGACGCACAGCTCAAACTACTGGACGGATCGGGCTGAAATTTGTTTAACATGCAATAAGTAATTTTGAGTTTTGATCAAGACTTACTTTTGTATATTTGTAGTCTCAATCTTATTAGGCAATCGGACATCCCTCAAATCGGCTAAAAGCTTAGAAGCCTCTGCATCCAAGCTCCTGTTGAGGATATCCACGAAATTGCTGGCCTTCTTCAGGTTCTGGAGGTTAATGTTGTTGATGTACCGGACGTATGCTAGACAGTGGTTTTTAGTGTTCTTCACGTTTAACACACCGTTGATTACTTCTCGTTCGGTCACTGTAAAAGTTTCAGTAAAGAACTAATTGAAAAACTAAAGAAGTGATAGTTTTTAAAATGGCTAGACTCCTTCCATATAAATCACTTAAAGATGGATTTTTGGGATTGTAATGCAATAGACTCCCAGGTAAAATATGATTTTGTTCGATTAATATCAATGATGGAAACAATGGCTTAACGTGATATTCTAGAGACGGAGAAAACCGAGTTTAAAATCCAGTTACCGACTTGTCACATCACTTCAATTGTTGTATTTGTAAGATAATGATGTAATGTGTAGTCTACTCATTTGCTAAAACAGTGTTGTTGTTGTTCGTTTTAGTGGACTTTTTGTTGTGCCACACAGCACAATTTACTTCGCCAAAGACGCGTTGTTTGGAGAAAACACAAAGGAGGTTGACCAGCTTGTCTTTACAAGTCTATTCTGAACAATTCCAACACAGTGTCTAACACTGAATGATAGGTACCGAGCTCATTTGACAAATTCTTTTTAATCCAATGAAGGTTTTTTATGAAAAAATATTTTAATATCACTCAATGAAGCAGCAATGTCAAATGAGCTTGGTGGCTGTCATTCAGTGTTAGACACTATGTTAGCGAATCATCACCCCGCAGGTCTACTATCTTCAAGCTACTGGAAAAAATATATAAGTACTAGATGATGCCCGCAACTTCGTCCGCGTGGATTTGGGTTTTAAAAATCCCGTGGGAACTCTTTAATTTCCCGGGATAAATAGTAGCTTATGTCCTTCCCCGGGATGTAAGCTATCTCTGTACCAAATTTCGTCTACAACTGTTAAACTTTTGGGTCGTGAAAAGCTAGCAGATAGACAGACAGATAGACAGACACGCTTTCGCATTTATAATATTAGTATGGATTTATACCTGACATAAAGTAGTTATGCATCGCGTCCTTATCCATTTTGCCAGCATTGTACAGCTGGAGGGATGCTTTGCGGAACAGCTTCTGCATTTTGGTGAGCGTGTCCCACCAGACCGCCTGGTCCTCCGCTTGAAGTTTCGGCACTCTCTGGAAAAGAGAATAAAAGAAGATTGCGTGGGTTGCGGGCTTATCGGTGTTTTATAGGATATATTATTTCGGAGAGTGTGCTCAGGAACTATTCGATCTTGTCCCCCCCTTCATCATTATTTTTACCACCGAACCGCAAGACGTCGGGCGAGTTTCCATCCTTATGTCGTCGACATTCCATCTACACGCACGAAACGTTTTGCGTCATCATTCCTCATACGTATGGCTGGTTTGGAATACTCTTCCGCGATATGTGTTTCCTACCAATTACAACCCGGGTAACTTTGAAAGAGTGAATAGGCATCTTCTAGGTAAACGCGTCCTATCGTAGGCCGCATCGTCACTTTCTATCAGGTGTGATTGTGGTCAAGCGTTTGCCTATAGTAAATTAAAAAACAAAAAAACGTTCGATTCTTAGGAGTCTACAGCGTGTTTGATTAATCATAATGTAACATGATAAATGAGATATTTACCTAATTAGGACCACCTCGGGAGTATACCCTTTTAAATAAAAAAAGAATTTTCAAAATTGGTCCAGGCATCTTCGAGTAATCGGGGAACATACATAAAAAATAAACAAAAGATTCCGACGAATTGAGAACAGCCTCCTTTTTTGAAGTCGGTTCTTTAACCGACTTCAAACTCTTCTTTCTCTCTTTAGAAAATGCCTTAAACTTTTCAACTAAAAACAAACATCAAGTAGAGGAACTATCTAAAGACTTAGCTCTTAATTCGCACTTAAACAAAGACTTTATAAATACTGCTTCAACTGAGCAATTAATAAAGTCGTTTGTTCTAGAACTGAGCGGAAGAAGAACAACTTTAAATCAAGTCTACTGTTCATAGTTCGATGGGTTCAAGTATAGAAATTCATAAAGTTTGTATAATGCTCGTTCAGCTTTTTTAAAGTAAATAAATAATTTATTGAACTTAAATACAAGAACGAGGTTATACTAAAATTATGAATTAAGAGTAAGTAATAAGTAAATAAATAGTATAAAGATGTGGTTCTCTTTGGATTTTTTAAATCAGATACAGGTTAGCCCTTGACTGCAATATCTCCTGGTGGTAAGTGATCTGATGATGCAGTCGAAGATGGAAGCGGGCTAACCTGGAAAGGGTAAGGCAGTTTTTATTAAACCCATACCTCTTTGGTTTCTACTTTCTACACGGCATCGTACCGGAACGCTTAATCACTTTGCGGCATGGGTGGTAACTAGCCACGGCAGAAGCCTCCCACCAGACCAGATCAGAAATTATTAAATCCCAAATTTCCCCTGCCGCGAATCGAACCTTGGACCTCCCACCAATAAGACCATAGCAATGACCACGGCGTCAGTGAGGTCATAAAAGTCTGTTTACAGTTCGATGGGTTCGAGTATTGAAAATTGATAAAGTTTATTTTATGCTCTTCCAACTTTCTGTGTTTTAACTTTTAATAGGTAAATATTGTTGGTTCTCTTTAGAATTATCTTTTGTCCAAAGAAAGGTTTATCCTTTGCCACAATGTTTCATTTCAGTCCGTAGATAATAATCACGCGAAAATCTTTTGTCTGTCTACATTTTAGTACAAGAGTTGGAAATTAATAATTGTGGGCTCTTTCTCTATGTGTCATGATTTTATTGGTTTTCGTTTGCAAATATCTTATCACTACCCATATTATAAATGCGAAAGTGTCTGTTAATTGGTTTGTTGGCTTGTCATTCAATCGATGTGATTTTTTGCATGGATATAGTTAAAGACCTGCAGAGTGACGCTACTTTTTAATCGACTTCCAAAAAGGAGGCGGTTCTCAATTCGGCCCGTTTTTTGTAATGTATGTACATCGATTTTTTCGAGGTTTGTGGACCGTTTAGCAAATTTTTTTCCGTGATGGTCGCGTAAAAAATTCTAAATCCAATTCTACAATCCTGATGCTGCAGGGTACTGAACTCATAAGCCGTGTGGATTTGGAAAGTTTTGCTGGTGAATTGATATTTAGAGGAAGGTTGCAGCACAGATACTGGTTGCATAGCGTGGGAGTCTTTCTTGTATGTACCAGGTACTTAAGACGGCAATTTGCGCAGTCAAGATACCAGGGTTGTAAAAACTAGTTGGAGCTATCATAGCTAACCTTGTTATTAAAGTTAATCAGTATGGAGGATATGGGTTGCAGCACAGACACCGGAGGCACAGCGTTGGAGTCCTTCTTGTACCAGGTATCCAGCAAAATGACGTCCACTCCTCCCGCCGCCAGCTCGTCTCTTAACATCTGTAGCTCTGATGATAGCACATAGGTTGGTATTGGTCTGAAAAAGGTTAACTTGCTGAGGTTTTATCCAGAACATCCTTATTGACCCCAGAACAAGTGTTAGACATAGATCAACTAGTCATAAAGCTGAAGTGGCAAAGGGTAGGGTGTCCAAGGTTACCCAAGCTATGAAAGCTTGAATTACCTTCAACATCTACCAACATGATTTTTTAAACCCGCAATGTATTGCGTGTAAAATTTAGGTCAATGCCCCCCCTCCGACGCAGCATTGACTCCGAGTGACCTGCTTACGGAACATTCGTTGACCTCTAGTCATTCAGATGTTTTATTTGCAACTAGCTTATGCTCGCGACTTCGTCCGCGTGGAGTATACAAATTTCATACCCCTATTTCACCCCCTTAGGAGTTGAATTTTCAAAAATCCTTTCTTAACAGATGCCTACGTCATAATAGCTATCATTGTATTGTATTGTGTCATTGTATCTGTATTCCAAATTTCTGCCCGATCCTTCCAGTAGTTTGAGCTGTGCGTTGATAGATCAGTCAGTCAGTCAGTCAGTCAGTCACCTTTTCCTTTTATATATTTATTTTTAGGTATATCGTGAAATTTTACAAAATATAGAATTTTTTTATTTTCATTCGCATTTTTTTCGCGTTTTTTTGTGGTACCATATCACCGATCATCAGTAGGTACTATCACCTGTCTTCGTTTTTGCCAGCGTTCTGGTTACACCCTGCATATAAAAAAAAACTGGTAATCCCTTCAAGAATTCTATGTCCAGCGGTAGGTGACGACGACTAAATTTTTTGCGGTATTAATTATTCTAGCAGGTTACCAGTTAGTTAAATTTACCTGTATCCATATTTCTGTCCGAGAAACACCACAAAGTTGGGTCCCATGGAGAGACGCTGGCAGTTCTTGATCTCCCTCATACAGAGCTCTGTTGTCATGTGGTCATCTGTTGCTTCGTCTCGGACCCCCCACCTCATATCAACCACCTGGAATATATTTCTTTAATATAAATATCCCTCCTCGGGATCATAACTCGTTTGGGCAGTGTTCAGGAAGCTACGAGATGTCTTCTTGTCCGAAATTCCTCAGTGCTTGAAGACCAAAGTCTTCGAACAGTGCGTGTTGCCAGTGATGACATATGGATCCGAGACATGGTCGCTAACTATGGGCCTCATAAGAAAGCTCAGAGTCACTCAGCGGGCGATGGAGAGAGCTATGCTTGGAGTTTCGATACGTGATGAAATCAGAAATGAGGAGATCCGTAGGAGAACTAGAGTAACCGACATAGTTCAACGGGTTGCGAAGCTGAAGTGGCAATGGGCAGGGCACATAGTTCGTACAACCGATAGACGTTGGGGTCCCAAGGTGCTAGCATGGCGACCACGCACCGGAAGACGCAGCGTTGGAAGACCCCCCACTAGGTGGACGGACGATATCAGACGAGTCGCAGGGAGCCGCTGGATCCTGGCGGCGCAAGACCGTGGCGTGTGGAAGTCCCTACAAGAGACCTATGTCCAGCAGTGGACGTCTATTGGTTGACGATGATTATGATGATGAATATAAATATAGTGAGCTAACAAGCAGGAGGGTCATCTGATGTTAAGTGACTACCGCCGCCTATGAATATTTGCAGCGCAGAGGAACTACTAGTGCGTTGCTGGCCTTTCAAGAATTTGTTAGTCCGCCCATTAAATAATCCCATACTGTAATCAAATGTTGGTAATAATGGAGTTGGTTCCACAGTTTGCATGTGCGTGGAAAACAGATCTGGCACAACGGGGGATCGAAGCGCATCAGGCACCCAGGTGGTGAGAGTGAAATTTGTTGACGGTTTGTTGGTTTGTCCTTCAATCACACCGCAACAGAGCAACGAATCGACGTGGTTTTTTGGCATGCAGATAGCTATTATGACGTAGACATCCGCTAAGAAAGGATTTTTGAAAATTCAACCCTTAAGGGGCTAAATTAGGGGTGTGAAATTTGTGTAATGCACACGGACGAAGTCGCACGCATAAGCTAGTAATGTATAAATATGGTAACTACACTATGAGTAGTGGAATTCGTGAACAAGTGGCCATAGCTCATAGCTCGGTAGTTTTAAATAGTACGTTCAGTACAACACGTGGCCAAAGCTTCCGTCGACAGAAATATAACCGCTATGTGGATTGTTGGTTTTTGTAACGCACGTTCAACACGCACGAAGCTAAGCGACAGCTAAGCGATACTTTTACTTCTAGCGGCAATAGTCTAGTCGGCGACAGGTTGAGATAACACACATTTCCCACATTAAAAGAACCGCAATTTAAACTCTGGGCTCCACCACAAAGGTTGACTGTCTTTTCACACAATTCTTCATGCATGGCTATTACCTTGTTTAACAAACTTCCTGATTGTAAAAAAAAATATGCCATTACTAAAATTCAAGCGAGAAATTTTTGAAATTCTCAATCGGAAAAATTATTATAGTGTAAAAGAATATCTTAATGACAATGACATACTAAAAATAACTAGTTGACCTAACTATTTTAATGTATCTATAATCTATCTATAATTTATAATATTGTATAATTTGACTGCGTAATTTGAAATTGTACTGTTTGACTGTTTGTAAAGTTTTCGATTTTGATTATAAATGTTAATATTAATTTCAACCTAAATATTTGCACACTGTCAAAGACAGTCGATTGTGTAAGGGACTGTTGTGTTATTGTTAACTTGTTATGCCCACAATTTTGCAAATAAATATTTATTTATTTATAAAACAATCGGGGTATGCCCACACCGGTGGTGTGATTACTAAAAACGATGTGGTAGCGACAGCAACGCGACAGCAGTAGCAATGCGACAGTTCATTTGCCGCCTCTCTTCGCGGTTAACGCGGGGGATGTACGGGTGTGCGGGGCCTTCCCTCCCCGATTGCCATTTCAAACTGTCGCGTACTATATTATGTTTCCTACAACACGTGGCTAAGCTATCGTCGACAGAAATATACCCGCAATGTGAATTGTTGTTTTTTTGTAACGCACGTTCAACACGGACGAAGCGAAGCGACACTTTTACTGAAAGCGTTTAGCTAAAAAAATATGAAACTTTTTATCCATTAAAGTAATCTGCTTCTTGTACGAGGCTATGATTCTGATATTGTACTAATTCTATATTATAAGCCAAGGTGTGAAATTCACAAATTGTATGTATTTTTTATTTATAGAGTAAAAATTTCGTTAAACCTGCATCAATTACTATTGTTGTGATTGGCTGAATTTGTGCGATTCTTGTTGCAACAATGCCTTGTAGCCAATAGTGAGCGAGCGTCAACCAATTAGAGGTGATTGCGATCGTGACATTGTAGCTGTCATTCTACCGCAATCGTGCAGCAGAACCATGCGTGTGTACACTACTTAATATTATAGCCATATTATAGCTCTGCTTGTTGTGTAAAGTCATATTTAAATGTTTACAAAACCTGCGGCCTGCTCTGGCTCAAGAATAGTTCAGTATTATACTTGTAATAGAAAACATGCAACGGGTAGTTAAACAATGAGCACAATGGACTGGGGTTCGATTTTAAAGGAGATGAACAAAAACTGTATGTACGCGTGCCCCAGAATGTACAAAGATGATATATGTGCCAAATAGTGCCCCAGAATGTACAGAGATGATGTGCCATTTAATAGTAAAAATCTTCTATTTTAAGAAAAAAAATCGCATATTGTTTTGCAGTCGTGGCATTAAGTTTGTGATAGGCATAAAAAGACTTCCATCCAGGGCCGTAAATTCCTTTACGGCTTTTTCTTACAAAAAGGGAAAACCTTGCACAAAATCGATTTAAATTCTAACTTTCTTAAATTATTTTCAGCGACTGCTTTTAAAGGTAAATAGTTATTCAAAATTTATTGTATACTAGCTTATGCTCGCGACTTCGTCCGCGTGGACTACAAAATTTCAAAACCCTATTTCACCCCCTTAGGAGTTGAATTTTCAAAAATCCTTTCTTAGCGGATGCCTACGTCATAATATAGCTATCTGCATGCCAAATTTCAGCCCGATCCGTCCAGTAGTTTGAGCTGTGCGTTGATAGATCAGTCAGTCAGTCAGTCAGTCAGTCAGTCAGTCAGTCAGTCAGTCAGTCAGTCAGTCACCTTTCCCTTTTATTTTATTGTATATTTTATTTGAATTTATTATAATACCTTTATATTTGTTCAGCCTCAAGCAAATTTTGTCCATCTCATTTTTAATGATGACGGTAGACAATAATTTAGGCTAGGAAAGTAGTGAACCGATAGACATTGGGGTCCAAAGGTGCTGGAATGGCGACCTCGCACCGGAAAGCGCAAAGTTAGAAGACCCCCACTAGGTGGACGGACGACATCAGACGAGCAGATTTAGCGTTTCGGTACGATGCCGTTTAGAAACCAAAAAACTGCCATACCCCTTCCAGGTTAGTCCGCATCCATCTTAGATTGCATTATCACTTACCACCAGGTGAGATTGCAGTCAGGAGCTAACTTATTGTATCTGAATAAAAAAAATAAAAAAAACTAGGCCAGCGTGCCGGACTGTGGCCTAAACCTTCTCATTTTAAGAGAGAACTTGTGCTCAATAGTCATAACTCTTCCTTTTGGGTTTGCCGTAGTTGCGTAAAACAGTAACTTATTTTTTGATGATCCAAAATTATCTAAAAACCAGTGTTGATTCTTAAATTTCGAGAAAAAGTTATCAGAAACGGCTTTTGAGATTAATAACTGTTCAGATGTCGCTTCTGGAAAACCTTTTTCTGTTCGATTGATGGGCAAAGCTCCTTTTTTACAATTCCAAGGAAAAACTCGGGTTTATTGAGGGATTATTATGAGAGACAAATCAAAGGGAGTTAAGGAGAAGCCTGCCTTTCGGTTTTTAATCTTCTAATCTAAATATATAAAATGAAAAGGTGACTGACTGACTGACTGACTGACTGACTGACTGACTGATCTATCAACGTACAGCTCAAACTACTGGACGGATCGGGCTGAAATTTGGCATGCAGGTAGCTATTGTGACGAAGGCATCCGCTAAGAAAGGATTTTTGAAAATTCAACCCCTAAGGGGGTGAAATAGCGGTTTGAAATTTGTGTAGTCCACGCGGACGAAGTCGCGAGCATAAGCTAGTACTTATATAAAAAATAAAAAAAAAGATTCCGACGAATTGAGAACCTCCTCCTTTTTTCGGTCGGTTAAAAAGGAAAAGGTGACTGATTGACTGACTTAGAAAGGATTTTTGAAAATTCAACCCCTGAGGGGGTGAAATAGGGGTTTCAAATTTGTGAAGTCCACGCGGACGAAGTCGCGAGCATAAGCTAGTAATATACAAATTATAAAAGAGCAGGGTAAAAGAGATGAACACGACGAGAGCTTTCATAATATTAGTGTGACTAGCTTATCCCCGCGACTTTGCCCGCATGTATTACACAAATTTCAAACCCCTATTTTATCTGCTTACGATTTGAACTTTCAAAAATCCTTTCTTATTGAATGTCTACGTCATAATAGCTATCTGCATGCCAAATTTCAGCCTAATACGTCCAGTAGTTTGAGCTGTGCATTGATAGATCAGTCAGTCAGTCACCTTTTCCTTTTACATATTTATAGATTAAGTATTATTTGCTTCATCGGTGAAGAAAAACATCGTGACAAAATCTTCATGCTTGAGACTTCTCCATAATGTTCTCAAAAGTAGGATATGAAGTTGCCAATCCGCATTTAGTCAGCATGATGGACTATGAAAAGAAAGCGATATACTTTATCAGTAGGTATCTGGCAATTTTGAGAATAGTTGAGATGATAAATTCTCTATTTTTTTAAAGTATTTTGTCGAAATGTTTCTTGTAAAAGCAAAAGTCAGATAAGCAGGTATAATTTAACTAATTTTTGGATAAGTTATTAAAATATGGTCTCATATATAGCTTGCGCGGTAGTATAAATCACAACGCGTAGAGGCTTATCAAGAGTTTTAATCTTTTAAATAACCTGACTGCAGTATTTATTTGACTAGGATGCAATTGCTATTGCAACCACTCTATCAAAATGGCGACCTAAACACAAAAACTTAATAGTCGTTGAGTCTCGAGTCGGAACAAGACTGGCCTAAAAACCTTCGAACACACGTATTAATACAAATCGATTCAAGATGGCTACCCCGTGACAGATCGCGGGACATCGGATGAGTCAAATATTGTCTAATTCATTAAACTAACTTCAATAAGCTAACACCTGCTAATATTTTTTTCGGATTCGTATTCCCCTTAACACAAATGAAGGATTTAGAAACTGAGAAGCGGAAGATATAAATTTTTATAGTAACTCGACAAAATAATCACTGTTTCGCAGAAAACTGACACTTTTAGTATTCAATACTAGCTTTTTCCCGCGACGTTACTTGAGATTAATTCAATATAGTATTTAAGAAGTTGTAGTCTATCTCTACAATACCCATATTATAAATGCGAAAGTGTGTTTGTTAGTTGGTTTGTTGGGTTGTCCTTCCATCACGCCACAACAGAGCAGCAGATTGGCCTGTTTTTTTTACATGGATAAAGTCGAAGACCTGGAGAGTGACATAGGCTACTTGTTATACCGGAAAATCAAAGAGTTTCCCACCTAAACCTAAACCAACCAAAACCTAAACCCACTCGGATAAATTCGCGGACATCATTCTAGTATTCAATAAATAGAACGTAAAAACGAAAAAGAAATAAACAGATAAGAGCAAAAACTTTTGGAAAGGTATTTCTTTGATAAACATAAACTATTCAACTTAGAAGATAAGATAAGAAAAGGAAAACTTTGAAAACTTGCCTGAAACTCCAATCCGTGTTTCTCGCGACAATAATCTTTGATTCGGGGATAACATTTGGCCATGAGAGTGTTTCTCTCCATTGTTGTGTCTGAAATGAAAAATATTTTAGTTATTATTATAAGCGTCACTTAGAAAAAGCCCGGCCAAGTGCGAATCAGACTCGCGCACCGAGTGTTCCGTACTAATCGTCGTAATTTTCGGCATTTTGTACGATAAATCAAAAACTATTTAGCATAAATATAAATACACTAGCTTATGCTCGCGACTTCGTCCGCGTGGACTACATAAATTTCGAACCCCCATTTTACCCCCTTAGGGGTTGAATTTTCAAAAATCCTTTCTTAGCGGATGCCTACGTCATAATAGCTATCTGCATGCCAAATTTCAGCCCGATCCGTCCAGTAGTTGGAGCTGTGCGTTGATAGATCAGTCAGTCAGTCAGTCAGTCAGTCAGTCAGTCAGTCAGTCACCTTTTCCTTTTATATATTTAGATTTTAGAATGTCCAGGTAAAGCCCTTTCATATGATACCCCACTTGATATATTAATCTTACTTTGAACGTGGAAAATAGCAATATTTGTCCATGAACACATTTTAATTTTTTTCTTGTAATGTCACCAAAAATTCACGGTTTTTAGATTTTTCCCCTCATGTCTGCTGTAAGACCTACCTTTCTGCCAAATTTCCATGCGATTCAGCTGGGAAGATTGCCGCCTCTATAGTCTATACACGTACAGTCGTACACCATCTATCAGAGCTACGTAATGGGGGTGGTTTTCTCAGTTGAAATGCGTGGAAAGCCGTACGTATCAGTTAGTATTTGTGATCTTTTGTCTTCATGTTTCCTTTTTAGGGTTCCGTAACTCAAAAGGAAAAACGGAACCCTTATAGGATCACTTTGTTGTCTGTCTGTCTGTCTGTCAAGAAACCTACAGGATACTTCCCGTTGACCTAGAATCATGAAACTTGGCATGTAGGTGGGTCTTATAGCTGGCATTAGGGGAAAAATCTGAAAACCGTGAATTTGTGGTTACATCACACAAAAAAAAATTAAATTGTGGTCATAAACTAATAATTAGTATTTTCCATTTTCGAAGTAAGATAACTATATCAAGTGGGGTATCATATGAAAGGGCTTCTCCTCTTCATTCTAAAACGGATTTTTATTTATTTTTATGCACCATAGTTTTTGAATTATCGTGCAAAATGTCGAAAAAATACGACTGTAATACGGAACCCTCGTTGCGCGAGCCTGACTCGCACTTGTTTTTCCGTACTATTGTTTGGTGTTGTTGTGTTGTGTATAACTGTACATTGTGCGCTATTGTCCCAAATAAAAGATTGTTCATTTATTTATTTATTTATTTCTAACTTCTAATTTTAAATTTATCTATTTATTACTATCCAAAGCACAGATAAGGGCGTGGACACATCACCACGGCGCGGCGCCGGCTCACTGCAGCAACAATCAGTCCAAACGTGTACTCAAACTCGCAGTTTTTGTCTAGATAATATGGACCGCGAAAGACGTATTCTTCTCCTGTTATTGCTAAGACGACGTATGAAGAAAAAACAGAACCAAAGAAAATATTGGGTGAATCCGTACTCGGCACTGTGCCGCGGCACGACCGCGTCGTGTCGTTTCACGGTGGCGGCGCCGCGCCGTGGTGATGTGTCAACGCCCTATGGGTTACTCCTCTAGTCCGTGATCCAAAGGCATCTATCTATCTAGATAGGCACATTTATCTAAAGCCAGCATAGAGCTAACCGCAATAACCGACATCGTTTTGCGGTTGGCCTACAGCTGTGCTGGACGGTCGGTGGGTACAAAATTAATTGTTTTATACAATGAAGGTAATACGTTGATAGCCTAGTGGTAAAGTCGTAGGCCTTCTATTCGGGAGGTAGGGGGTTCTATCCCCGCACATCTAACTTTTCAGAGCTATGTGGGTTTTAAGCAATTTAGTATCACTTGCTTTACTGGTGTAGGAAACCTGCATGCCAGAGAGTTCTCCATAATCCTCTCAAAGGCATATAATGTTCTCTCTTAGATTGCATCATCAATTACCACCACGTGAGATTACAGTCAAGGGCTAACTTCAAAATGAATAAAGAAATAAAAAAGGCGTATGTGACCAATCTGAACATGGGTCTCCTCTCAGAATAAATAGGGTTGGGTTATAGTCTACCACGCTGGCCAAGTGCGGATTGGCAGACTTCACATTCCTTTGAGAACAATATTATTATGGAGAATTCTCAGGTATGCAGGTTTCCTCAAGATGTTATCTAAGGTGTGCTCCCAGGATCGAACCACGAATCCCCGAATAAGAAAGAAAGAAAAGACGTTAATTTACAAAACTGTGCCACACATCACATCTTAGAACTAAGAGCTGGTTATTCCGGCGCTTCTTCCACCTGAGCATAAGCCCAACGCGCTTCTATGTAAACGATAAAAAAGCTTGGATTTGACTCGCTCCAGCAATGCACGGGGCTGCAATGGCTTGTATAGTACGGTATAATAACATTGTAAATTGAAAAATTAAAAAGAGCAATCGCCGAGTTTCTTGCTGGTTCTTCTCGGTAGGAACGGCATTCCGAACCAGTGGTAAATTAAAACTACCTGACTATTCATAAGCACTTTTAAAAAGTTTACATGAATAAAAAAAAAACATTCTATTCTATTCTATTCTTCAAGCAAAAGAAGCGCCGGAACAAACTGTCATGTGTAGCACAACACGAATAAGGGTCCCAGCTCAGCATTACGCTGTATGCCTTGCTGCACAAGAACATACAGCGCTGATTTTCAGCTGGTATCCTGAACGGGAAGAGACATGATAATAGTTATTTATGCAACTGTTGTATAAAGAGGGGCATTAAAACACGAAAGTCGGTTTATCTGATAATAGTATGACTTGAGTGTTTTAATACCTAATAATCAACAGTTGCATACAAGACTTTATCTACACCCATAATATTATGAATCCTCTATAAAAGATTCTGATACAGTTAGCTTATTGCCAACATTAAAACACCCAATATCTTAATAACCATTAAAGCATCCAAACGAGTGTTATAATGCTGTACCTACTGAATTTCATTATAACACTCCTGTAAAAAGAGACAGCGCTATACTGCTGGCATAAATCTGTCTCGTTATGCCAGCAGTAGCAGAGTGTTATAATGAAATTCAGTAGGTACAACATTATAACACTCGTTTAGATGCTTTAATGGTTATTAAGATATTGGGTGTTTTAATGTTGGCAATAAGCTAACTGTTTCAGAATCTTTTATAGAGGATTTAAAGCATGAGTGTATTATATATATACACCCATAAAATATATATATATATATATATGTATATATTTTTTTTATTTTTTTTATAAAGAATATTAGCCATATTAAATGACTAATATTCCCCTTTCCTCTCCAATTAAGCGTCAGGCTTGTGCTAGGAGTAGGTACGACAATAGTGCAACGGGCGGGGTTTGAACCGTCGACCTTTCGGTTTACAGTCCACTCCTATACCGGTTGAGCTATTGAGGCTCTACTATATATATGGGTGTATTATACTTATTACTTTGACCTTTTAGAATTACACTCTGTATCTATTACTTACCTACTTCCCTACTTACGTTTCACGGAAGTTCTAAATAAATAAGTACTTAGAAAATAACCAAACCACGTTTACAAGTAAAGCTACTAATATATTAGTAGGAAAGAGGTGGCTTCGTCATAATTTACTGAGGTCTGTCACGCGATTTCAAATATGCTTTTCAACTCCTGTGTTACACGGTGAAAAATGGGGAAAATTACTGTTAACAAGTTTTTCTTTTAGTTTTTCAACTGTAAAATATCCCTATCAGGGGTGTTACGTATATCCGCATCCGCATCCGCAAATGCGGAGCATTCGCTTTAATTCAGACATCCGCATTCGCATCCATCAATGCGGAGCTTTTGTGTTTGCTAGTCGATATCTTCGTTCGCTAATTGACTAATCAAAAAGTGTGCTATAGTACCCAACAAGGGTGTCACGGATATTCGCATCCGCATTCGCAAATGCGGATGTGAACTTCTAATAATCCGCACCCGCATCCACGGATGTCAAAATATTGACATCCGCAACAACTCTGATTCCTTTACCTAGTTATTATTTATATCCACACAATTAATATTAAGTACAGTACGCGCAGAAATTAATCTACTTATATCGACCTTTAGAAGGAGATAGCAGATTTGTAGAGCATTGTCTCTGTGGTTGAGACCGACAAATCATCATAAATAGGTATGAGTGACAGAGACAACGCTCTGCAAAGCCGAAATGTCATTCTAAAGGCCAATGTACATTACTTTCTGCCACGTACTGTACCTATTATTACAAAGTCGATTTGAGTTTTAAGAAAATGTTTTTCCCACTTTACAGAACCGGAATATAATTACACAAATTGCAATAATAAATCTTTGTTTGCCGGTAAATAATGTGAAGTTTCTTGGCAAAAGTCGCCATATTTAATGAATTTGGCTGGCCGCCATCTTGCTTCAGGTACAATAATTGTATGTAAAATATGCTTCATCAAATTTTAGCTTGCAAGTAATATGGTTACAGTTAAAAGCTAAATTTCTTGGTATTACAATACTAGATGATGCCCGCGACTTCGTCTGCGTGGATTTAGGTTTTTAAAATCCCGTGGGAACTCTTTTTTTTCCGGGATAAAAAGTAGCCTATGTCCTTCCCCGGGATATAAGCTAACTCTGTACTAAATTTCATCCAAATCGGTTGAACGGTTGAGCCGTGAAAAGCTAGCAGACAGACAGACAGACAGACAGATAGACAGACAGACACACTTTCGCATTTATAATATTAGTAAGTATGGATTACGAGTCACTCAGCGAGCGATGGAGAGAGCTTTCTTGGAGTTTCTCGGTGTGATCAGAAATTGATCGTAAGCTCACAGCACGAGAACGTAAGCTGCGGTAGCCTAGTGGTAAGACGTCCGCCTCCTACTCCGGAGGTCGGGGGGTTCGATCCCAGGCACGCACCTCTAACTTTTCGAAGTTATACGTTTAAAGGAATTAAATATCACTTGCTTTAACGCTGAACGAACCAACATATCGTGAGGAAACCTGCATGCCCGAGAATTCTCCAAAATGTTCTCAAAGGTGTGTGAAGTCTACCAACTCGCACTTGGCCAGCGTGGTAGACTATGCCCAAGCTCTTCTATTTCTAAAAGTACACTAAAACTCCGCACAATGAATCCAGGTCCATTTCGTGTATGTTCTGTTATGGGCACACGGCCAGTTGTGGGATAGAAAACAGTTGTTATTGTACTTTACCTGTGAATGTGGAACTGGTGAATATCCTCACGATCTTGGAGCTGACAGGTGGAAGCAGCTTTAAGGAGCCCGTGAAGATGAGGTCCACTGTGCGGTCATCCATTGTTTATTTTATTCTCTAAAAAAAAATACTTAAATTAATATCACGCAACATCCGGGAGTGGACGGGAACCTCGAGTCATCATCATCATCATCAAGCAATAGACGTCCACTGCTGGTCATAGGTCTCTTGTAGGGACTTCCACACGCCACAGTCTTGCGCCACCGCCTGAATCCAGCGGCTCCCTGCGACTCGTCTAATGTCGTCCGTCCACCTAGTGGGGAGCAACCCATCGCTAGCTGACTAACTGGGTCTCAGAGTGCGAACGCTTTTGTCCATAGTCTACCACGCTGGTCAAGTGCGGATTAGCAGATTTCCCACACCTTAAAGGACATCATGGAGAACTCTCTGGCATGCAGGTTTCCTCACAATGTTTTCCTTCACCGTTAAAGCATTCTGATATTTAATTACTTACTTAAAACGCACATAACTCCGAAACGTCAGAGTTGGGTGCCCGGGATCGAACCGAAATCTCCGATTAGGAAGCGAACGTCCTAACCACTAGGCTATGACAGCCGAATTAGCACCGTGACATCGATTAATGCAATTTCATGCAAACCTTATCAGAACTTTTGCTGATAATGGGGTGTTTGCATGATGTAATAAATTTGTTACAGATTATCTGTGCACTTAAGTGATTTTGTCACTAGGTATTAGCACTTTAGGTTAGGACTTAGGTATTAGATCGTGATTCGTGACTTCATAGCACTAATATTAAAGGCAATAGTTGTAGAAATAAAAAGAGTAGTAGTAACATAAAAAAAAATAAGGTTGTAGAAATAAAAAGAGTAGTAGTTTACATAAAAAAAAAATAAGGTTGTAGAAATAAAAAGAGTAGTAGTAACATAAAAAAAAAATTAAGGTTGTAGAAATAAAAAGAGTTGTAGTAACAATAGTCTGTATGTGTGTGTATATTATGTTTATACGTGTTTATGTGTGTGTATGCGAGTGAAATTTTGATAGTCATCCTGTTGGAAATATCAAAATTCGTCTAATAAACTTTATTTGGTTATCGAAAAATCATAAGAACAAATAAAATTATAACGACGTACGTATTCAGCTTTCTTATCGCTAGGTAACAATCTCTTCCAGGCAATCAAGTCTAACAGCCGCACTCAGAGTCGCAAATCATTTTAAGATTGAGTTAAAACGAGACAGATTTATGTGAGAGATATAGCTCTGTCTCGTTTTAACTAAACTTAAGTAACGATTAAGCGACTCTGAGTACGGCTGTAAGAGACAGGTAACCAGCGACGAACTTGAATAAGTAACTACCTACTGAAAGGGGTGCTGTACCTACTGCCTCATTCGAAATTCAAATTCAATCGAAGGAAACGAATTATGTTTCTACCACGGTTTCTACTAGCTAAACGATTGAAAAATACTTGTAAAAGTTTACTTGAATAAAAAATATTTTTATTTATTTATTTATTAACCGTATCGTCACATTTAGCCTCCCGATTGCCATCTCAACCTGTCGCGTTAGAGCGCATCACGAATAAACTCCTCTCAATAGGATATTAATTATTCAATTTTTATTAAAGGAACTAAATTTTAAAATAAATATTTACCTACCTTATTTATATATTCAACCCCTCTTAAATTCACCCCTGCAAACCACCCCCATGTATTTTCTCAATTTTTTTTAATTTATAGACTAGCGCTTAGCTGCAATCAAAGCGTCAATAGCTCAACCGGTAAAGGAGTGGACTGAAAACCGAAAGGTCGACGGTTCAAACCCCGCCCGTTGCACTATTGTCGTACCTACTCCTAGCACAAGCCTGACGCTTAGTTGGAGATGTAAAGGGAATATTAGTCATTTAACATGGCTAATATTCTTTTAAAATAATGAGTTAATGAGACCTGCTAGATGATTCGCGCTAACTCAGTGTCTAACAAAATATAGCCACCGAGGTTGGCAACGTTCTACATTGCTGCTTCACTGGGTGATTTTGATTAAAATGTTTCTTCGTAGAAAACCTTCAACAGATCAAAAAGTGAGCTCTGTGGCTATCATTCAGCGTTAGAAACTGAGTTAGCGAATCACCCTGGTGGCAAGTGATGATGCAGCCTAAGATGGAGTGCGCTTCCTTAGAAGATGCCTATTCAATTCTAAAGTAAATAATCACTTAAGCTATTTACTGATCAAGATAATCCCTATAACAATAGACAAAAGATAGATATATTATCTACACCGTTTAATTAGGATCGCTATCAACATAAGCTGCTATTAATCACGCTAGACAATTAAACTAAAAGCAAATACCTATTTCGTATCAAAATTTATACCTAGTCCTTCTAGAGGAATGTAATCTGAATTGACCACGGATATGACCGCTATGAAGAGTGGGTGTCCAAGTCACACCCGATCGTGTAATAATCAGTTCCCATCAAGTCACATTCACAGTAAATTTGTGTGACTCGTTGGGAATTCTGACATATAAAAAGACTAGCTGATACCCGCAACTTCTTCCGTCGCGTTTATTTAGGTTTTTAAAAATCCTGTGGGAACTCTTTTCCAAGATAAAAAGAAGCCTATGTCACTCTCCAGGTCTTTAACTATACCTACTCAATCGGTTGCTCAGTTGCGACGTGATTGAAGGACAATCCAACAAACAAACACACTTTCGCATTTATAATATAGGTACTGATTGCAACTAGTAACAGTGTGACTTAATGGGAATTTTAATATAGATAAAATGGTTGCGATTAGTAGCAGTGTGATTCGATGGGAATTCTAATAGATAAAAAGGTTGCAACTAGTGAACAGTGTGACCTAAGTAATATCTATATAATAGCCCATAAGTACACATACATATTGTATCTGAATGCATTCAGATACAATATGTATGTGTACTTATGGGCTATTATATAGATATTACTTAGGTCACACTGTACACTAGTAACAGTGTGACTCGTGGGGAATTCTAATAGATAAAAAAGTTGCAACTAGTAAGTGTGACTCGTGGGGAATTCTAATAGATAAAAAGGTTGCAACTAGTAACAGTGTGACTCGTGGGGAATTCTAATAGATGACAGTTCTATTTACCTTTACCCCTTATTGATTTGTACGCGAATCGTACCGAAACGCATCGCTTCGATAAGATGGTAACTAGCCACGACCGAAGCCTCCCACCAGAGAGTCATAGAATAAAAATAACAATGTTTATACCTACTTAATCTAACACCATCGTTAAAAGGCAGTTTTACTCTATGTCATAAAAAGGGGTTTTCCTGTAAAGCCGTAAAAATATGCAAATGGATTTTTCGCCGAACGGAAAACCATATAAGTATAGGTACTTACTTAAGTATAATAACTTTAACACCTTTTTAGGGTCCCGTAGTTACCTCGAAAGGAAAAACGGAACCATTATAGGATCACTTCGTTGTCTGTCTGTCTGTCTGTCAAGAAAACCTATAGGGTACTTCCCGTTGACCTAGAATCATGAAATTTGGTAGGTAGGTAGGTCTTATAGAACAAGTAAGGGAATAAATCCGAAAACTGTGAATTTGTTGTTACATCACAAAAAACAATTAAATGTGTTCATGAACAAATAATGAAGTTGGATTTTCAACTTTCAAAGAAAGATTACTATACTAAGTGGGGTATCATATGAAAGGGCTTTACCTGTACATTCTAAATAAGATATTTATTTATTTGTATGCAACAGAGCCTCAATAGCTCAACCGGTAAACGAGTGGACTGAAAACCGAAAGGTTGACGGTTCAAACCCCGCCCGTTGCACTATTGTCGTACCTACTCCTAGCACAAGCTTGACGCTTAGTTGGAGAGAAAATGGGAATATTAGTCATTTAACATGGCTAATATTCTTTAAAAAAAAAAACAAAAAAAAAAACTAATTTTTGATTTATCGTGCAAAATGTCGGTACTCTCGTTGCGCGAGTCTGACTCGGCTTGGCTGGTTTTTACTTATAAGTATAATTATGTAGATTGATTATAGTATTCATTGTAGTATTAAAAAAAAAAAATGTAATATACCTAGTGATCAAATAAAAAAGTTTTCTACCTTCATCTTCCATGCGAAACCGGGGCACGTCAACTAGCATATGACATACCTACCACGTGTAAGAACTATGAAGTCGCAGCCAACAGCCAAGAATAGAAAAATAACGCCACGTCAACGAAAATTGCTTCGATACAAAGGTAACAATCTTATAAAACTTTGATTGCTACACGCGACAGCACTACCAAAAGCTACTGCGTGCGACAGAGACGGACTACAAGTTTGAATCCATAACAAACTAAAGACGCCTCACCTGCCCTACTTCGTGTCTTAATCAATACAATGCAGCATTCGATGTTAAGGTCAACATCGATTTGCCACTATTCAACTAAAATATCGATTACATTAAAGTTTAAACAAACTGTTTCTAAAACTTTCTAATATCTCTATATATAATAAAAACCGGCCAAGTGCGAATCAGACTCGCGCACTGAGGGTTCCGTAGTACAATAGTATTTTATTATCGACATTTTGCACGATAAATCAAAAACTATTATGCCTAAAAATAAATAAAAATCTGTTTTAGAATGTACAAGTAAAGCCCTTTCATATGATACCCCACGTCTTGGTATAGTAATCTATTAATGAACACATTTAAATTTTTTTCTTGTGATGTAACCACAAATTCACAAGTTTTCAGATTTTTATCCTCATGTCTGCTATAAGACCTAACCTGCCAAGTTTCATGATTCTAGGTCAACGGAAAGTACCCTATAGGTTTCTTGACAGACACTACAGACAACAAAGTGATCCTATAACTACTTACTAGATCTCGTTCAAACCAATTTTCGGTGGAAGTTTGCATGGTAATGGACATCATATATATTTTTTTAGTTTTATCATTCTCTTATTTTAGAAGTTGCAGGGGGAACACACATTTTACCACTTTGGAAGTGTATCTCGCGCAAACTATTCAGTTGAGAAAAAAATGATATTAGAAACCTCAATATCATTTTTGAAGACCTATCCATAGACATCCCCCACACGTGTGGGTTTGATGAAAAAAAAATTTGAGTTTCAGTTCTAAGTATGGGGAACCCCAAAATTTATTGTTTTTTTTTTCTATTTTTGTGTAAAAATCTTAATGCGGTTTACATAATACATCTACTTACCAAGTTTCAAAAGTAGGTATAGCTCTTATAGTTTCGGAAAAAAGTGGCTGTGACATACGGACGGACAGACAGACATGACGAATCTATAAGGGTTCGTTTTTTACCATTCGGCTACGGAACCCTAAAAATGAATCGCTGAATGTGTTGCTGATCGCAAGTCTCAAGAACAAGAAAGCTGAACCGATTTCGCTAATTCTTTTTTTATACTATTCCTTGAAGCACGAGGACTGTTCTTACGGAGAAAAAAATTTTAAAAATTGCCTGAAAAATAATCGACTGTTAGGCGGTATGAAGTTCGCCGGAGCAGCTAATAATATCTAAAACAATAGATCTATAATGAAGTAGGTAGGTATAGCAGATCTGTAAAGAGATATCGCAGACTACCGAAATAACTTACTTAATTGTTTTTTAAGGGTTTCGTACCTCAAAGGAAAAACGAAACCGACAGAGACAGAGAACAAAGTGATCCTATAAGGATCACTTTGTTGTCTGTCTCTCGGTCTGTCAAGAAACCTACAGGGTACTTCCCGTTGACCTAGAATCATGAAATTTGGTAGGTAGGTAGGTCTTACAGCACACATAAGGGGAAAATCTGAAAACCGTGAATTTGTGGTTACATCGTCAAAAAAAATTAAAACATGTTCATGAAAAATAATTAGTATTTTCAACTTTCAACGTAAGATAACTATAATATCAAGTGAGGTATCATATGAAAGGACTTTACCTGTACATTCTAAAACAGCCCCCCAATTGTGTAAGAATAACCATTTCATGGCTATCGCAATCGTCAAGAATTCTGCCCTTTGATTGGCTGTGAAAAAATGTAAACAGCGAATCAACCAATCAAAGGGCAGAATTTCTTGACGATTGCGATAGCCATGAAATGGTTATTCTTACACAATTGGGGGGCAGATTTTTATTTATTTTTAGGCATAATAGTTTTGATTTATCGTGCAAAATTTTGATACAATACGATTGTAGTATGGAACCCTCGGTACGCGAGTCTGACTCACACTTTGCCGTTTTTTTTTAATTCAAACAATCATGTGTAGAACACTTATCCATACAAATATTATAAATGCGAAAGTGTGTCTGTCTGTCTGCTAGCCTTTGAGGGCCCATCCGTTCAACCGATTTTGACGAAATTTGGTACAGTGATAGCTTGCATCCCGGAAAATCATTCAGTTCCCACGGGATTTTTAAAAACCTATATCCACGCGGACGAAGTCGCGGGCATCATCTAGTATTTTAATAAAAGTGCAACTATCATACAACGATAACAGCTAACAATATTATAACCGCCCAATTTTGTATCCCGAATATAATGTTCAACTGAGCAACGATTTGACGTTTTGACAGTTTTCATATCGTACCTAAACGTATGCAAAAAATGTTAATATCATATTATTATTTTATTTAACAGGAAAACTTACAGCTAATATGAAAAAATGAATAGGTAAAAACAAAAGAAGATTAAAGCTAATGACAAGTTTTCACAGATAGAATAAACATAAGAATAACAAAAAAAAACTCGACTGGGGGAGAGAAAATTCAGGGAAAAGTAATAAAAAACGAGATCTGGCCAACATAATTAATATAAATTAATATCATATTGTATTGGAAATCTGCCAGAGTGTAAAAGTTTTATTGGCGATTGAAAAATTAATAATTTGTATAAACTGTAGGTATCGAAATAATTAATTAATTAATTAGTAATTGATGCCGTAGGCCCACTCAGCATCAGTTTTCCCCTCTAATTTTAATATGGGTTCCTTCAGGTCAAAAGTGAATAGACATCTTCTAGGCAAGGGGTGCCAGCCAGGTTACCTCCCAGTGTGCCAGGGTGCTGCAGGTCCCTTTTGGATGCATCGGGCATCCGAGGGGAAGAGTAGTATTCGGGCCCGTGCAGGTGCACCCCGGTAACATGGCTAACAATCTCTCTTCGGGGATATTGTTAGCCATGGCTAATGACCTGGCAGGGGGAAGGTTTCTCCGCATGTCTCTCTGACTAGCAGAGTGCACTGCGGATGAGGCGGACGCGGTATTTTCACAGGGGTTTGGTGTAGTCCACGCGGATAAGCTAGTTATAGAATAGAATAGAATAGAATAGAATAAATTTTTATTGCATTAACTGTGTAGGTACATTAGGTGTTATACTTGTTATAAAGTTCTAAACTTTGTGGCGTGCAATACTGGTTACATACAATATTTTTATCTTATAATAAGAGTTGGTTATCCCGGCGCTTCCTCCACTTGAGCTAAAAGCCAACATGCCTCAAGTAGAAATAGCGTCGGAATAAACTATAATAATATAAAAATTACCTACTTACTTTGTTTTGAAAAACTCAGCAAAACTCTGCGATTTTTTTGCACAGCAATACGATATTAATTTTCACTTCTAACAAAAATATCGAATAAACTTAATATAAAAAACTTAGCAAACTAAACAAAGCACTTTTATTAAAATTGTTGCGAGTATAATATTATTTTTGTTTTTTTTTTTTAATTTATTTTTATTTGGATGCGTGCGGATTCCTTCTTTTATCGAAGGGTACTGGGATGTTTCAAAAATGGAATACCTCTAAATTGTTATTCGGTTGCCATAGTAACGCACGAATTGTGTTATTCGGTTACTCGCATGCTACTCGGGTTTGTCTATAAAGAGAAGCGATAATTATAAGGCTAGGGTTAGTTTACATTGTAAAAAAGGCTGTGTCGTAGTATTACTAATATTATAAATGTCAAAGTGTGTCTGTCTGTCTGTCTGTCTGTTTGCAAGCCATTCACAGCTCATCCGTCTAACTGATTTTGACGAAATTTGATACAGCGATAGCTTGCATCCCGGTTGGTCAAAATTAGTTTTGACTGTTATTTCGGTTAAAAGTAGTTTTGAGTGGCTTCTAACTTATGCCATATCATCATCATCATCAACCGATAGACGTTCACTGCTAGACGTAGGTCTCTTGTAGGGATTTCCACACGCCACGATCTTGCGCCACCTGAATCCAGCGGCTCCCTGCGACTCGCCTGATGTCGTCCGTCCACCTAATACCGTCCACCGTCTTCCAACGCTGCGCTTTTCGATGCGAGATTGCCATTCTAACCCCTTGGGAGACCAACATCTATCGGGTTTTCAAACTATGTGCCCTGCCTATTGCCACTTTAGCTTCGCAACCCGTTGAGCTATATCGGTTGCTCTGATTTTCCTACGTACACTTTGTGGTACATCTTGTATACAGGCCCTAAATAAGTAGGTACATAATTAAATCTTGATTGTGCCCTAAGCATTAAAAATAGCGCATTGCAAAGCTGTCAAGCTGGCCTACTGGCGTGATTCTGAAATTATTTACGCCGAAGGAGTTAAGGTTGATCTATAAGATGTATACTCGCATGGAAAATAGTGAATAGATTTTTATTGTTCATCATCATCATCGCCGACCCACTGCTACGCGTCTCCTCTCAGAAAGAAAAAGGTTTGGTCATGATCAACCACATTGGCCAAGTGCGGATTGGCAGACTGCACCCGCCTTTGAGAACATTGTGCAAAATATCACCTAATTAATCGTGGTATGTACCCGTTTTATACAATCTATATTATATATTATAATATATAAAATTCAAAGTCCTGACTGACTGACTTATATATCAACGCACAGCCTAAACCGCTGGTCTTAGAGACATGAAATTTGGAGGGTGTGTTCTTTGTAAAGAGTAGGTATACCCACTAAGAAAGGATTTTTCTAAATTCCACCCCTAAGTGGGTTAAATGGGGGATGGAAATTTGTATGAAAGTCCGTCATTTTTCAAGTTATTTGCACGAAAAATGTTATTTGGGTTTTCGATCACAAATGAAGAAATACGTGTTTCAGGATTGGGGGCAATGATATTAGAAGAAAGTTCTAATATCATTGATTGGGGGTTTGAAAAATGGGGGACTCTAATTTAGTAAGCAGTAAAAAGTAGCCTATGTCCCTCTCCAGGTCTTAAACTATACCCAAGCAAAAAATCACATTGATCCGTTGCTCCGTTGCGACGTGATTGAAGGACAACAAACGTGCTGGAATGGCGACCTCGCACCGGAAGACGCAGTTGTTGGATGACCCCACCACTAGGTGGACGCATGACACCAGACAAGTCGCAGGGAGCCGCTGGATGTCGGCGGCGCAAGACTGAGTCGTGTGGAAGTCCCTACAAGAGACCTATGTCCAGCAGTGGACGTCTATCGGTTGATGATGATCATGATATCCACTTCTGTACTCGAGTACCCTGAAGTATAGACACGGGCTGGCACCATTATAGCTGGTGCTGACGTAAGCGATTAGTTCCCGTAAAGTTTGATGATAACACGGAACACCACACCGACCCATTTATTATCTTTGTGCGAATCGGTATCGATTTCCCCGTGTTTGCAATTATCGATTTTACGTAGAAATTAGAACCAAGGTTTATATTAGGTGGCTGATTTACTAGGTACGATTTACTAGGTACGATTTACTAGGTACGATTTGCTAGGTACGATTTACTAGGTACGATTTACTAGGTACGATTTACTAGGTACGATTTACTAGGTACGATTTACTAGGTACGATTTACTAGGTACGATTTACTAGGTACGATTTACTAGGTACGATTTACTAGGTACGATTTACTAGGTACGATTTACTAGGTACGATTTACTAGGTACGATTTACTAGGTACGATTTACTAGGTACGATTTACTAGGTACGATTTACTAGGTACGATTTACTAGGTACGATTTACTAGGTACGATTTACTAGGTACGATTTACTAGGTACGATTTACTAGGTACGATTTACTAGGTACGATTTACTAGGTACGATTTACTAGGTCCGATTTACTAGGTAGGTACGATTTACTAGGTACGATTTACTAGGTACGATTTACTAGGTACGATTTACTAGGTACGATTTACTAGGTACGATTTACTAGGTACGATTTACTAGGTACGATTTACTAGGTACGATTTACTAGGTACGATTTACTAGGTACGATTTACTAGGTACGATTTACTAGGTACGATTTACTAGGTACGATTTACTAGGTACGATTTACTAGGTACGATTTACTAGGTACGATTTACTAGGTACGATTTACTAGGTACGATTTACTAGGTACGATTTACTAGGTACGATTTACTAGGTACGATTTACTAGGTACGATTTACTAGGTTTTTAGGTATATAATAATGTCCTTGTCCAAGACATTTTATTGACATGTATAGGCTAGGAAGCGGCGATAGCCTAGTGGCAGACATTGGCTTCCTATTCGAAGGATCTAGGATTCTATCCCGGGCACGCACCTACCATTTTTCGGTGTTAATGTGCCTTTTAAGATATTTGATATCACTTGCTTTAACGGTGAAGGAAAACATCGTGAGGAAACCTGCATGCCTGAGAGTTCTCCATAATGTTCTCAAAGGCGTGTGTCAACTTTCAATCGACAAAGGAGGCGATAGGAGTTCTAATATTATGTATCGTAACTTGTAAGTGACAGGTTGAGATGGCAATCGGGGTATGAAACGGGGGGACACCCCGCAAACCGGCAGGTGTGATTGTGGTCAAGCGTATACCTATAATGATTTTTTTTTTATTCAGATACAAGTTAGCCCTTAACTGCAATCTCACCTGATTGTAAGTGATGATGCAGTCTAAGATGATAGCGGGCTAACCTGGAAGGGGTATGGCAGTTTTTATTAAACCCATACCCCTTTGGTTTCTACACGGCATCGTACCGGAACGCTAAATCGCTTGGCGGCACGGCTTTGCCGGTAGGGTGGTAACTAGCCACGGCCGAAGCCTCCCACCAGACCAGACCAGAAATTTAGAAATTATAAAATTCCAAACCCCTGCCAGGAATCGAAGCCGGGACCTCCCACTAATAAGACCACAGCGCTCACCACTGCGCCAGGGAGGTCGTCAAAAAAAAATCCGCACACCAACCCCGCAATCCCACACCGTGTTAGCGCAGCGGGCTGTGCGGGTGTGCGGGGCGTTCCCTTCCCGATTGCCATCTCGACCTGTCGCGTCCTATAGGTACATCGCATTACAAAGTATCGCGCGACATCTGAAACTAACTTAGTATTTTAGGTGTAACAGTCAGTCGTAACTAGAAAACTAAATATAAGTCCCAGTGGGAGTTGCCGACGGAAGGCGGTTTATGGCGGCTCTAATCGTGGAAAAGCAGGTACGAATCGATACAAAAATAGACGCGTTTCCGTTTGCGTGTGGTACATGTCACAAGAAAAAGGAGAGAAAAGATGTGAAAACACAAGAAGATACCCGTGTTGTAGGCTGAAAGGCAAAGAGACAGCAAGGGTTTTAGCCGGTGTTCCGTACTTTTGATATTTTTATAATCCTACACACATTCTATACACAGGTCAAACTACTGGACGGATCGGTCTGAAAGGCATGCAGATAGCTATTATAAAGTAGACGTCCGCTAAGAAAGGATTTTTGAAAATTCAACCTTTAAGAGGATAAAATAGGTGTTTGAAAGTGTAGTCCACGCGGACCAAGTCGCGGGCGAAATATAAAGATATGTTTTTATTAGGAAACTAGCTGATGCCCGCGACTTCGTACGCGTGGATTTAGATTTTGAAAAATCCCATGAGAACTCTTTCATTTTCCAGGATAAAAAGTAGCCTATGTCACTCTCCAGGTCTTAACTATATCCATGCAAAAAATCACGTCGATCCGTTGCAACGTGATTGAAGGACAAATCAACAAACCAACAAACTAACACACTTTCGCATTTATAAAAAGGGTACTGATTAGAAAACTAGCTGATGCCGCGACTTCGTACGCGTGGATTTAGGTTTTAAAAAATCCCGTGGGAACTCGATTTTCCTCGATAAAAAGTTAAACTATACCCATGCAAAAAATCACGTGATTGAAGGACAAACCAACAAACATACACACTTTTACAGTTTTCTAATAGGGGTAGTGATTATAAATTTCTCTTATAGCTTGTACCACACCCAACAGACTACACCCAGGTTAAGGTGTGACTTGAATATACTGGGCTGTGGGCACCGTTTAATAGCCGACTGATTGACAGATACAAAGACACAGCAGTTCCACGAACCGTGACGGACACCGTAACGAAGGAAAGGGGTGGACGACATAGGTGCAACTTTTATACTTAAACTAGCTCATGCTCGCGTTTTCGTCCGCGTGGACTACACAAATTTCAAACCCTTATTTCACCCCCTTAGGGGTTAAAGTTTCAAAAATCCTTTCTTAGTGGATGCCTACGTCATAATAGCTATCTGAATGCCAAATTTCAGCCCGATCCGTCCAGTAGTTTGAGCTGTGCGTTGATAGATCAGTCAGTCAGTCACCTGGTGGTAAGTGATGATCTAGTCTAAGATGAAAGCGGGCTGATCTGGGAGGAGTATGGCAGTTTTTATCTTGGCGTTGCATTGTTGCAACAATAATACCATAATAGAATAGAATAGAATAAACATTATAATATAATATATTATTAAATTACAAAAAACAAAAATACCAAACTTATTCTAGAACATAAAAATTACTATATTTTTATGTTCTAGAATAGAATATATTTTTATTCAAGTAAACTTTTACAAGTGCTTTTGAATCGTCAACTAGTTTATTTTACCACTGGTTCGGAATGCCGTTCCTACCGAGAAGAACCAGCAAGAAACTTGCCGGTTGCTCTTTTCAAGTGATCAATTTACAATATTATTATACCATACCGTACAAGCAATTGCAGCCCCGTGCATTGCTGGAGCGAGTCAAATCCAAGCTTTCTTATCATTTACATAGTCTTCGACTGTATGCTTTTTTTAAGAGCATACTTTTAATAGATTTTTTTAAACTTGTGTAAAAGCAAGTCTAAAATTGTTTGTGGGATTTTATTATAACTCATTCCCAAAATTACTTTCCCACTTTCGCGAGGCGTAGCGTAGGATTTGCAAGCTTATTACGGTTCCTAGTTTATATGTCGTGGAAATCACTGATTTTATTTTATTAGCGAATCGCGCAGTTTTTTTTTTTTTATTTTTTTATTTTATTTTATTAAATATTTTATTTAATATTTTTAAATTATAAATTGCACGTATTGCCCTTTTTGTAATACGAAAATTTATAAATTCAGCCAATCACTACAATTACGATTGTAATAATGATTGATGCACGTTTTCCAGAATCGATTTACAGTACATTGTCAAAACTGAGCCACACTATTATCACCTTCCTTCCAAATTGAGTGTGAGAAACCGCTCCGCTTCCGCCCCCGCTACATCCTATGCCTTGTACCGCATCATAGTGACTACGCCCACAGCAAGGTGCGGCGTGCATACAGTTGCTAATGGATTGCTTTTCATTCCCTTTATTATCGTTACAGATTATAAAAACCTCTATAATAGCTCCATTCATCTGTTTACCTTACATTAGACGAGCGAAAATATTTGTACTCGCAAATTACGACATCATCAAAGTCAAAGTCAAATAATTTATTCAAAGTGTAGTAGGTACGTGACAGGTCGAGATGGCAATCGGGGTGGGGACGCCCCTAACACCCGCACAGCCTTCGCACTAACTCGGTGCGATACCCCAATTGCCATTTCGATCTGTCGCGTACTTATAGGTACTATTGTACACTTTTTGATTGACAATTTGTTGAACCTGTAGGGCGATTGTCTAAAACCTGAGTTCTGATTGGCTGAATTTGTGCGATTCTTGTTGCAACAATGCATTGTGCAACAAGAATCGCGGTAGGGAAACAGCACTAGCTTTAACGACCTCCCTGGTGAAGTGGTGAGGCTGTGGTCTCTTAAATACGAGGTCCCGGGTTCGATTCCTGGTTGCCAGTTAGGTAACCTCCTAGTGTGCCTGGCTGCTGGTTCCTTTTGGACACGTCCGAGGGTAAGAGCATTATTCGGGCCGATGCACCCCGGTAACATGACTAATAATTTGTCTTCGGGCATATTGTTGGCTAATGTTTGACGACCTCCCTGGCGCAGTGGTGAGCGCTGTGGTCTTATTAATGGGAGGTCCTGGGTTCGATTCCTGGCAGGGGTTTGGAATTTTATAATTTCTAAATTTCTGGTCTGGTCTGGGAGGCTTCGGCCGTGGCTAGTTACCACCCTACCGGCAAAGCCGTGCCGCCAAGCGATTTAGCGTTCCGGTACGATGCCGTGTAGAAACCAAAGGGGTATTTAATAAAAACTGCCATACCCCTTCCAGGTTAGCCCGCTATCATCTTAGACTGCATCATCACTTACCATCAGGTGAGATTGCAATCAAGGGCTAACTTGTATCTGAATAAAAAAAAAAAAAAAATAATAATGACCTGGCAGGGGGAAGTTTCTCCGCGTGTCCCTCTGACTAGCAGGGGGCCCAGTGGACGAGGCGGAGGATGGGACGCGGGCGACGTGCGATCGTTGGTGCGCCTCGGACGTGTGGTGAGGGACCTCGTGAGTGGGTCTCTGGTCCACCTCTGCGGACGTCGCTGGCTGGGTCGCGGTTGATTGCTTCGGTGTTCTTGTGACTAGACATGTGTCCGCTATAGCTTAACTTAACTGAAAACCGCTGCCGTGCCTATAGCGTACCGTAGCGTTATTGTCGTAGCTAGCAACGGTTATCAGGTAACATCTATGACGAACCACCTGACAACGCAACGCTGCCAACTGGCAACTGACAATGCATTGTTTGGTTTTTTGGTAACTAGAAACGCAATAATTATGCCTTCTCTTTCTTTCTTTCACTGAAAGCTGAGAAGGAGCGGTTATTGGCTACCGGCTTAGTAACTAAGAACTTGGTAAACCAAAGCCGACCTTATCTCTATTACGCTAAGGCTTAACTGCACAAGTACTTGTCCATTACACTTTGATCTATCAATCTTAATACAGTTAGCCTTAGAGTAATAGAGATAAGGTCCTCTTTGGTTTATCAATCTTCGTGAAATGTTTTTGGGTAACTGGACTGTGGCAAACTATTCGTGCAGGCGTCCACTATAGTTTGACCTATGTCAATGATCAAATTAAACTTTGCTGCTATGAACTTAAGGTTGTGATTACTTCACGATATTCATGAAAGTCAAACTGGTTTTATTTTAGTGAATATGCGCGCGCTAGCTATACAGACGGTATTGATACGGCAGCTAGCTTAGTTACTACTACGGAAACCGCTGCGCGTTGCGCATATTAAATTAGTTGAAACACAACTCTGATACCGATATTCGGCAACGGTTATCAATATCGGTATTGAAACTAAATAACTGTTGATTAACCGTTGACATAAATAGCCAATAACGCCCATCTTTACTTGTGACCCAGTCGCCAGGCGACGCGCAGGAGCGCCGCTGGGTTTCAGTGGGTATTCTGGTCGCCTCTCGGCCTGCGAGTCCCACATACCTTCCCTCCAGTCGGCTCGTTGGTTGGGTAGCTGGCTGGATACGTACACGCATGTATGACCGCCATGAAAATTAAAAAAGTTTTAGGTACGGAACCCTTGGTGTGCGAGTCCAAGTCGCACTTAACTGATTTTTAATTTTTAATCACACCGCTACTAAAGAAGTTTTACATTAAAAAAACAAATCGTTGAAAAGTAGGAAATAAATAAACTGCGTTAAAGCATTTTATAATCAAGTACAGGGTTTTATGAGTTACGAGCTTTTTAAAGCTACATTAAGTATTATTATGTAGTGTAGCTTTAGCGCAGCGCCGCTCGTTAAAATGATTTGCACCCAATTTTCCGACTACGCCTCTACGTAGCGCTACAACGTTTCCCGACTACGCCTCTACGTAGCGCTACAACGTTTTCCCACAGTTTTTCCGCATTAAAATCAACTAATAGTATCAGATAGCTGTGATAGTCTAGTGGTTAGGACGTCCGCCTTCTAATCGAAGGTCGGGGGTTCGATCTCGGGACCGCACCTCTAACTTTTCGGAGTTATGTGCGTTTTAATTAATAAAATATCACGTGCTTTAACGGTGAAGGAAAACATCGCGAGGAAACCTGCATGCCTGAGAGTTCTCCATAATGTTCTCAAAGGTGTGTGAAGTCTCTAATCCGCACATGGCCAGCGTGGTTAGACTATGGCCAAAACCCTTCTCACTCTGAGAGGAGACCCGTGCTCTGTAGTGACCCGGCGATGGGTTGATCATGAATAGTATCAACACCATAAAGAAATGTGAGGCCAGTGGCCACACGATGCGTTTTCGGTGTGTTTCCGGTTCACCACATGCCACGGTCATGCGCCGCCTGAATCCAGCGGCTCCCTGTGACTCGTCTGATGTCGTCCGTCCACCTAGTGGGGGGTCTTCCAACACTGCGTCTTCCGGTGCGAAGTCGCCATTCCAGCAACCCATCGCCATCCCTGGGACCCCAACGTCTATCGGCTTGAAGACCAAAGTATCGATAAATGGGTTATCGTTATTATAAGTCCCGCTAATTGCTAATGCGCGTGGCCGCCATTTTAGTGACGTTTTCGAGCTAATGGTATATTTTTACTTAAATATAGTCAAATGACGTCATTTCGATATTAATGAGATATGGTTCCGGCGCAATAGCAATTTGCGGGACTTATATCGACAAACAGCGCCATGTTGAGTAAGTAATGATTATGTAGGTACGAAGGATTTAACACGGATTTAAAATAATTAAATCACATCCTGAATATTGATTTGATTATTTTAATTAATTCACGGATGTATTAGAGTCCGTAATAGATAACTATAAAACTATATCGTAATTTAATTAATCGGTATGCGACACTTGAGATAATAATCTAATTAATATATAAAAGGAAAAACTGACTGATCTATCAACGCACAGCGCAAACGAAATTTGGCATGCAGATAGCTATTATAACGTAGCTTAGGCATCCGCTAAGGATTCTTGAAAATTCAACCCCTAAGGTGGTGAAATAGGGGTTTTGAAATTTGTGTTGTCCACGCAGATAAAGCTGCAGGCATAAGCTAGTAATCTATACATATAAAAAGATTTGTCCTTACTGACTGACTGATTGATCTATCACCGCACAGCCTAAACCACTGCAATGATTGAATCCGGTATTTGACAACTAGTCAAATCAGTAACTTACGCGCGCTTACAGCCATACTCAGAGTCGCTTAATCGTTACTTAAGATTGAGTTAAACGAGATAGAGCTATATCTCTCACATAAATCTGTCTCGTTTAACTTCAATCTTAAGTAACGATTAGCGACTCTGAGTACGGCGGTTAGTATGCGAGATGCTATAAAGTGGGTAGGTACCGGCATGTGACGTCACAATCATTTGACACAATTTAAAATGGTTACAATTAAAACTAACAAAGGACCTGGATTTTACGTAAGTATTTTGGAAGACCCTCTATTTAATAATGACTGAGAAATAATTTATTTTTATTTTTATTTATTTTTGTTTCAGGGTTTTTAGTCGCCAGGTGGCGGCGGCGCAGGAGCGTGTGGAAGTAAGTCCCTACAAGAGACCTATGTCCAGCTGTGGACGCAGGACGTCTAACGTAAATAGTATTATTATTATATTATACTAGATGATGCCCGCGACTTCGTCTGCGTGGATTTAAGTTTTTAAAAGGCCGTGGGAACTGTTTGATTTTCCGGGATAAAAGGTATGCCTAATGTCAATGTCCTTCCCCAGGACGCAAGCTATCTCTGTACCAAATTTCGTCAAAATCGGTTGAACGGATGAGCCGCTAAAAGCTAGCAGACAGACAGACACACTTTTGCATTTATAATAATATTAGTATGGACTATGTGTTCTATACATTTGAATGGTAGGAATAAATCAATCATAGTCAGCGCTAACCATTTAAGGTCAATAACTATCTAACGGCGTGTCAGCTCACGCCTGTCGTCGGTCGTTTGTCATTGCGCTGATTAGACAATTTAGTTCGGTAAGTATCGTGATCATGTTGCAGATAACTTGAGATAAATGACAGGCCTGTGTGTTCGATATAATGTTAACGTTAGATAAACTGCGAGTTACATATATTTTTGATCACATCTTAGCTGCAGCATCACTTACTAGCAAGCGTGATTGCGTGACCGCTAGTCTGTAAATTTACAAAATGCTGTGATTTTTAACACGGATATAGATAAGGACCTGGAGAGTGACATAGGCTACTTTTCATCCTGGAAAATCAAAGAGTTCCTACGAAATTTGAAGTCGCGAGCATCAGCTAGTTAGAAATACAACCTAAATGAAATCTAGATAAATGCTTTATGGTACCAGCGCGAAGCCGAGGCGGGTCCATACTAATATTATAAATGTGAAAGTGTGTCAGTCTGTCTGTCTGCAAGCCATTTATAGCCCATCCGTTCAACCGATTTTGACAAAATTTGGTATAGCGACAGCTCGCATCCCGGGGAAGGACATAGGCTACTTTTTCTGCCGGAAAATCAAAAAGTTCCCACGGGATTTTTAAATAGGTACCTACCTAAGCCCACGCGGACGAAGTCGCGGGCATCATCTAGTTTATAATAAGTTAGAGATATTTCATCGTGGTTTATAATTGATCTAGTTCACGACACCCGACATGACGAGTGATATACGCTGATTGTGCGAAGTCGTATCTCAGCGCAATGCGACACGCGATACGCGCTTGACAACCTGCGCACGCGCAACATTGCTTTAACAGTATCTAATATAACTTAAGCTGAGCGCACATCTACCTCTTAAGGCAGTGGGCCAACCGCGCCGGCGAGAAAACAACTAACTATCGGCGATTTTCTCTCTCAAGAAACGCACAATAAATGTAACATTCCTTGTTCACGAAAGAGATGCAAAGTGAAGGGAGATGAAAAGTTGCTCTGTGACAGTGTGAACTGTCAGCGAGCAACTTTTGATATATTATACCTACATTTCTTTCGTTTACGCTTGATATATTATACGCTTCTTTCGTTTAATGTAGGTACATTTAATTGTGCGTTTCTTTCGCCGATTAAATTATTAGTCATTTTCTCGCCGGCGCGGGCGGTCGCTGGCTACATTCCCGCGCTAAACAGCCAGGCTGATCCTTTGGACCTTGGAAAAAAGTGTCAGCCACTAAGAAAGGAGTTTCAGGAGGTCAATCAAGGCGAAGCCGAGGCGAGTCGGTTTGCTGACTACTGTGGCTTCTTTTCAAAATCAAATCAAATCACTGCCTTTAAGTTGCTGAATGCTGACATATTATGTAAATTATATAAGGAACACAGAAAAATATTAATAATACAGATAAAGAACAAATAATAACAATTAAGTAGACCTAGGTCTAGGTCTAGGACTAGGACTAGGCCTGATTTGTTAGTCATCACCTGACTAGGCTTGCCTCATTTTCAGAAAATGCTGTCTTCCATGAAAATGCTCAAAGGGTTTCTTAAGCTTCCTAACGTAAGCCTTTCATAGCTTCAGTACTAAACTTAAGCTTTTTGGACGTTAAAGTTGCTTGAGCAGCTAGACGCTTAGGCGATAGTCATAGCCAATGTACACTCAGCCTAATGTATGTTTTTATTTCCAGATTTGTGGGTGGTACCTATCTGGTATGGCAGTTGTTTATAGTTAATACCTATTTCTATAGAACATTCCCTTTATGTTGCAAAGGCATTTTTATCAGAATGTGTTTTGACGACCTCCCTGGCGCAGTGGCTTGTGCTGTGTTAGTGGCACGTCCCGGGTTCGATTCCTGGCAGGGGTTTGGAATTTTATAATTTCTAAATTTCTGGTCTGGCTTCGGCCATGGCCAGTTACCACCCTACCAGCAAAGCCGTGCCGCCAAGAGATTAAGCGTTCCGGTACGATGCCGTGTAAAAACCAAAGGAGTACTGTCATATCCCTTCTAGGTTAGCCCGCTACCATCTAGAGTGCATCATCACTTACCACCAGGTGAGATTGCAGTAGGTAGGTCTCGTAGCAGATATAAGGAGATAATTCTGAAAACCGTGAATAAGTGGTTACATCGTGGGTTACATCACACAAAAAAATTAAATTGTGGTCATGAACTAATAATTAGTATTTTCAATTATCAAAGTAAGATAACTATATCGAGTGGGGTATCATATGAAAGGGCTTCACCTGTGCATTCTAAAACAGTTTTATTTATTTTTATGCATCATAATTTTTGAATCGTGCAAAATGTCGATAACATACGATTGTAGTACGGAACCCTCAGTGTGCGAGTCCGACTCGCACTTGGCCGGTTTTTTTTTAATATGTATTCTAAAATGTATTCTTTTGTGGTCATGTTTGCCGCGGCTCAGTCGCCAAGGCCTGCAGACTCGTGCGATAGTGGGAACTCTGAATGGTGTCGTTTCACGGATGTAGAGCACTGTACCAAGGTGACGCTGATCGACGTGACGCTGCGCGTGCGCACTGTCACACGACATCGACATAAATCGACCTCCTTGGCCTCCTCCAGTGCTGAGTGCTGTTGTCTTATAAGCGGGAGGTCCCGGGCTACATTCCTGGCAGGGGAATATTGGAGTTCCATTCCTAATTTCTAAATTTGCTCTGGTCTAGTCTGGTGGAAGGCTTCGGCCGGGGCTAGTGGCGAAGGAGAGAGATTATTGGAGTTTCTGTAAGTGATCAAGTCAGAAATAGAGAGATCCCTAGGAGAACCAAAGTCACCGACATAGCCAAAGTCCCTACGAGAGACCTATGTCCAGCTGTAGGCATTTATGATGCAACCATAAATTCACGGTTTTCGCATTTTTCCTTTTACTTGTGCTATAAGACATTGCTACCTATCATGATTCTAGATAAACAGGAAGTACCCTATAGGTTTTGATTCCATTGACGGTTCTTGACAGACAAACAGACAATAAGGGTTCCTTCTTTTTCTGGAGATACGAAACCCTAATAACAGGGTTGAGTAGATCACCTTTAAGCACTTGATTTTCCTATTTGTTTATTAATAGCTAGCATCCCATCCCCGCTTCGCCCAGGTAGCTTATTACAATGTCCGTAGGGACCTCTAATAGGCTACTTGACACTTTTTTAAAGTTGGTCTTAAATGGTTAATATTTGTGCTATTATATCAAAAAAATTAACACTATATTTTTTTGCGCCCTAAAAACCGTAAAACTTTCATTTAAAAATATATTTTTCTTAGACAGGTGAAAACACTGTCGGCCATGTTTGGCCGATAGATTATCTGTGCTCTGACGTCATGCATTTGTAAACAACAGCATAACCTCTCAAAGTTTAATAAACATGACTTCTATACTAGTGTACATGAAAAATATAGTAATTTTCGTTATTGTATCATCCGAGAATGTAAAAAACGCATCGATAAAGACCACAGGAAAGTTGTGGATTAGAGTGCCCAGTGAAATAAATATACGTAACACGCGAAGACTTGCTTAAAGGGATCCTATATGACTAACGACTTCAACCCAAATTTATTTTTGCAAAGATCACTTTGTTGTAATAACTTATTCAATTTATAAAGAGAAAACGATATTTTTTTACGTTTACTATGAGTTTTTAGAAATATATAAAAACTAGCTTATGCTCGTGACTTCGCCCGCGTGGACTTCATAAATTTCAAACCTCCATTTAACCCACTCAGGGGTGGAATTTCAAAAAATTCTTTCCTAGTGGATACCTTCTCTTTACCTACAAAGAACACACCCACCAAATTTCATGTATCTAGGACCAGCTGTTTAGATGTTTAGGCTGTGCGTTGATATATAAGTTAGTCAGGACTCTAAATTTTATATATATGGATACTACGTTAGTCCCCGCGTGACATAGGGATGACATTTCTTTGTTTACATATTTAATGACGTCACATCATGGCTGACAGCGTTTTCTGCGTTTCAAATAAAAATAAAAACTGTATTTTTTAAAATTGGATTTATATATCCATCCTGCGTTTTTAATAATTGTTATTGATATATTTCGTAGTCTTAAGCAAAATACTATAATAAATAATGATTTATTGGACGAAATTAGATATGAGTCAAGTAGCCCATTATTTGGAAATACAGTATAGCAAATGTCACTCAGGTATGATGTAGCTTTCTACTGGTGAAAGAATTTTCAAAATCGATTCTGTAGTTCCAGAAATTATCCCCTACAAACAAACTATATATTTAACATATTACCTCTTTATAATATTACTATAGATAAAAATGACTGTAAGTCTGCGTTTTGTGTGGGAATAAAGAATTTTATCTATCTATCTATTTATATCCTAAACAATATCATCCTCAATTTCCATTCATTTTACTAAAAAAGAAAACAACTCATAATTTTTCAAACCCGACGCCATGACAGCCCTTATCCCTTGTCCTAAAGCCTCCTCTTCACTCAAGTGCCATGACTAGAGATGGCCATTTTGCTACTCTTAAATTATTTTCATTTAGTGAATTTATTCTTCACAGTCATTTCACAGGTGATTTACCACGTGAGTTGTTTTAATTATGATCTAGATCAATAAATAGTTTAATATTTCGCGGAAAGTGAATTTTCGCACACATGATTGTAAATGCGAAAAGTCACTTTCCGTTAAACGTAGCAAACAATTGTTTGCCACATTACTTAACTAAGTAGATGTTTTTGCTTTTAACACGCAGCGATTCAAGTGTTCTCGCTCGCGCGCTCTTTAGCGTCACTAAAAAAGAAGACAACTCATCATTTTTCAAGCCCGACGCTATGACAGCCCTTATCCCTTGTCCTAAAGCCACAGCTTTAGTCAAGTGCGAGCCCGACTCGCACTTGACCGACTTTTTTCTCATCATAATAATCTACCCTATGGCCACCACAATGAGAAAAATTTGGCTTTCAGAATGAGCCATATTCTACCATACTGGCCAAGTGCAGGTCGGCAAACGATTTTTTCACATGCTATCTGTGTAATGGTCCACCTCTAGCCGTGACACAATGGACATGCGCACCGACAAACGCAGAGGTCAACGACCCGTCCAGCTGTATTCATTCATCACGGTGGATCCGAAACGTTTCTCGGAACATTTACCGAATCTAATCTAAAAATAGTTTATTATACTAGTTTGTAGTGCGACAGTGGGCACGGCACAGTCATCGGTGAGAATTACTAAGATTTAATTGAATCTCTTACAAAAAATCGGCCAAGTGCGAGTTAGACTCGCGCACCGAAGGTTCCGTATTACAGAAGAAGTAAAACGGTAAGAATCACTTTTGATAACAAACCGCAAAACTAACTTTATTTGTAGAGTATCCGAAACTATGATAGTTAGAGCGTTGGTTTTATTTTTGCTCTAAAATATACATAAACTTCTATTGACCATAATTATTTAAGATTTTTCTATTGGTAAACTTCGGAGGTAAGGGGGGACGAACCGTATTTTTTCGACATGATCTTAAATATATAAAAGGAAAAGGTGACTGACTGACTGACTGATTGACTGACTGACTGACTGATTTATCAACGCACAGCTCAATCTACTGGATGGATCGGGCTGAAATTTGGCATGATAGCTATTATGACGTAGGCATCCGCTAAGTAAGGATTTTTTAAAATTCAATCTCGGGGGTGAAATAGGGGTTTAGAATTTGTGTAGTCCACGCGGACGAAGTCGCGAGCATAAGCTAGTAAACAATATTTTCTTGGGAATAGTATTAGAAATCACGTCATGCATTGCGATCCTTCCTGTGTTGGGGACAATACGCAGAGAAACTTTCAACTTTTATAAAATAACGAAGGTCCTGACCCTCACGGGCTCTTAGTCCATAACATATTGCAATTTAATATATTTATAGAAATGCCAAGTTTAAAAATAAAACATCTACAAATAGAAATCCTCTGAAGTCCTGAACTCATTTCCACTTCACAACGAGGTTCGCCGACAATTTCCTACTCTACCGCCGTCACCGTGGAAACGTTTCCTTTGCGCAAGTAAATAAAATTATTCCATCTTCCCTTCAGTCAGTAACTGCTATATTTTGCAAAAAAATATTTTTCTAACTTTTCTAAGTTATGTGCGTTTTAAATAACTAAATATAACTTGCTTTAACGGTGAAGGTAAATATCGTGAGGACACCTGCATGCCTGAGTTCTCCATAATGTTCTTAAATCATTCAAATAATCCTTTACATTGTAATAGGATTTTTCAATAAGTTGTACGTTTTATGAAAACTTTGAACTTTTAATTATTTGCACAACAACCAGCGTGTTGCATACGTAAGCACATTTTAAAGATCAAATAAAATATTTTTAACCGACTTCAAAAAAAGGAGGAGGTTCTCAATTCGTCGGAATCTTTTTTTTTTTTTATGTATGTTCCCCGATTACTCGAAGACGCCTGGACCGATTTTGAAAATTCTTTTTTTGTTTGAAAGGGTATACTTCAAAGTTGGTCCCATTTAAATTTGGTGAAGATCTGATGAACATCTTCGAAGATAGATACTGGAACTCCTCAACGGATAAGAGTAAATTGCTCGCGATCAGTGTAATAGCTTAGTAAACAGTAGATTTTTAACCAGTCATAGCATAATTCCATGGGACCACTAAAAATTGTGAAATAAATTTTTTTTACAAAAAAAATAAAAACCGACTTCGATACACAAACACTAAAAATTGAATAATAATTTAATTTATTACCGAATATATTATGTATACAAGAGTTAATATAGTTCCATAATAATATTTTTTGGGGTCGGTGCCAATGAGGTGCCATTGTGGAGTCTCATAAAAATATGAAGTCTAGACGATTCGCGCAGCTAAAGCTAATTGGCACCGGCACCAAAAAGTATTATTATGGAACTATATTAACTCTTGTATACATAATATATTCGGTAATAAATTAAATTATTTTTCAATTTTTAGTGTTTGTGTATCGAAGTCGGTTTTTATTTTTTTTTGTAATTTTTTTTTATAAAATGTTTAAAGTTTCTTTATTTGTTACGCTGTGAATCGCCGAATTGTATGTAGGTACGCGCATAACTTCCAAACGACTGCACCAAATTGAGAGACATCTCCAATATGTCTTCTGGAGGCTCATCAGAATCAAATTAAAAATATCTCAACTTTACATCAGTCTACATCGCTCCGTAGGTAGCTACATAGATTTATCTAATACGTAAAATATCGCGTGCGTCATCCGTTTGTTCGCCAATTGAGACCATCTAGCCGGCCTTGAGGCGGAGACGGTAATTGTCATTAGCATCACAAAGAGAGCCGAGGCACACTACTATACTATACGAGGGTATATTGCAGCATACATGCGCTTGTTAAAGGAGCCCCTTTAATTGATTTTCAACGTTTATTTAGAAGTACAGTACTATCTAAGAGCTTTGATAGCCTAGTGGTTAGGACGTCCGCCTTCCAATCGGTGGTTCGGGCACGCACCTCTAACTTTTCGGAGTTATGTGCGTTTTAATTAATTAAATATCATTTGGTTTCTGCGTTTATCAACTCATCAATTTCCGAGCAAGTGGGAGAAAATTGTTTTATTGGATAGCCACAGTGTTGATTACTCGAAAAGGTTTCATATACCTACTCTATTCGAAAACAGATTTCTACTACGGAACCCTCGGTGCGCAAGTCTGACTTGCACTTGGCCGGTTTTTCTTTTCAGCATCTAATCTTCACAATCCAACAGCTCCCCATGACGCTCGAGTAAACTCCTATTTAGCCTCTTGGGCTCGCCTACTATAATGGGCATTTAGCGAATGGTTCTCTAGCAGCTATTATCCTCGTTCCATATGTAGCTATTGTCTGTGGTCGGTGTGTCCGCGCACAATGAATGACATCATCGCGGACAATCGTGATCTGAATCGAGCGTCCTTTTGCGTACATACAGGATGCTCTCTTGTAGATTTTTTTAAAATTCTTAATGACAATCGCCTTAAGGTGACGCAGTACCGAACCCTCGGTGCGCCAGTCTGACTCGCACTTGGCCGATTTTTCTTTTTAGCATCTAATCTTCACAACCCAATATGTCCCCACGACGCTCGAGTAAACTCCTATCTAGCCTCTTGGGCTCGCCTACTATAATGGGCATTTAGTGAATGGTTCTCTAGCAGCTATTATCCTCGTTCCATATTGTCTGTGGTCGGTGTGTCCGCGCCATAGAGATCCGCGCACAATGAAGTGACATCATAGCGGACAATCGTGATCTGAATCGAGCGTCCTTTACATACATACAGGGTGCTTTCTTGTAGATTTTTTTTTAAATTCTTAATGACAATCGCCTTAATGGAGTGTACTGACGTGGCCTTAGATAGGGCACTGGATGTAGATAGTGATGACGTGGCCTGAGATGGGCTACGTTTGCTTACTAGGTGGACGGACGACATCAGACGAGTCGCAGGGAGTCGCTGGATTCAGACGGCGCAAGACCGTGGCGTGTGGAAGTCCCTACAAGAGACTTATGTCCAGCAGTGGACGTCTATCGGTTGATGGTGATGGATGATGATGATGATGATGATGACCTAAAGAAACTTATTGGGTTTCAGCAGTATATCCTTCGCTATGACTAGTAGTAGATGTCTATCGGTTGATAATGTCCTTTCATCATCATATTATATATTTGTTTGTATCTTCGTAACTGTAATTAGTAATATTATATAAAATATTCTAACCGCTAAACTTTCCTAGTCCTCAGAAAAATCCACTAGGAACTCATATATATGGTCTCCACGTCACAGGTTTAGTCCTATTGTGGAGACTACTAGTAAACGACACCAAAATAACTTGTTTTGTAAATAAAGATATTTTATTTATTTTAATGATGATAGATTAATCACATTTTTTTTATATAAAGAACATTAGCCATGTTAAATGACTAATATTCCCATTTCCTCTCCAACTAAGCATGAAGCTTGTGCTAGGAGTAGGTACGACAATAGTGCAACGGGCGGGGTTTGAACCGTCGACCATTCGGATTTCAGTCCACGCCTTTACCGGTTGAGCTATTGAGGCTACATTTTTAAGAACACCCTGTATTCAGGTACAAAGCGATAATCTGCCTGCAATTTTAATTTCGTATTATGTCAGACAGGAAGTTAATGCAACTACTATAACTATTCTGCATATAGTTTTACCTACTTCTAGATAAATAGTACATAGATTCTATAGTTATTCAATGTTGATCGTATAAATGTTCTCGAACATTTATACGATCTCCCTGGTGCAGTGGTGAACTCTGCGGTTTTATAAATGGGAGGTCCCAGGTTCGATTCCCAGCCAGGGTGATTTTTAAATTTTTAAATTCCAATACCTAAGCCGTGCCGCCAAGTGATTTAGCGTTCCGGTGCGATGCCATGTAGAAACCAAAGGGACTGCATCATCAATTACCACCTACCACCAGGTGAGATTGCAGTCAAGGGCTAACTTGTAACTGAATAAAAAAAAGACTAGTTGAATCACCCTGACTTCACTCGAGTGGATATATTGGATAACGGCGAGAGCGTGGAATTTACAGAAATTCTGAAAATAATACTTATGTACCTTTTCATTTTTAGGGTGCCGTACCTCAAAAGGAAAAACGGAACCCTTATAGGATCACTTTGTTGTCTGTCTGTCTGTCTGTCGGTCTGTCAAGAAACCTAGAGGGTACTTCCCGTTGACCTAGAATCGTGAAATTTGGCAGGTAGGTAGGTCTTATAGTAGGCTAGCTTCTGCCCGCGGCTTCGCCCGCGTGGCCTACTATGTACTTGGCCAAATAACTTGAAAAATGACGGACTTTCATACAAACTTTCATCCCCTATTTAACCCACTTAGGGGTAGAATTTTGAAAAATCCTTTCTTATTGCATACCTACTCCTTACAAAGAATAGACCCTCCAAATTTCATGTCTTTAGGACCAGTGGTTTAGCTGTGCGTATATAATATGTCAGTCCAGTCAGTCAGGACTTTGAATTTTATAGATATAGATAGTCGGGGAAAAATCTGAAAACCGTGAAGTTGTGGTTAAACCACACAAAAAAAATTAAATTGTGGTCATGAACTAATAATTAGTATTTTCAATTTTTGAAGTAAGATAACTATATCAAGTGGGGTATCATATGAAAGGTCTTCACGTGTGCATTCTAAAACAGATTTTTATTTATTTTTATGCATCATAGTTTTTGAATTATCGTGCAAAATGTCGAAATAATACGACTAGTACGGAACCCTCGTTGCGCGAGCCTGACTCGCACTTGGCCGGTTTTTTTACCGATAACTCAAACTATTCACTATTTACGGATGTAACTTAGAAGAAATGAAATGATGGACGTTCATACAAATTTTCATCCCCTAGTTAACCTCCTTAGGGGTGAAATTTCAGAAATACTTTGTTAGTGCCTACTGCCTACGTATTTAAAACCTACCTATTGTCAAAATCTCAAGTTTCTAGCACTAGCGGTTTACTGTCACTATTAATTGTAATTTTCTTATCGTGTAAATCGCATTTTTTCGTAACTGTAATGTTTTGTGTAAAATATTAATTCACTGACCAATATGTGGCAAGGAGGTACAATTTTCCATTATGATCGGTTTTGTGATCATGATCGGTTTTCCATTATGATCGGTTTTGCTATCATGATTGGTTTTAGTGATCATCGACTGGCCAGTGTCAATATAACGCGGTTTCCCGCAAAATGCCTGTTTATTGGTATAATAGCAAAGTGGTTGCAGAAAATTAGTGCGCGATAAATACCCGTATAGCCAGTGGCGTGCAGGTCATAGAGGCATAAATGCACTGCTTACCCCAGTTGTAATGGCTCAATGCAAAAGAGATTGCCCATTTTCTTAGGAGCTTTGGCCCCCCCCTAATATAATTGTTATGTCACCATGGTTCTAATTTTATTTTGTAGACAAATAATTAACTCTTTATATTCTGCAAACGATTTCTATTTATTCACCCTGGTTATAAAGAAATCTTATTTTTTATATTGCTGATATTGAGGTTATATTTAATTAATACTTCTTCAAAATAAATGCATGTTTACGATTCTAACTGTAATTGTGGATATTTTCAATAATAGAGTGAAAAAAAGTCGTTAAAAACATAATCGTAAAAAAATAACACATTTAAAAAAAAAAAAATTTTAGTTTTGACACGATGCCACAAAAGAGGGCCCGTTCACGGGCGATCTCCTTTTACATTATGTCCTGCCAGTAAACAGTTTCCTACCTAACTAATGCCTACCCTGGCTTCAAACCCTGTGCACGCCACTGCGTATAGCCCTCCAAAATCAAATCCGGGGGGCGGGAGTGCTCCGTTGTAAATTTATCAAGTAACTGTTGCAACTTGCAAACAACCTTTTGACTACTCCCTGGCGCAGTGGTGAGCGCTGTGGTCTGATTAGTGGGAGGTCCCGGGTTCGATTCCTGGCAGGGGTATGGAATTTTATGATTTCTAAATTTCTGGTTTGGTCTGGTGGGAGGCTTCGGCCGTGGCTAGTTACCACCCTACCGGCAAAGCCGTGCCGCCAAGCGATTTAGCGTTCCGGTACGATGACGTGTAGAAACCAAAGGGGTATGGGTTTAATAAAAACTGCCATACCCCTTCCAGGTTAGCCCGCTATCATCTTAGACTGCATCATCACTTACCATCAGGTGAGATTGCAGTCAAAGGCTAACTTGTATCTGAATAAACATAAACATAAACAAACAACATTCTATGTTGTATAGAAGCAGGTGTTATTTTGCGGAAATCCATGATATACAATGAACCAAAAGCTTAATTTGCTATAATCCGCTGAAACAAGTCTGCTCTGTAGTGAGCCGGCGATCGGTTGATTTAATGATGATGTCAATGATGGACATACTTAGCCACATTTTTACTTTAAGTTTCGTTGCCCATGTTCTTCTCTAGAATGCAAGCTATCTCTGTATCTTTCGTCAAAATCGGTTAAACAGATGAGCCGGTGAAAATCTAGCAGACAGACATACACACTTTCGCATTTATAATATTAGTATGGATAATAACTGAGGCCTGAGCACTGCTGTCACCATGATTGGTAAAATGTAATATATGAGTAAGTGCCCAAATGAGAACAGATTTTTAAGCACCCACATAAAGGCGCGCACACATAGAACGATTGTCGTAAAAATCTGTCGCACGTAAGCACCCATAAAACGCGTCATAACGTTTACGGCGCACCCATAAGGAGTCAGGGCGTATCATGAATGAAAAATATATAAAATTATAGTACTTTCCGCGCGTTTTACGGCCCTCGTGACCCTATTGAAAATTACGTTATTATTATTACACGAATGCCCAAAAAAAGAGTGTCACTACTGAGCACAGGTGAGCTCAGAATGATAAGTATTTATGCCATCCTCCACCACGCTGACCAAGTGCAGATTGGCAGAATTGACACAGCTTTGAAATATTATGGAGAGCTCTCAGGTACGCAGGTCTTCTCACGATGTTTTCCCTCACCGTTAAAGCGAGTGATATTTTATTGTTCAAAACACACACCATTTCGAAATGTCAGAGGTGACTGCCCGGGATCGTACCCCCAAAGCCCCCGACTGGAAGGCCGACATCCTAACCATTAGGTAATTGCCACTTTTGAACAATACTTTGAAGATATTTCACTGTAAAAAGTAATATGAGTAAGTGCCCAAATGAGAACAGATTTTTTAGCACCCACATAAAGACGCGCACATACAGAACGATTGTCGTAAAAATCTGTCGCACGTAAGCACTCATAAAACGCGTCATAACGTTTACGGCGCACCCATAAGGAGTCAGGGCGTATCATGAATGAAAAATATATAAAATTATAGTATACTTTCCGCGCGTTTTACGGCCCTCGTGACCCTATTGAAAATTACGTTATTATTATTACACGAATGCCCAAAAAAAAGAGTGTCACTACTGAGCACAGGTGAGCTCAGAATGATAAGTATTTATGTCATCCTCCACCACGCTGACCAAGTGCAGATTGGCAGAATTGACACAGCTTTGAAATATTATGGAGAGCTCTCAGGTACGCTGGTCTTCTCACGATGTTTTCCTTCACCGTTAAAGCGAGTGATATTTTATTGTTCAAAACACACACCATTTCGAAATGTCAGAGGTGACTGCCCGGGATCGTACCCCCAAAGCCCCCGACTGGAAGGCCGACATCCTAACCATTAGGTAATTGCCACTTTTGAACAATACTTTGAAGATATTTCACTGTAAAAAGTAATATGAGTAAGTGCCCAAATGAGAACAGATTTTTAAGCACCCACATAAAGGCGCGCACACATAGAACGATTGTCGTAAAAATCTGTCGCACGTAAGCACCCATAAAACGCGTCATAACGTTTACGGCGCACCCATAAGGAGTCAGGGCGTATCATGAATGAAAAATATATAAAATTATAGTATACTTTCCGCGCGTTTTACGGCCCTCGTGACCCTATTGAAAATTACGTCATTATTATTACACGAATGCCCAAAAAAGAGTGTCACTACTGAGCACAGGTGAGCTCAGAATGATAAGTATTTAAGCCATCCTCCACCACGCTGGCCAAGTGCAGATTGGCAGACTTGACACACCTTTGAAATATTATGGAGAGCTCTCAGGTACGCAGGTCTTCTCACGATGCTTTCCTTCACCGTTAAAGCGAGTTTTTATTGTTCAAAACACACACCATTTCGAAATGTCAGAGGTGACTGCCCGGGATCGTACCCCCAAAGCCCCCGACTGGAAGGCCGACATCCTAACCATTAGGTAATTGCCACTTTTGAACAATACTTTGAAGATATTTCATTGTAAAAAGTAATATAAGTAAGTGCCCAAATGAGAACAGATTTTTAAGCACCCACATAAGGACGCGCACATACAGAACGATTGTCGTAAAAATCTGTCGCACGTAAGCACCCATAAAACGCGTCATAACGTTTACGGCGCACCCATAAGGAGTCAGGGCGTATCATGAATGAAAAATATATAAAATTATAGTATACTTTCCGCGCGTTTTACGGCCCTCGTGACCCTATTGAAAATTACGTCATTATTATTACACGAATGCCCAAAAAAGAGTGTCACTACTGAGCACAGGTGAGCTCAGAATGATAAGTATTTATGCCATCCTCCACCACGCTGGCCAAGTGCAGATTGGCAGACTTGACACACCTTTGAAATATTATGGAGAGCTCTCAGGTACGCAGGTCTTCTCACGATGCTTTCCTTCACCGTTAAAGCGAGTTTTTATTGTTCAAAACACACACCATTTCGAAATGTCAGAGGTGACTGCCCGGGATCGTACCCCCAAAGCCCCCGACTGGAAGGCCGACATCCTAACCATTAGGTAATTGCCACTTTTGAACAATACTTTGAAGATATTTCATTGTAAAAAGTAATATAAGTAAGTGCCCAAATGAGAACAGATTTTTAAGCACCCACATAAGGACGCGCACATACAGAACGATTGTCGTAAAAATCTGTCGCACGTAAGCACCCATAAAACGCGTCATAACGTTTACGGCGCACCCATAAGGAGTCAGGGCGTATCATGAATGAAAAATATATAAAATTATAGTATACTTTCCGCGCGTTTTACGGCCCTCGTGACCCTATTGAAAATTACGTTATTATTATTACACGAATGCCCAAAAAAAGAGTGTCACTACTGAGCACAGGTGAGCTCAGAATGATAAGTATTTATGCCATCCTCCACCACGCTGACCAAGTGCAGATTGGCAGAATTGACACAGCTTTGAAATATTATGGAGAGCTCTCAGGTACGCAGGTCTTCTCACGATATTTTCCTTCACCGTTAAAGCGAGTGATATTTTATTGTTCAAAACACACCATTTCGAAATGTCAGAGGTGACTGCCCGGGATCGTACCCCCAAAGCCCCCGACTGGAAGGCCGACATCCTAACCATTAGGTAATTGCCGCTTTTGAACAATACTTTGAAGATATTTCATTGTAAAAAGTAATATGAGTAAGTGCCCAAATGAGAACAGATTTTTAAGCACCCACATAAGGACGCGCACATACAGAACGATTGTCGTAAAAATCTGTCGCACGTAAGCACCCATAAAACGCGTCATAACGTTTACGGCGCACCCATAAGGAGTCAGGGCGTATCATGAATGAAAAATATATAAAATTATAGTATACTTTCCGCGCGTTTTACGGCCCTCGTGACCCTATTGAAAATTACGTCATTATTATTACACGAATGCCCAAAAAAGAGTGTCACTACTGAGCACAGGTGAGCTCAGAATGATAAGTATTTAAGCCATCCTCCACCACGCTGGCCAAGTGCAGATTGGCAGACTTGACACACCTTTGAAATATTATGGAGAGCTCTCAGGTACGCAGGTCTTCTCACGATGCTTTCCTTCACCGTTAAAGCGAGTGATATTTTATTGTTCAAAACACACACCATTTCGAAATGTCAGAGGTGACTGCCCGGGATCGTACCCCCAAAGCCCCCGACTGGAAGGCCGACATCCTAACCATTAGGTAATTGCCACTTTTGAACAATACTTTGAAGATATTTCATTGTAAAAAGTAATATAAGTAAGTGCCCAAATGAGAACAGATTTTTAAGCACCCACATAAGGACGCGCACATACAGAACGATTGTCGTAAAAATCTGTCGCACGTAAGCACCCATAAAACGCGTCATAACGTTTACGGCGCACCCATAAGGAGTCAGGGCGTATCATGAATGAAAAATATATAAAATTATAGTATACTTTCCGCGCGTTTTACGGCCCTCGTGACCCTATTGAAAATTACGTCATTATTATTACACGAATGCCCAAAAAAGAGTGTCACTACTGAGCACAGGTGAGCTCAGAATGATAAGTATTTAAGCCATCCTCCACCACGCTGGCCAAGTGCAGATTGGCAGACTTGACACACCTTTGAAATATTATGGAGAGCTCTCAGGTACGCAGGTCTTCTCACGATGCTTTCCTTCACCGTTAAAGCGAGTTTTTATTGTTCAAAACACACACCATTTCGAAATGTCAGAGGTGACTGCCCGGGATCGTACCCCCAAAGCCCCCGACTGGAAGGCCGACATCCTAACCATTAGGTAATTGCCACTTTTGAACAATACTTTGAAGATATTTCATTGTAAAAAGTAATATAAGTAAGTGCCCAAATGAGAACAGATTTTTAAGCACCCACATAAGGACGCGCACATACAGAACGATTGTCGTAAAAATCTGTCGCACGTAAGCACCCATAAAACGCGTCATAACGTTTACGGCGCACCCATAAGGAGTCAGGGCGTATCATGAATGAAAAATATATAAAATTATAGTATACTTTCCGCGCGTTTTACGGCCCTCGTGACCCTATTGAAAATTACGTTATTATTATTACACGAATGCCCAAAAAAAGAGTGTCACTACTGAGCACAGGTGAGCTCAGAATGATAAGTATTTATGCCATCCTCCACCACGCTGACCAAGTGCAGATTGGCAGAATTGACACAGCTTTGAAATATTATGGAGAGCTCTCAGGTACGCAGGTCTTCTCACGATGCTTTCCTTCACCGTTAAAGCGAGTTTTTATTGTTCAAAACACACACCATTTCGAAATGTCAGAGGTGACTGCCCGGGATCGTACCCCCAAAGCCCCCGACTGGAAGGCCGACATCCTAACCATTAGGTAATTGCCACTTTTGAACAATACTTTGAAGATATTTCATTGTAAAAAGTAATATAAGTAAGTGCCCAAATGAGAACAGATTTTTAAGCACCCACATAAGGACGCGCACATACAGAACGATTGTCGTAAAAATCTGTCGCACGTAAGCACCCATAAAACGCGTCATAACGTTTACGGCGCACCCATAAGGAGTCAGGGCGTATCATGAATGAAAAATATATAAAATTATAGTATACTTTCCGCGCGTTTTACGGCCCTCGTGACCCTATTGAAAATTACGTTATTATTATTACACGAATGCCCAAAAAAAGAGTGTCACTACTGAGCACAGGTGAGCTCAGAATGATAAGTATTTATGCCATCCTCCACCACGCTGACCAAGTGCAGATTGGCAGAATTGACACAGCTTTGAAATATTATGGAGAGCTCTCAGGTACGCAGGTCTTCTCACGATATTTTCCTTCACCGTTAAAGCGAGTGATATTTTATTGTTCAAAACACACCATTTTGAAATGTCAGAGGTGACTGCCCGGGATCGTACCCCCAAAGCCCCCGACTGGAAGGCCGACATCCTAACCATTAGGTAATTGCCGCTTTTGAACAATACTTTGAAGATATTTCATTGTAAAAAGTAATATGAGTAAGTGCCCAAATGAGAACAGATTTTTAAGCACCCACATAAGGACGCGCACATACAGAACGATTGTCGTAAAAATCTGTCGCACGTAAGCACCCATAAAACGCGTCATAACGTTTACGGCGCACCCATAAGGAGTCGGGGCGTATCATGAATGAAAAATATATAAAATTATAGTACTTTCCGCGCGTTTTACGGCCCTCATGACCCTATTGAAGATTACGTTATTATTACACGATGCCCAAAAAAGGAGTGCAATGTTTTTAAGATTTATGTATGTATGTATAAGTCCCGCGAATTGCTAATGCGCGTGGCCGCCATTTTAGTGACGTTGAGACGTGAAGTTTCGAGCTGATGGTATATTTTTAATTAAATATACGTCAATGAGACATGGTTTCAGCGCAATAGCAATTTGCGGAACTTATGTTAGTTGTTTGTGAAGTACAGTACGCGGCAGAAAATAATGTACATCGACCTTTAGAAGGAAATAGCGGATTTATTGAGCATTGCCTCTGTCGTTGAGACCGACAAAACGTCATATAGGTATGAGTGACAGAGACAATGTTTGACGAACACGTTATCTCAAGACCCGTCACCGTCGGGAATGTCAGCATCGAAGTTGTTCAAGAATATAACTACCTCGGCCAGATCGTACAACTCGGTAGAAACAACTTCGACAAGGAAGCTGACAGAAGAATTCAGCTGGGCTGGGCAGTATTTTCAAAGCTACGGCAGGTCTTCGAATCGTCGATACCGCAAAGCCTTAAGACTAAGGTCTTCAACGAGTGTGTCCTACCTGTGATGACGTATGGAGCGGAAACGTGGACACTGACAGTTGGTCTCGTCCACAAACTAAAAGTAGCTCAGCGCGCTATGGAGCGAGCTATGTTGGGTATCACTCTCAGGTAGGGTTGCCAGGTCGCCAAACCTAATAGCCGGACAGACCAGCCAGTTTGGCCGGACATTTGGGTAGAAAGGCCGGACACCCTACATTATTAAGGATTTTGTGTCTTAGTATAATAGGTAGGATAATTTTTTTTTATGTAAAATCAAGCTTTTTTTATTATTGTCATAAATCTTGTTGTCTGCGGGAGCGACCGACAGTCGACTCGCCTGCACTCGGCCACGCTCGTTTGCGAAATGTAAGAAGCCGGACAAGCCGGACACCGTTTATTTTGTTCGGACACGCAATCAAAAAGCCTACCTATGTCCGGCTTTATCCGGACGCCTGGCAACCCTACTCTCAGGGATAAAATTCGGAACGAGGAAATTCGCAGAAGAACAAAAGCGACCGACATAGCTTAAAGGATTAGCGGGCTGAAGTGGCAATGGGCAGGTCTATCGCAGAACCGACGGCCGATGGGCACAGACGTGTTCTGGAGTGGAGACCGCTTACCGGTAAGCGCACTTTGGTGGCGCGCTCTTAGAAAGGCCCACAAGGCCTATGCCCAGCAGTGGACGCAAACAGGCTGATTGATTGGATTGGATACATGACTGCCCAAAAAAGGAGCGAGTCGTCATGGATGTAAGTGAGTTTAATGTGTTCACGAAAAATTTCGTTTTAACTACAGCGCCATCTATATGTGATTTGATAAATTAATTTTAATTTGATAAATTAATTTTAATTTATGAAATCACATATAGCCGGCGCTGTTGTCATTATCTTGCAGTGTTGCACATAAAAATGTTAAAATAACTTGTACGATAGCAAGGAACCCTTCGTGTGCGAGTCCGACTGTCACTTGGCCGGTTTTTTTAATATAAAACTTAGATATTTGTTTTAACTATACTCTATCCGCGTAAAGAAGTTAGTATAGCGCTCTCTCTGTTACGTAATCCCATACAAATGATAGAGACAAAAATCTCAGTGGGCGATAACCAACTCTCATACTCAAAAGTCACTAACCAATCACAAACGAAACTATATTTTCTAATTTAATTTCAAATGTTCAAAAAAAAAACAAATTGAATTTCGAATGTTTTCTGAAAACATGTTTGTGATTGGTTGGTACGTGATCCTGTAAGGGTTCCTGTTTTCTGGAGATGCGGATCCCTAAAAATAAAAGAAAACTGAAAACACACAGCCGAATCAAATTTACAGGTATCTACATAATATTATAAGAAAATCACTATTAGGTATAATATAATTTAGACAGTAATTTACATTTTCTTTCTTCTGCCGTTAATTTCTTCACTCTTCTTATTTATTTCTTCTTTCTTCTCTCTTTGTATAAAGTTTCAGTCGTACAGTCGGCACTAACACACCTGAAAGTTTGCTCACCTAATATAAACACAGGTAAGAGCAACGATTCAGGCCCATCAGTGTACCGAACTTCTTCTATGTTCCTTCTTTCTTCTTTTATTCTTTCTTCTGTGGCTCCTCTTCGTCTCAACGTAACTAAATTTAAAGGTAGAGATCACACAGATGTTCTTAAAAATATCGCACTAAAAATTATCTACTTCTCTAAAAGGAACTCACTGACTGACTGAGTGATCTATCAACGCATAGCTCAAACTACTGGACAGATCGGGCTGAAATTCGGCATGCAAATAGCTGTTATGACGTAGGAATCCGCTAAGAAAGGTTTTTTGAGAATTCAACCCCTAAGGGGGTAAAATAGAGGTTTAAAATTTGTCCAGTCCACGCGGGTGAAGTCGCGGGCATAAGCTAGTTAAATTATAATGTTCATTTTCCTTTCAAACGGTAACCTAATATCATAATGATATTACCGTATTACTTAATAGCATTTGCCCCTAATTTAGGGCTGTCACAATTCCCTGCGCCGTGTTCAATTTAATTTAGCAGCCCTAGCAAATATTCGCATATTTTAAAGGTGAAAAGGTCACAAATCACAATATTAAAGACTATATTGTGCCCGTGACTTCGCTTGGGTTTAAGTTTTTAAAAATCGATCGACTTCTAAGTACGAGATGCAAGCTATCGCCGAACGAAATTTCATCAAAACTGGATAAAAATGATAGACCGTGGTACTGTATTATAATATCTATATGGTTTTCACAAAAGGATCGACTTAGCGTAACTTAGCGTAAATGAAAATGAATTCGGGTTAGCTTTATGTCCTTGCGTCTTTCTATCTGTCTGTCTATTTATTTCGGCTGATCTTCAAAAAACCGGCCAAGTGCGAGTCAGACTCGCACACCGAGGGTTCGGTACTACAGTCGTATTTTTTCGACATTTTGGACGGTAAATCAAAATCTGTTATGCATCAACATAGGCCACGCTGGCTAAGTGCAGAGAGTCAAATAGTGGACATCTATTGATCGAGACGATGAAATGGATATCGATTGCTATTACGTTAAATAGTCATCAGGATCAATTTTAGTTTACAGTAAAACGACCAGTAAATGAATGAATGAAGTAAGTAGATGATATACAATTCCTGGCCAGGACCAAAAGGCACACGTAGTAGGCCACGGAAGGCCGCATTATCGTTGGGACGACGACATCAAAAAAGTGGCGGGACCAAACTGGATGCTCAAAGCTAAAGACAGGGTAAAGTGGGTTTCTCTAGAGGAGGCCTTGACGTGAAAAGGGTTCTTCATAAAAATAAGCATAGTACTAAATTTAAATTATTATTTTATGTTAACGTCTAGTATTTTAAGTTTTATTTAATTAACAACATAATATTATTGTAAAGAGAAGAAATAAAAGGCTTTTTTATTTTTTTATTTTTTTTATTTTTTTTATTTATACAATTCCTTTTAAACTATCCTAGATAGTTGGTACCCCTGCACTAATATTGGATACCTTTGGAACTAGAGAAACCTTCGCAACTAGAGCAGTGCTGTGACAATCATAAAACTAACAAGGCCACGGATCGCGTTACGCCCAACCGTATAACAAGATTGAATTATCACAATAAAGACACACGTGTTCGATCCTTTATCGATCGCCGAAACCGTGTCGAGAATATCTGAATACTTAATCTATGCATTGTAGCCTTATTGTAGCTTTAGCATAGTATAAAACAAGCCGCTTCCCGCCCTCTGTCGCTCTGTACGCTTTGATGTTTTAAACTACGCAACGGACTTTAATGGGGTTTTCATCAATAAATGATTCAAGATGAAGGTTTATTATTGGTAGGAGATACGGTATTAGTAATATCTAACCTCAACTGTTATTAAGTCGTGATACAGGATATATGGTAGACTACTTACACAAATTTCAAACTTCTATTTCACACCCTTAGTGGTTGGATTTTCAAAAATGCTTCCTTAGCGGATGCATACGTCATAATAGCCCGATCCATCAAGTGGTTTGAGCTGTGCGTTCATAGATCAGTCAGTCAGTCAGTCACCTTTTCTTTTGATAATAACGGATCTTAGACCAATATTATGTGCGTGCAGTTTATGTTTTTATATTTTGTCATTAGTGTTTATAGGTTGTTCTATTCAACCATCTCGGGATAGGCAAAGATCGTAGACAATACAGCCTGGTATGTCATCAGTCATACCTACACAGTTTTTCTATACATCGATGGTGCAATGGCGCGTTTTAACGACATCTGTCAATGTGAAATGATTCACGATGAAATGCGTTCGGATTCACTGGTGTGCTTAAGGTGACGCAGTACGCTCGACCGAACCTATTTGCTTTTCACTTGACATTGTATGAGAAAGGTGAGAGGCACGATGATTTTCACCGAAATCAAGGGTTTAGGAAAAGTATTTTTGAGAAAAAACTACTGAATTTATGTGTGCAAAGTAAAGTTATTTCAACTAATGAATAAATAAACTATGTCTAATGATAATTTTTTTTTAGAATTTTCATATCCCTAATCTTATTTATTCACGCCCAAAGTTGTCATAAATTTAGTGTAAAAAAAGGAATCTTTTGAGGTTCGTAACTTTTAAATCAATATTTTTTTCAATGTTTTATATATCAATGAACCTAGATAAAGACGAGATAAATCGATATAATTCTTAGTTTTGTGCGTACAATATCGAATATTGTAGTATTTTCCCTCCTACGTTTGTATGAAGAAAGCACTGAAGTGAGTCCCCTTAAGGTGCATTTACACGGGCAATTTAAATTACCCCATTCTAGGCTATTTAGTTAATTACGACGTCGCTCGTGCGACCACATGAAACAATTTGCTGCAATTCCTACCTGAAAACAGCAATGTTGCTCCTTATAGCCACATCGTATTGAGGGACATGAAGTAACATGGACCAATATAGGTCAACTAGCTTATGCTCGCGACTTCGTTCGCGTAGACTACATAAATTTCAAACCTCTATTTAATCCACTTAGGGGTGGAATTTCGAAAAATCCTTTCATAGTGGATACCTATTCTTTACAAAGAACACCTCCTCCAAATTTCATGTCTTTAGGACTAGTGGTTTAGGTTATTTTATTATATATCAACGCACATGCCTTGATATATAAGTCAGTCAGTCAGGACTTTGAATTTTATATATTGACTAGTAGAAGCTGGCAATTGACATGCTTTTACTGGCAGCGGCCTGTAGCGCTATTATGATCATGAGTTTAAAACGGGAAAAAGAAAAGGCATATACATATTTTTGAAGGTTTGAACTTGTTCCATAATGGTGGCAGCCTTCTTTTTATTATAATGATGTGGGCTCCTAGATATCCTTCTGCAATCACCCAACCGATCTATTCAAACATAAAATCGCGACCATGCCCTTAAAACCTTCAGAGCCCGAATAAACACATTGAAAGCCATAAAAAGCCTTGTATCGCGTTACATACGACCATAAAATACACCAAACAACATTGAATTATCACAAAACGACATGTGTAGAGTACTATCTAAATATTGGATCTATTATCTACATCGTTAAAATGGCGGCAAGAGGACGCGTGCGGTTTGACATCTGTCAATTAGACAGTGACAAATTACGTTCGGATACTTTTATAGTAGATAGCGAATCGACTTTTATTGTGTTGACAACAGATTGTGACTTAATGTTTGCTTTGGAAATAATTTATTTGTAGATACACCTCCCAACAAACAGACCACCACCTATAGACGCCATTAGCCGGACACCCCCGGTCGCCAAGCTTAGGCACTTGCTTAGCATTAAAGTCGGCCCAGGCTCGTTCAGTACCCTCATTTCGCACATTGTCTTGATTACGTGACTTTTGAGTCCACCAATCACAACAAAGCATTCTCACCTGTCCCCCGCCAATATTTTACGATTTTGTATTAATGCAAAGCTTGTATATGCGTACTCTTTTTTTTTTTTTTTTTTTTTTTTTTTTTTTAATCTTTTATAAACAGGCTTTTACATTTATGTATGTCAGCCTTATTGTACTCTATCTTATTCTACAATTCTATTTATATATATACAATTCTAACTTATCCTACAATCCCATCCCATCACACAAACTTCACAACAATGTTACTTAGGTACCCTGTAGCAATCTGAACAGATTGCAAGCTCCATCAGAATTCGGATTAGCTAATAAACTATTAAAGACACCAACTTGCAATCTGTTCAGATTTAAGTATTCAATCAGACGTTTTCTCCCTGAATGCGTACTCTTGAGGTTGAATTATCTGTGTACCAACCTAAACTAATAAAAACTATTTGTTTAATATTACTGACCCGTCCCGACGTCGTTCGGTTACAACTCCTAAGAATCTTTTCTTAGTAGGATTCCACCCCGTAGAGAAAACCTAGTAAAAACCTAAATTATTTCTATTCTTTTCAGGAGCCGTACAACCGCAGAGTAATGATATTATGTTATTACGTAGGTACATCGCCGATTATGGGTTAATTATTTCAAAATTGTTACCCATTGATTCCGTTACCTTAAGGAAAGGGTTACCTCGTTTGTGTGACTTCTTCGCAGTAGCTGTTAAACCAGTGAAAGGGTAACAATCAGTGGAAGGGATACCCTTTCGTTGAGGTTGAGGTTCAATTGGAGAGGATACCCTCTTGATATGATTTTTCCGAATTCTATGACTATAGATAGATGTGAAGGCGGTTTTATTATTAACTATCGTTTTTATGAATCGCTATTAATTGATGGATTTTTGTTAAATAAACTGCAATTGGACGATTTCTAGTTAAATATGTATTTTGAAAATGTTAATCGAACGAAACATTATTATCGATATAGAGCCCAAGACAATATTATTTTAAATTTATGTCTGTCTGTCTGTTCGTCCGTCTACGTAAACATTCCTCTTACAATGTTAGGTTTTATTGGTATATGCTGTTGCCATCTCAACGCCTTTTCAATGCCCGAGTTTTAATTTTTTTATGTACAGCGTCAATAAAACGATGTGAAAATTTTGCGAGCGCGTACAACTTGACAGCTGTCAATTAGACAATGACAAATGACGTTCGGATACTTTTAGCAAATAGGGAAATGGCTTTTATTGTGTTGAAAACAGATTATTATTTGTTTTATAATATTGCGGTGGGTTTCCAGATCTTACGCATGAAAAAATGTACATCTTAAAATTTGGTTTTTTTTGGGTTCCGTACCTCAAAAGTAAAAAAGGAATCTTTATAGGATCACTTTGTTGTTTGTCTGTCTGTCCGTCTGTCCTATCTGTTTATGTCAAGAAAACCTATAGGGTACTTCCCGTTGACCTAGAACCATGTTTGGTAGACAGTATCTTATAATACAAGTAAAGGAATAAATCAGAAAACTGTGCATCACAGTTACATCAAAAAAAAAATTAAAATGTGTTTTGAACTTTTGAAATTTTTCGTGAACACATTTTAATTACAGCACCATCTATATGTGATTTGATAAATAATAATTTTAAATAATCAAATATAGATGGCGCTGTTGTCATTCTCTTGCACCGTTGCACATAAAAATGTTAAAATATCTTGTACGATAGAACAGAACCCTTAGCACTTGACTGGTTTTTTTATATTATTTTGGAATGATTTAAAAGACAAATAGAAATAAAAAAGGCAGTGCGCGCTTGGCGTTACAGCGATACGTGATAAAAATATGAAGGGCAATCAATGTGTATTATATTACAGCAATAATATACTGTTACATTTAGATTACGATATTATGGCGCCTATCACAATGGCCCATTCAACACAAGGTTCTGAAACTGCACGTACCTTAACTCTGTTTCACAACTGATGGGTACTGTTATGCTGGCTTTAGCCTCAAAAGGGCTAGAACACAGCCATAAATCCAGTGGAAAAATCTGCAATTGCGAATTTTTAACCAATTTCATATTTATTCTAAATAATATCTGTCCCGGCTGTATTCACGTGTTTAGTCGACGTTAGCCTGACTAGTTTCGAACCCATCCGGGGTCCGGGGTCTCTTGAAAAAGGACCCCGGATGGGTTCGAAGCTAGTCGGGCTAAACAATCATGTTTAAAATCTAAATCTATTCGATTCTATCCGATCAGAATATTGAAGTTGGATCTTTTTAGGGTTCCGTACCTCAAAAGGAAAAACGGAACCCTTATAGGATTACTTTGTTGTCTGTCTGTCTGTCTGTCAAGAAACCTACAGGGTACTTCCCGTTGACCTAGAATCATGAAATTAGGCAGGTATGTAGATCTTATAGCTGACATTTGGGGAAAATCTGAAAACCGTGAATTTAGGGTTAGGTCACACAAAAAAAATTAAATTGTGGTCATGAACTGATAATTAGTATTTTCAACTTTCGAAGTGAGATAAATATATCAAGTGAGGTATCATATGAAAGGTCTTCACCTGTACATTCTAAAACTTCAGCCAAATCCAACCAGTAGTTTTCGCGTGAAAGAGTAACAAACATACACACACACACTACACAAACTTTCCCCTTTCAAAAAATAAACGAACTTACTTGAACTAACTAACTACTAAGTGGTAAATTAAAACTACCTGACTATTCATAAGTACTTGTAAAAAGTTTACATGAATAAAAAACATTCTATTCTATTCTATTCTATTCTATACTAACAAACATAATTAATGATTCATTACGTACCTACCTATATGAAAGGTCTTCACCTGTACATTCTAAAACAGATTTTTATTTATTTTTATGCATCATAGTTTTTGAATTATCGTGCAAAATGTCGAAAAAATACGACTGTAGTACGGAACCCTCATTGCGCGAGCCTGACTCGCTCTTGGCCGGTTTTTTTTTTAATTTCAAGCATTTTATTTTCCCTGGTGAATGTATCACAGTGCCCATCAGCTGTGAAATTAACTATAATAATAGCGTCCCGGAAAATGCCACTTCATCTCTCTTAGGGGTCTAATAGACCTCTTTATTGCTGTAATTAATGTGTATAGAGGGCTTAAGGCTTAATATTATAATATTATCATCATGATCAACCCATCGCCGGCTCACTACTGAGCACGGGTCTCCTCTCACAGCATGCAGGTTTCCTCATGATGTTTTCCTTTATCATTAAAGCAAGTGATATTTAATTGCTTAAAACGCACGTAACGCTAAAAGTTAAAGGTGCGTGCCCGGGATCGAACCCCCGACCACTTGAAAACAAAGCCGACGTTCTAACCACCAGGCTATCACCGCTAATAATATTAAATACCATTACAAAACTGTTAAAATTTAAAACATGATAGTAATTGTGAAGTCAAGTCTGGACTTTTTTAAAATATTTTTTATAATTTTTTAGTGTTTTACCTACACTTGAAGGAAATTACTAAATAATTTTAAATACATATCAAAAATTACGTAACCGGCAGGAATCGAACCTGAATCTTCTGGGTTCGCACCCGATGCCTTGACCAACTCGGCCACGGTTTCGCTTACCGCTAGTGACGAAATTTGTGATACGTATGTTCTCTCAGTACTGAAGCGACTGTTTAATGCCATCTAGTAGCGACACTTTGCAGTTATCGAAACTACTTTCAAAGGCCCATATTACAATGAAGCTCTTTGAACGAGAAATGACATTATTTGCTTTTTACTATATTTTTTTTAATGTTTAAAAAAGCGTAGCTCAGCTCAGCTCGTAGCTTTAGTTTTAAGTACGTATTAATTATCACCACTATATCATATCATCTTACAAATAAAAATTTATGATAATCAGGAAGCGTAAAATTTTACCAATTCTGAATAAATGATTTGAGTTTGAGTTGAGTTTGAGTTTGTTTTTTTTTATCTCTCCTAAATTATTTTTGATAGCTATATACTTTTTCGTGGATGGGTATGATTTTATAAGATTAATAGTCGGATTTTAGTTTTGGTAATTACTAGCTGATACCCGCGACTTCGTTCGAGTGGATATAGGTTTTTTTTAAACCTCGTGAAAACTCTTTGATTTTCCGGGTTAAAGAGTAGCCTATGTGTTAATCCAGGGTATGCCTAATCTATCTCCATTTAAAATTTCAGCCAAATCCATCCAGTAGTTTTCGCGTGAAAGAGTAACATGAATAAAAAACATTCTATTCTAAAAAAACATTCTATTCTATTCTATTCTATACTAACAAACAAAATTAATGATTCATTACGTACCTACCTATAAAGTACCTAAGTAATTATTTTTTTATTCAGATACAAGTTAGCCCTTGACTGCAATCTCACCTGGTGGTAAGTGACGATGCAGTCGAAGATGTTTGCGGGCTAACCTGGAAGGGGGTATGGCAGTTTTTTAATAAACCCACGAGCTTTGGTTTCTACACGGTATCGTACCGGAACGCTCAATCGCTTGGCGGCACGGCTTTGCCGGTAGGGTGGTAACTAGCCACGGCCGAAGCCTTCCACCAGACCAGACCAGAAATTTAGAAATTATAAAATTCCAAATCCCTGCCAGGAATCGAACCTGGGATCTCCCACTAATAAGACCACAGCGCTTGCCACTGCGCCAGGGAGGTCGTCAAATCTATACAGTGTAAACTTACCGAAAGCTTTTTAATAGTGTATTTAAGTAATGTGTGTACTTATGGCTATCCATCTAAATACATATTAAATTTCCCGATGAAAGCTATGTTTATAGTCAAAGAGCAAGTCACCATTTTCCACATTTGAGTTAAACTTACATTTTGACATTTATTCAAACTAGTTTTCAGGGTTTCGTACCCTAAGGGTGCCAACTGGACCCTATTACTAAACCTCCGCTGTCCGTCCGTCCGTCTGTCTATCAGCGGGCTGTATCTCGTGAACCGTAATAGGAAGAGAGTTGAAATTTTCACAGAATGTAGTTATATTTATTTCTATTGCTGCTACAACAACAAATAACAAAAAATTCAAAATGGCCGCCATGAAAATTAGAAAAATTAAAAAGTGTTATTTGTACGATGGTATGGAGTCCAATTCACACTTGACCGATTTTTTAATTGAATAAACTTTTCGATTCATCTGTAAGGAAATTTAATGACTTAAAATCTAATTTGGACGTATTATTCATGGTGGTCTCTTCTTCTCCGCTCTGGGCTGGTTTCCGCACTTAAACGTTTCAGTCAGTTTTGCGTGTCGTGGTGGTCTCATTAGGTGGTATGTTTGTGATAAGCCTTTGCCTCCAATACGACTAATAACATACTATCAATGACATAAAGAACCCAATCAAAATAACTACAAACTCTTTTGATTTTGCTGCAATTTAATTTATTCTTTCTTTCTCAGTAGTCAAGAATCAAAATCCATAGCCAATAAATTAGCACATAACACACTATTAGCAACAGAATGAATGATTTTTATATTTTTATTAAGATACTACCAGCCCTTGACTGCAATCTCATCTGGTGCTAAGTGGTGATGCAGTCTAAGATGGAAGCGGGCTAACCTGGAAGGGGTATGCCAGTATTCATTAAACCCATGCCCCCTTGGTTTCTACACGGCATCGTACTTACAGGAACGCTAGCCGGTAGAGTGATAACTAGCCACGGCCGAAGCCTCCCACCAGGCCAAATAAATGAATGAATGAATGAATGAAAAAACTTACAAACTTTGCCTTTTTATAATATAAGTGTATATATAGATTTCATATTCTAGGTGAAGTCTTACTGAAGAGACAGGCACAAAATGTAGATTTTGCCCCGTTCCAAGATAAACAAAGACGCCCTAATTCCGACATATCTACCTATTCCGACATATCTACCTATTCCGACATATCTACCTATTCCGACATATCTACCTATCACCGGCCAAATGGGAATACTATGTAGGCGTGAAGTTGAGACATCTCTGCCAATATCAATATCACTAAATCCGATTCCGATATAGAAACTGGGATAAAACTTACATTGCGACAAGGCTCTTTTGGCGCGTGGCGAAAATCGGAACTAACGTTGCCGTCAAATATCCCCTTTGTTCTTGTTTGAATATCATTCAATGTCATTCAAGTGCCAAAAGAGCCTTGTCGCACTGTACAAGTAGGAACTTCAAGTCAGCATTATTTCATTGATCTATCGAGAATCATCATCGTCATGAGCAACCCATCGCTTGCCCACCCATAAAAATGAGAAAGGGATTTAGGCCATAATCCGCCACGCGCTGGCTAAATGCGGATTGGCAGACTTCACACACCTTTGAGAAAATTATGATGAACTCTCAGCCATGCAGGTTTTCTCATGATATTTTTTTTCCTTTACCGTTAAAGTGATATTTAGTTAATTGCTTTAAAAACACAGAACTCTGAAAAGTTAGATGTGCATGCCCGGGATCGAACCCCCGACCTTCCGAATAGGAGACGGACATCTTAACCATTAGGCTAAAACGGGTCTTTTTCATATATCATACTGAAATAAGAAAAATCAGTCAAGTGCGAGTTGGACTCGCACACGAAGGGTTCCGTACCATTGCATGTACAAGAAATAACACTTTAATTTTTTAAACTTTCATGGCAGCCATTTTGAATTTTTTAGAAAATATACATTCTGTGAAAATTTCAACTCTCTACCTATGATGGTTCATAAGATACAGCCTGTTGACAGACAGGCGGACAGACGGACGAACGGACGGACCATTGCCTCCCTTCGGGTACGAAACTACGAAATCCTAAACATTGGGTTAAAAAGATTTTATTAGAACAGCAACCTTCCAAATACGGTTAATATGGTTTACAGAAATAAATATTTGCCGAAGCTAATAATTTCATCAAAACGCGATCAGTATGCATTTAAACGGTTTCGATCATGAGAAATATACAACGAGCAACGTGTAAATTAGGTAATTCAATGACAGGTGCACATTTTTTTCTTGGCAAAGAACGTGATTGAACTTGTAACTAAGTAGCATTATTATTCCCTCTCCAAAAAACTATGGTTAAAAAAGGTACGACAAAAGTCCTACCTGCTTGGGTGGATTTGAAACAAACAATCCCAATTCGACTTGGGGGACATCTCGACCGAAAGAAACTCGTCCCAATGGCCGAGTTGCCCCTTTGTCATTTTATCAATTTTTTCAATTAGACATGTGGTCGAGATTCGTATCAATTGGTTTGAAATGTGAGAAATAGAGTCACATAGATAAGTAGGTATAAATCTTAAATCTTAAATATATAAAAGGAAAAGGTGACTGACTGATCTATCAACGCACAGCTCAAACTACTGGACGGATCAGGCTGAAATTTGGAATGCAGATAGCTATTATGACGTATCCGCTAAGAAAGGATTTCTGAAAATTCAACCCCTAAGGGGGTGAAATAGGAGTTTGAAATTTGTGTAGTCCACGCGGACGAAGTCGCGAGCATAAGCTAGTAATTATATAAAACACAAAAAATGTTTCTAACTGTGACTTTGAAACCATCCAACCGATGTGCCCCAAACCCGTTTCATTAGAAAGGCAATAATCCGAAGATGGTTTTAGACCAATTAAAAATGCATTAGTCAATTTTTTTAGCGGTAGTACACGCCGGGTACAACGCTAGTTCATAAAGTAAAGTTCACATGAAAAGTTATCCTAAGAAATTGTGCCACTAGCTCCTGGCCTAGAAATACCGCGCCCATATAGTTCGCGTGACCACCGGCTGGGCAGCAACCTAATTGAATTAGGTACAGCCATTCCATCCACTTAAAGCTATCTATCCCGCATCGTAAAATGCATTTATCCATTACTTAGAGTTTTATCGGTGGGTCTAGATTAATTGAAAGTTGATAAATTGCCCGGGGAATAGACAATATCGTTCCTAGTAGCATTTTACCTAATTTGTTTTTGGAACAGGCAAAGATCATTGGCCATACAGCCTGGTAAGTCGTATCTAGCAAATTTGTTTATTATTATTGCTTTTTTGACTAGTTTTGTGACTCTGGGTTCTAGCCACTAACGCTCTTTTAACGCGGCGTGTTTGAAACCCTCGTAGCTTTAGTTTTAAGTTTACGTAATTATTAAATATCACCATTACATTTTTTTTTTAATTACCAACAAAAAGAATGTTTAACAAATCCAATTTAGACACAGCAAAAAACTACGAAGGTTTAAAAAGTGTGTCATTCCGTCTACTTCTTAATACATAATAATAGTGTTTCTATAAACAATATAAATTGTTACATGTTGTACATTTCTTACAAATTCCACACTAATAATTGACAACCAAAAAGTGTACTATGGTACCCAATTAGAATAGTTAAATGATTTGAGTTTGAACTTTTACTTCCTGTACTACTAATACCATAAGCCTAGTGTTTTACTTTTCGGCCTTCTACTCGGGAGATCGAGGGTTTGATTTTGGGCACGCAGTGGCCCGGCGGTAGGTTGATCATAATGATGATGATGATAGCTATCTATCCCGCATCGTAAAATGCATATATCCATTACTTAGAGTTTTATCGGTGGGTCTAGATTAATTGAAAGTTGATAAATTGCCCGGGGAATAGACAATATCGTTTCTAGTAGCATTTTACCTAATTTGTTTTAGTAGTATACCCACAGGCAAAGCTCATAGGCCATACAGCCTGGTACAGTGCGACAAGGCTCTTTTGGCACTTGAATGTCATTGACAGGGGGGCGCTGTTGGAGAACAAAGGCTTAGACTATTCAAACAAGAACAAAGGGTACACTTGACGGCAATGTTAGTTGCAATATTCGCTACGCGCCAAGATAGCCTTGTCGCACTGTAAGTCGTACCTAATTTGTTTTATTTTTTGAGGCTCTGGTTTCTAGCTCTTTTCAACATCATTAACCCATGGCCGACCAACTACATGGCATGGGCATGGCATGGCATGGGTTCCTAGTACATTTTTCTCTAATTTTTTTTTCTGTAATATTATAAGCCTTATTTGAGATATCTGCCTCCTACTCGGGAAGTCGCGTGTTCGATCCCGGACACATTTTCACCTCTAACTTTTCTTGACTTTTTATATGACAGTATTAGTCCCGCAAATTGCTAATGCGCGTGGCCTCCATTTTAGTGACGTCAGCACTAGACTGAGGTTTCGAGTCTTCGATGGTATATTATTACTTAAATATACGTCAAATGACGTCAAAATGACGTCATTTCGATGTTGATGAGACATGGTTCCAGCGCAATAGCAATTTGCGGGACTTATAGTGAAAGAACTGTGGTCTGTGACATAGGCGAATTTTTATCCCAGAAAATATAAGAATTCCCACAATTTCAAACCTTATTTAAAACGGAAGACGTTGCCGGCATCAGTTAGTAATAAACAAGTCTGTCAGTCAGTTTTAAACAACTCAGCAAAGTATAGTTCGTAAACTATGACGAGGTATAAAGGCGTAAGTGTGAATTTAATAAAAAACTTTGTAGAGCGTTCCAATTTACGCGAAAGTAGGCCGTTTTCATTGGCGCGGGAACGGCGGGTAATTACTTTTCGGTTTATTTGCAAATGGGCGTAACTGGAACACGCTGTAGCTCTACTTTTAACAATGTCGCGATACAGGGTGTACATTATTTAAAAAACTAGCCAAGTACGAGTTGGACTCGCAAATCGAGGGTTCCGTACCTTTGGTTTCTTAAATTATCTCCAACTACAAGTGTAAGTTTGTACTCGCTAAAATAATACCTGTAAATAAATAAAAACCTATGTTTTCTATGTGATTAAGAATTTTCGATTTTTTACTTGTGCTTTTAATAGACACATTACATTTAAATTTCATGCGATTTTTCCGGTAGGCTACTTTGGTACCTAGCCTTAAGTAACTCTATCATGTAAACTTGTGTGTCCTAGAAAGGTTTTATCAAATTCGCACTTATGACTATTTGCCTCGTGAGTCACATATATGAGCCTGCACTTAGACCCAATAAAAGATTCACGCCATAACTTCAATATTCAAGATGGTGTAGTGAATCAAAAAGTGTACAATGTTACCTAATTTGAATAAATTATTTGACTTTGTTACTATCGTAACTTTTTATGATTCGAAAAGTTCTTGCCGGCTCTTCTCACCAGAATCTTCATTCCGAACCAGTGGTAATCACAAATGTCGCACAAATGATACCTACTAGTTATGAAAAAAAAAATGTTTTTTGAAACAAAACTGAATTTTAATTATTTTTGTTATTTGTTTTTTTTTTTTTTTTTTTTCGTTGTCATTATCTGCAATCAGTCGGGGGACTATAAGCAGATTGAATATTTGTACCTATTAAATATTTTTCTTAATAAATAATCACTGGTTCAGATCCGGTTCGAAGGACCAAAAAATGTGGGGGTTGTTGATATTGATACAATTGATTTTTATTTCCCTTCGATAGCAGATTTATTACTTGATATTGATGTGATCTGAGTGCAGTTCGTGTGGCGGCCCGTGGTGCACTGCCTTAGTTAACTGTTAGGCGCCAGCACAAGGTCAGCGAAAACTGCTGACGTCGAACAGGTCAGTGTTCAGTACACGCAGTGTCCCGAACAGCTGTATCTCGGCTCCACTCCATTGTATATGAGCGAAACGCCTTAAGTAACTCTATCATGTAAATTGGAGCGTCCTAGATAAGTTTGATCAAATTCGCACTTACGTCCATTCGCCTCGTGACGTGAGTCACATGTGAGTTTGCACTTACGACCTAATAGAGTGTGACTCACAGCGCCTCATGACTTGAATTCATCTGAAAAGATAGAGAGTTAGATATTAGAATATTTCAATTTGACTATGCAGCAGATGTGGTACAGTACGCGCCAGAAAATAATGTACATCGGCCTTTAGATTGACATTTCGGCTTTGTAGAGCTGTCTCTGTCACTCATACCTATATGACGTTTTGTCGGTCTCTACGACAGAGACAGTGCTCTACAAATCAGCTATCTCCTTCTAAAGGTCGATGTACATTATTTTCTGCCGCGTACTGTATCATATTGCATGGAAAAAATGGATGGAAGATTTTGACGATATTTGGTACACAGATAGCTTGCATCCCGGAAACGGACAGAGGCTACTTTTTCCCGGAAAATCAAAGAGTTGTCATGCCGATTTTCAAAAGCCTCGGTGGACGAATTTTCATCATCTCATCATGATCAACCCATCGCCGGCTCACTACAGAGCACGGGTCTCCTCTCTGAGTGAGAAGGGTTTTGGCCATAGCCTACCACGCTGGCCAACTGCGGATTGGCAGACTTCACACACCTTTGAGACCATTATGGAGAACTCTCAGGCATGCAGGTTTCGATCGATGTTTTCCTTCACCGTTAAAGCAACTGATAATATTTTAATTACTTGAAAACGCACATAACTCCGAAAAGTTAGAGGTGCGTGCCCGGGATCGAACCCCCGACCTCCGATTAGAAGGCGGACGTCCTAACCACTAGGCTATCACAGCTTCATCATCTAAGGTCGTCACGTCGCGTCGGCGGCCGTCGAGAGGAAGTTTAGAAAATCAGTGAAGGGGTGGATTTTTTATTTAATTTTTTTTTTTTTTTAATTCAGATACAAGTTAGCCCTTGACTGCAATCTCACCTGGTGGTAAGTGATGATGCAGCCTAAGATGATAGCGGGCTAACCTGGAAGCATTTGCGTGCAAGGAGCATGAGCAGACAGACAGCTGGACAGCATAAGCAGACAGACAGCTAGATAGCATAAGCGGATAGACAGCTAGACAGTATAAGAATTTTTGATTAGAGTATCCTCGCGTTCTTACCACTGAGCCACTGCGGCTTATTGCATAACATAATTTGGTAAATTCCTGTATCGATAGTGGCGGAGCGGATTTGACGGACACACGCCAGGCGCGATACGCTTCACGGATATTATGAGTTGTAAGTCATAAGCGGAAGCGATTTTGTTCAGGGAACAACGCACGGGAGGAAGGGCGCGGGGGGACGACCAGAGAGGCTCCCCGCACGCGACCGGCGCGCGCGCACCTTACATACACATTCGCGTCATCTAAACCATCGGCTTGCAACATCTTACTGTAATATAAGTACTTAGTTAATAAGTGGTGATACCTAATAAACGTGTGATGAACGAAGAGTCTTCTTCACTGAACAAGCCCATAACACCTGGATAACAGTCACAACGGCGGGAGCCGAACAGATTTAATATATTTTGTACACCAATTCCAAATAGGCCGCCATTTTGGAAACACGCTCCAAGGTGCACGCCGAATGCGAATATTCGTTACATCACTAGTACCTACATTACATAAACTTTTAGCAGTGGACCCTACATTAGGAGATGACGTGTATCGTAGAGTCCATGTTACAAAACTAACATGTTAATAAAGTTTATGACTTGGGCCCCGCAGCCGATGTATACGCAATGGATCGATCTTACATTAAATTTATTTCTGGAGCGTAAGATGAATATTTTTGGCAGAATCTCAAAGAATCCATCCGCCGACGAAACGCCTAGCCATCGAAATCTGATTTTTATTACCACTATATTTCGACGACCTCCCAGGTGCAGCGGTGAACGATGTGGGAAGTCTCGGGTTCGATTTCCGCCAGGAGCAATTTGGGAATTTATATTTTCTAAAAGTAGCCTACGTCACTCTCCAGGTCTCAAACTATGCCCATGCAACAAATTACGCCGATCCGTTGCTCCGTTGCGACGTGATTGAAGGACAAACCAACAACCAGACACTTTCCCATTTATGATAGAAAAAAAATAGTGATAATTTTCGTCTACGAGCTAGAGACCTGTGACACACGGACAGACAGCAGACATCAATAGGGCTTTGTTTTGCTCTTTGGGTACGGATTACGGATCCCTAAAAACTACGACTACGACAGCTAAATTAAAGCTAGAATTAAAAGCTCATTAAGATCTTTACTAATGATTTACATTTAGAATTATTTATACAAATTCAAGAGTACTAAGTCTGGCCGTCTGTCTGTCAAGTATAAAAAATCGCTAATTGACAGTCTTGGCAGCGGCTTACTTTGTTCTTTGATATATCCCATGATTCAAAGCAGATCCAAAATAGAGAGTAGGTACTGGTAAAAAATCTTGACAAAAAGTAAAGTATATTTTATGACTTGGCATTAAAGTCTGCTTTAGATTGTATGTACCTGAATTTTTTAGCCTAGCGGTAAGGACGTCCGCCTTCTAATCGGAGGTCGGGGGTTCGATCCCCGATTTTAAGTAATTAAATATCACTTGCTTTAACGGTGCTGCAAATGTTTATATGCAATGGTAATCACTTGGCATCAGGTGGACCGCCAGCTCATTCACGCATTGTTTAAACGCACGTACTTAAACTCCGAAAAGTTTGACGTGCGTGCCCGGTATCGAACCCCCGACTTAGCGAATAGAAGGCGGACGTTTAAAGTTTTTAACCACTAGGCGATCACCGCTTCTTATTACAGTCACTTTTACCTATTGTGCTATAGTTGAAACAAACAGAGAAGTGAAGTGACGTCAATCAATCACTGCCACTGGATGGGTGCGGGAGGACTCTGATAAATTGTACCAACACTTTAAGAATCGCTGGATGGCGAAATAAATTGGATTGCAGGAGATAGGGTACTTTAACTGATAAAGGGTTTATTTAGTTTTTAAAGAAATGACAAGTAAATAATTTAAAAAGGTCTGAGTGTTTATTAAATAAACAAAACCGGCCAAGTGCGAGTCAGGCTCGCGCAATGAGGGTTCCGTATTACAGTCGTAATTTTTCGACATTTTGCACGATAATTCAAAAACTATGATGCATAAAAATAAATAAAAATCTGTTTTAGAATGTACAGGTAAAGACCTTTTATATGATACCCCACTTGATATAGTCACTCACTTCGAAAGTTGAAAATACTAATTATTAGTTCATGACCACAATTAATTTTTTTTTGTGTAATCTAACCCTAAATTCACGGTTTTCAGATTTTTCCCCAAATATCAGCTATACGATCTACCTACCTGCCAAATTTCATGATTCTAGGTCAACGGGAAGTACCCTGTAGGTTTCTTGACAGACAGACAGACAGACAGACAGACAACAAAGTGATCCTATAAGGGTTCCGTTTTTCCTTTTGAGGTACGGAACCCTAAAAATGCCGTGGGAATATTCATACTAATATAAAACCTCAATAGCGCAATGGTTAAAGGAGCGGACTGAAAAATGAACGGTGGGCGGTTCAAACCCCACCCGTTGCACTATTGTCTACTTCCTCCTAGCACAAGCTTTTACGGCTTACACTTAGTCGGAGGGGAAGTATTCCCCACCTAGTCAGGAAAAAAAAATTAATGGGCATCATCTAGTTTTCAGCATAAAGAAAACTTTTATTATTTATTCAGATACAAATTAACCCTTGACTACAATCTCACCTGGTGGTAAGTGATGATGCAGTCTAAGATGGAAGCGGGCTAACCTGGAAGGGGTATGGCAGTTTTTTATTAAACCCACCCTTTGGTTTCTACACGGCATCGTACCGGAACGCTGAATCGCTTGACGTCACGGCTTTGCCGGTAGGGTAGTAACTAGCCACGGCCGAAGCCTCCCACCAGACCAGATAAGAAATTTAGGAATTATAAAATTCCAAACCATTGCTGGGAATCGAACCTGGGACCTCCTACTAATAAGACAACAGCGCTTACCATTGCGCCAGGGAGATCGTCTAGAGCTATACTGCCACTAAGAAAGGATCCGAGCGAAGCCAGGTCAACTAGTTAATTTATTTATTTATCTAAATATGTAAAAGGAAAAGGTGGGTGACTGACTGACTGACTGATCTATCAACGCACAGCTGAAACTACTGGACGGCTCGGGCTGTTTGGCACGCAGATAGCCATTATATGACGTAGGCATCCGCTAAGAAAGGATTTTTGAAAGTTCAACCCCTAAGGGGGTGGAAATAGGGGTTTGAACTTTGTGTAGTCCACGCGAACGAAGTCGCGAGCATAAGCTAGTCAGTTATATCTCTCTTTATATTCTAAATTCTAATACTTGAATAATAAGAAAAAATATAAGTAGGTATAAGGAGATTTTCCAAAATGGCATTAAATACTTCAAAGACCTTTTGTTACAAGCAGGGACCTCCCATTTTCCTTCACGGAAATTGAAATTGATAACGCTTTTCTTTTCTCCGTCGCATTTCTTATTACCGCAACATTTTATACTTATGTATATACTAGCTAATGCCCACGACTTCGTCGGTACGCGGCGATTTGGGTTTTTAAAAACCGGCCAAGTGCGAGTCAGGCTCGCGCAATGAGGGTTCCGTACTACAGTCGTATTTTTTCGACATTTTGCACGATAATTCAAATACTATGATGCATAAAAATAAATAAAAATCTGTTTTAGAATGTACAGATGAAGCCCTTTCATATGATACCCCACTTGATATAGTCACTCACTTCGAAAGTTTGAAATACTAATTATTAGTTCATGACCACAATTTAATTTTTTTTGTGTGATCTAACCCTAAATTCGCGGTTTGTCAGATTTTTCCCCAAATGTCAGCTATACGTTTCTACCTACCTGCCAAATTTCATGATTCTAGGTCAACGGGAAGTACCCTGTAGGTTTCTTGACAGACAGACAGACAGACAGACAACAAAGTGATCGTATACGGGTTCCGTTTTTCCTTTTGAGGTACGGAACCCTAAAAATGCCGTGGGAATAAAATTTCCGGGATAAAAAGAAGCCTATGCAGTGGCGTGCAGGTCATAGAGACATAAATGCACTGCTTACCCCAGTTGTAATAACTCAATGCATATTTTTCATTTTGACCTGCCAGTAAACAGGTTCCTACCTAACTAATGCCTACCCTGGGTTCAAACCCTGTGCACGCCACTGAGCCTATGTAACTCTCCAGGTCATTAACTATATCCATGCAAAAAATCACGTCAATCCGTTGCTCTGTTGCGACGTGATTGAAGGACAAACCAACAAACCAATAATCCAACAAATCAACAAGCAAACACTTTCGCGTTTATAATAAGGGTACGGGTACCTAAAATTATATTTTTGGTTTATGTGTTTTAAGTTTAAACTGAAGTACTTTTGCTAAATCTATTCTAGGAATTATTGGTTTAGAATCAGTACTTACCCTTATTATAAATGCGAAAGTGTGTTTGTTTGTTGGTTGGTTGGTTTGTCCTTCAATCACGTCGCAACGGTGCAACGGATTGACGTGATTTTTTGCATGGGTATAGATAAAGACCTGGAGAGTGCCATATTCTACTTTTTATCCCGGAAAATCTAAGAGTTCCATACGGGATTTTTAAAAAAACCTAATTTCACGCGGTAAAAGTCGCGGGCATCAGCTATTGTTTAAATAATTCACAAAGTTATTTAAACTTATAATAGCGCATTTATAATTTCCGTTATACATCGTTAGTCATTTCTTGCACACGATCTCGCTAGTCGTTTCAGATGTCATTAGGCCTTCATATAGAAGCCGATAGGATCTGAATATTCGTATCTTTGTAGAGCGATCTGTTCTCGCTGTTGTAATGAGGCACAGGGGTAACTAGGCTGCGATGTTTATAGATACATATGGCATGGGTTATAAAAGTAACGGAACATGGTTGGAAAAACTAAAAACCAATAAAAAAAGGTTGCGTTATCTATTTGAACCACGCAGCGGATTTTAATGCGGTTTTCACCAATAGATAGAGTGATTCAAGAGGAAGGTTCATACGTAACTAGATGATGCCCGCGACTTCATCCGAGTGGATTTAGGTTTTTTTAAAATCCAGTGGGAACTCTTTAATTTTCCGGGATAAAAAGCCTATGTCCTTCCCCGGAATGTAAGCTAACTTTGTACCAAATTTTATAAAAACGGTTGAACTGTTGGGCCGCAAAAAGCTAGCAGACAGACAGACACACTTTCGCATTTATAATGTTACTATGTATTACTTCATGACAAAATTACAACTCTAAACACCACTTATGTAGTTGAAAACATATTGGAATAACAATGTAAAAAATTAAGGGATGATTTATGCTAGCACGTGGCGCGGACGAGGCATGGATTTAAAACATCACGAGTTTTTTATATGAAGCAGTGACATCCGTGCACGGACACGGCACGGTGTAGCATAAACTGCTTCATATTAAATGCTCGTGATGTTTTGAATCCGTGCCTCGTCCGCGCCTCGTACGTGGCACGGCGCGCTCGCCACATGTTGGCATAAATCATCCCTTAATCCTTTACATTGTAATTACAATAACTTTTCAACAAGGTGTTAAAATCATCTAAATATATAAAAGGAAAAGGTGACTGACTGACTGATCTATCAACGTACAGCTCAAACTACTGGACGGATCGGGCTGAAATTTGACATGCAGATAGCTATTATGACGTAGGCATCCGCTGAGAAAGGATTTCAAAAAATTCAACCCCTAAGGGGTGAAATAGGGGTTTAAAATTTGTGTAGTCCACGCGGATGAAGTCGCAAGCATAAGCTAGTTAGTACATAAGTGGGATAAATAAGTAAGGAAAATGGTTTAATTTAAACAGAACCTCTGTTGATTTTTCTTAATTTCCACTCATTCAAACAATCGTTAGCATTAATAAAGTAATTGGACGCTAATTTAGCAAATCCACAAACAAACAGAACTTGTGAATTAACGGAAAGCACAAATCCGAGATTGTGTTAAAATATTTGCCTCCGTTGTTTGTTTTGCCCTTTCGGAGTATCCGATATAAAAGGCAAAAGGTTCCATGACTCCGTTCCCAGGGAGCACAAAAGGTTGGGCCACAGAAAATCGCCATTTTGTGATTTTCTCTTAAGGCATATCACAAACTAGCAACATAAATCGAGCTGGTAAAATAATTAGTAAATTAGTCAGTCAGTCAGTCAACTTTTCAGTTTACATACGTTAATTTAGCAAATCCACAAACAAACTCAACTAGTAAATTAACGGAAAGCACAAATCCGAGATTGTGTTAAAACATTTGCCTCCACCAGCGTGGTGGGCTATGGCCGAATCACTGAAAGGAGACCCGTGCTCTGTAGTGAGCCGGCGATGGGTTGATCATGATGATGATGATTAATTGCAGCCAACAGTGTTGTTTGTTTTGCCCTTTCAGAGTTGGGGTTGATCATGATGATGATGATGTATATCATTAACGTTGACCTAAGTCGGTAACTGGACGGGTGACCGACTTTGGACAGAAAAGACCAAACCTTTTCATCTCCTATAGTATAATTGTTAGAACAAAGTATTGAATTCACTTGACAAAAGTCAGTAACTGGATGGATGATCGACTTCAGAGGTGCGAATTCAGCCTTCATCATCATCAACCGATAGACGTCCACTGCTGGACATAGGTCTCTTGTAGGGATATACAGCCTGAATACAGCGGCTCCCTGCGACTCGTCTGATGTCATCCGTACACCTAATGGGGGGTCTTCCAACGCTGTGTTTTCCGGTGCGAGGTCGCCATTCCAGCACCTTGAGATCCCAACGTCTATCGGTTTTACGAACTATGTGCCCTGCCCCTTGCCACTTCAGCTTCGCAACTCGTTGAGCTATGTCGGTTACTCTAGTTCTCCTACGGATCTCCTCATTCCCGATTTGATCACGTAGAGAAACTCCAAGCATAGCTCTCTCCATCGCCCACTGAGTGACTCTGAGCTTTATCTTATGAGGCCCATAGTTAGCGACCATGTCTCGAATCTATATGTCATCACTGGCAACACGCACTGTTCGAAGTTTTTGGTCTTCAAGCACTGAGGAATTTTGGACAAAAAGACATCTCGAAGCTTCCTGAACGCTGCCCAACCGAGTTGGATTCCTTAACATTATGTAATTAACTAGCTTCTGCCCGCGGCTTCGCCCGCGTGGCCTACAGGAAACAAATGACATTGTTTTTCAGAAACAAACATTATAAAACCAGGACGCGCACTCTGAACAGCACCGAATAACACATATAACCTTCCAACCCCCATTTCAATCCTTTAGTGGGGGTTTTCTCATAGTCGTTTCTTAGCTGACACCTAACCTCAAGAAAAAACCGTCTTTCCCAAGTTAATTATAATATCAATAACTAGCTTATGCTCGCGACTTCATCCGCGTGGACTACGAAAATTTTAAACCCCTATTTTATCCCCTTAGGGGGTGAATTTTCAAAAGTCCTTTCTTAGCGGACGTCTACATCATAATAGCTATCTGCATGCCAAATTTCAGCCCGATCCGTCCAGTAGTTTGAGCTGTGCGTTGATAGATCAGTCAGTCAGTCAGTCAGTCAGTCAGTCAGTCAGTCAGTCAGTCAGTCAGTCACCTTTTCCTTTTATATATATAGATTAAAGATTAATATAGAGAGGTCATAACTCTCAGCAATAACTAATAGATGATACCACGCAGAAAAAGACGAGAATAAAGAACAGTTAAGAAACTTATAAAAAGTTAATGTTTTTGATAACACAAAATAACATTCCTTATGTACAAAACATCTGAATGAGACCCATTGTAATGGTGACACAGATCACAACAAATGCTATGGCTCCACTATCGGAATTCGGCAAATAATAATCCGAGTTCGGCCAAATTTTAGGATAGATCGGCATTCGAGAAATCAACTGGACACACTATTCGGGATACGGCGAATGTTGTGTTTAGGGAATCAGTACCCTTATTATAAATGTGAAAGTGTGTTTGTTTGTTGGTTTGTTGGTTTGTCCTTCAATCACGTCGCAACGGTGCAACAGATTGACTTGATTTTTTCATGGGTATAGATAAAGACCTGGAGAGTGACATAGGCTACTTTTTATCCCGGAAAATTAAAGAATTCCCACGGGATTTCCAAAAAACTAAATCCACGTAGACGAAGTCGCGGGCATCCGCTAGTCACAAATATTTGCCGAATAGTTAGGTATATCGGAATGCTTCTAAGAACTTATTTATTACGTGACCCACAATATGGAAATGTGGACAAAAAATTAACGAAACTAAATAACATTTTACCTACTAGTTTGATAACCGTGATCTCGTTAGGTAATTTTAAGTTTTTTTTCTAAATATATAAAAGGAAAAGGTGACTGACTGACTGATCTATCAACGTACAACTCAAACTACAGGACGGATCCGGCTGAAATTTGGCATGCAGATAGCTATTATGGCGTAGGCGTCCACTAAGAAAGGATTTTTGAAAATTCAATCCCTAAGGGGGTCAAATAGGTGTTTGAAATGTGTGTATTCCACGTGGACGAAGTCGCGGCCATAAGCTAGTATTATTATAAAGAGGTAAAGTTTGTAAGTTTGTTTGTAGGAAGTAATCTGTGGAACTACTGAACCGATTTTGACAATTCTTTTAGCAGTAGAAAGCCACAGTATATATATTTTAATTATAGATCTTTCGGAAAATTGTAAAAAGCTAACCGTGCGAAGCCGGAGCGGGTCGCTAGTATATTATATTTCTTTAAGTTTACCTTTAAACTTTACCAGTATATCTCATATTTCTATCGCTTTACCTTGAAACTTTGGAAAATGTTGATTTCAAAACAATTCAGGGCAAACTTTAGCAATTAAGACTAACTTCGATCACTAATGTACAGGGTACAGCGTAATTTATAACGTAATGTATAGGATATAGCGTAATGTATAGGATATAGCGCAGTGGCGGATTTGCCCTAAGGCCCAGTAGGCCTGGGCCTAGGGCGGCCAAATATTAGGAGCGGCCAATCGTGGAAAAAAAATCACTGTTGTTATGATAAAAATTGGCAATACTATGTAGTCCGTAATATAATTATGATGAGAGCAGAGAAAAGGGCGGCTGGTATCTACTTAAGTATTACATGGCCTGGGGCCTATGGCGGCCAAGACTACAAATCCACCACTGATATAGCGTAATTTATAGGGGATTTGTTGAACTTCGTAACGGTTACATACTCAATTTTAATACTTTATTGAAATCTATACCTTTTTTGGGTTAGTTTTGCGCCACAGACACGCATTCGGGTTTATGACAGTCAAGATTAATTTTTACTGTAATTCCATGCAATTCGGCTGAGAAGATCGCCGCCTCTATACACGTACAGTCGTACGCCATCTATCGGAGCTACGTAAGGGGGGTGGTTTTCTCGGTTGAGATGCATGGAAAGCCGTACTTATTAGTTAGTATTTGTGATCTTTTTGTCTTCATGTTTTGTTCTTTGATGTGTTTTTTGGTTTTTTTTTCTGTACGTTTGTTTGGTGTTGTTGTGTTTTGTATAATTGTAAACTGTGCGCTATGGTCCCAAATAAAAGACTATTATTATTATTATTATTTGTTGAATTTTGTAAGGGTACGCTTTACACGGGCAATTGAAATCCACAAATTCCAGGCAATGACGTCACGACCACATAAAGCAATAATTTAATTTAATTTATTTATTGGCATCCAAAACAGATTACAATAATGATTATAACCTAATTCCATACTACAAAGTTTCATCCTTATTGTAATCCTTAATGGTTGCACAACATAACCAGAGTTTAAAAAAGCACGCAAATTATAAATAACAATAAAAATAAATAATAGCCTAATAATTAATTATGTAAGTAGAAATTTGTTACTGAATTAATTTAATTATTTTTCTAAAGAAGATTGGAAATCACGCTGCAATACCCAGCAATACCTGAAATTTCAGCAATGTTATGCGAAATAATTGCTCCAGATTGATCCATACGTATTGCCGAGCGACAATTGCTTGAAAACTTGCCCATGTAAGCGCACCTTTACCGTTACACGCTCAACTTTAATACTTCGCTGAAATTAGTTTCGTTTGCGAAATTAATTCGTTGATGCAAGTGATATTTCACCTTCGCAAAGTAAAGCTTCGTTATACAATTGGCACTTTGCCAGGTTTTAATCAGACGTAGTTGCGGGAATAAGCTAGTCGTTTAATATATTTAGATAGATGTTCATGTATACCTTATCATTTTAAGATGATACAATAAAAGGTTCCGAACGCACTAGGGCTTCTCACGAAGTGGGTAATAACAAAATAATTACATTCTCCAGGATTTTCGTTGATTAAGGGGATCTCTAATCCTGCTTGAATCGTGATACCTTTTAACGAGTTTACAAAATTGTTAATTGTTAAAACTGATTCGTTTTAATAGAGGTTTAAGGGTGCTATACTTGGTCCAATATTGGTACGGTTTGGACCAAACTTTCACCAAACATTTTTTTTTAAATTTAATTTTAATTTATTTGCTAACCATAATAAAGATATTAATTATTTAAATGAGATTTCTTGTTAATTTAATTTAAATTAGAATGAGTAAGATGTAGGTTAAGACCTAACAAATAGACAGTAAGATTTGTACTACTAACAATATTGAGTCCTTGTTGCTCGAATGGCAAGTGATGATGGATGATGCAGCCTAAGATGGAACGCGCTTGCCTACATATGCCTTAGATTCATTCATAACTTGAAGCTTGAAGGTAGATATTAGGCACTGGGAAACTGATGCTGGAAGGACGGAAGATTGGTCACACGGTAATCCAAAGTTTGGACAAACATTGGATCCAAAGCTTTCGTATTGAATAAGGTACCTACTAACTTATTCCCGCGACGTTGGCTAAGTGGATTTAGATATTTAAAAATCTCGTTGGAATTCTTTTTTTGAATTCTTTCTTATAGGTCTATATCAGACGTCATAGAGAGGCCCTACATGCAAAATTTTCTAGATCGAGCGATTTGACTTATCTTGATATGTTAGACTGGGGAATTGGCTGGATTCGGACGGCCAGTGGCGTGCAGCGCGTAGAGGCATAAACGCACTGCTTACCCTCATTGTAATAAGTCAATGCTTATTTTTCATTTTAACCTGCCGTAAAATAAGTTCATACCTAAATGCATACCCTGGCTTGAACTCCTGTGCACGCCACTGCGGACGGCTGACTGACGTAGGACCCAGTTTTGTGACTCTCTTTGGGAAATACCTACGTCCAGTAGGGGACGTCCAAAGGTTGAAATGATGATAGGACCCACCTGCTAGTTTACACACTATTCATAGAATATATGAAATAGACGTCACTTTTACTATAATCTAAATATTATATAAAAGGAAAATAGGACTGACTGACTGATCCATCAATGCACAGCTCAAACTACTAAACGAATGCAGATAGCTAATATGACGTAGACATCCGCTAAGAAAGGATTTTTGAAAATTCAACCCGTAAGGGGATAAAATAGGGGTTTGGTGTAGTCACAGTGTAGTTCATGCGAAGTCGCGAACACAAGCTAGTATTAGTATAGAGTGTTCAATTAGTTATTCTATTTCTTTTTTCCCCTATGATAGTGGAAATTACCAAAGAATACAACATTAGGACGGAAATCGGTCGCACAGCTGGAATACGGAAGAGCTCCCAGCATGGAAGCAATTTATTTGAACTCATTAACACGGCCAAACGATGTTAGTTAACCTAGAACACGGGGCCCACGCGATAATTCAAATTCTAGGCTACAGTCTAATTAACAGGCGTAGGCGAGTTGAGTCACTGGTAACCTCTGGTAACGAAACAAATTATCGCGTATTAACGTATCCGAACAAACACTGATACCGTATACCGATGACCTGCACTCATCGACACCACGTGTGCAACTGAGGGTTGTACACGAATGTCACTGCTTATATAGGCGGAGGCATGGTGCGCGCGCATAGACAATAAACCTAAATGCTAGAGCGCCCCATAAACCGTCCTCATTAGCGAAAGGGCGCGCCGGGGTTTGTGTACACGCCTTTATTGCAGGTATGACGTCCCCTCGTTTGGATCATCTGTTTATTTTACCTTTAAGGTCGTTCATTGTCTTTATCGGTTGTTTAGTGACTTACAACCACCCTCTCCATACACTTTCACCCCCACGTGATTTACGACCAATTCGATTGACCGCATCGAACACAACATAGACGTTGTAATACTTGGACTTGATTTGGACCAATACTGGGATATAGCAGGTGATAACCCTTTTACTCATCATCATCATCATCGTCACAACTCATCGCCGCTCGGTACTAATAAATGAGGAGATGGCGAACAAAACCGTGCAATTGCACGAAATATAAATTTACAGGAGAAAAAAAAAGCATGCATGCATGGAAAGCCGTACGTATTAGTTAAGTATTTGTGATCTTTTTGTCTTCATGCTTTGTTTTTTGTTGTGTTTTTTTGTTCTGTTTACATACGTTTGTCTGGTGTTGTTCTGTTTTGTACTGTGCGCTATGGTCCCAAATAAAAGGTTATTTATTATTATTATTATTATTAAAAAAAAACTTTGCAGGTATGACGTCATCACGTCAACTCTTTTGGTGGATCTGTTTATTTTACCTTACCGGTTGTTTAGTGACTTACAACCACCCTCTCCATACACTTTCACCCCCACGTGATTTACGACCAATTCATTTGAACGTACCAACACAACAGATCAGTTGTAATATTTGGACTTGATTTAGACCAATCCTGGGCTATATTCCAGGATTGGCAGCAGACAACCCTTTTACTCATCATCATCATCACAATTCATCGCCGTTCAGTACTACTAAATGATGAGCTGGCGAGAAAAACATCCACGACCATCCACGACCACATCAGACGTCAAACATCAATCTAGTATATAGGATTTTTATCGAGGTCACAGTGGTGGTATCATAGCAATGGGGGTAACCTAATAGAGTTGTATCGCACCACACCCCGTTTCAAGCCATGTCGAAGAAATAGGCGAGCGCTTTATAGCACTTTATAGCTATAAAGACCAAGGTGTGGCTGGGTGGGGTTGGAAGGACCGTGATTTATCAAACGTGAAAAAATAGTCCGGTAAATGCACCGTGCTAGGTTGGCCCTTATCTCGGTTTATCAGCGTGCTTTATGGGTTTCAGGAAGATGGCCTAACAAATTGTTTTGGGACTATTTGGTCTAATGAGGTAATAGTATGGTGTTGTAGGTAAAGTGTTGGAGCTATCTACTTCGTCATTTCTAATTCGAGCCACTAAATATGGAACGCCCTTCCGGCATCAGTTTTCCCGTCAAGAGTCAAAAGGGATTTTCTCGGCAAGCGCGTTCTATGGTTCTACCTAATAGGCTGCATCACTTGCCAGCAGGTCTGATTGCAGCCAGGTTGCTGAGTTATAGGACTGCAGACTATGAGTCGAGTAAGAGAGTGGTCAGATTTCAGAACAAGAACAGGTATTGATTTTTCTGACAAAAATTTCGAGTACCCTGGAGTTGGAAAGTCAGTCGTTGGAAAGCATATAAAGCCGTTTAGTTCTGCGCTTGATTTCTCTCCGGTCGTACATAGGCAAGGCAAGTATATAGGCAAGCGCTTTATAGCACGTTCTAGGTATAAAGACCAAGGTGTAGCCAGGGTGGGGTTGGAAGGACCGTGATTTATCAAACGTGAAAAAATGGTCCGGTAAATGCATCGTGCTAGGTTGGCCCTTATCTCGGTTTATCAGCGTGCTTTATGGGTTTCAGGAAGATGGCCTAACAAATTGTTTTGGGACTATTTGGTCTAATAAAGTAATAGTATGGTGACGTAGGTAGGGATATGGAACACCCATCCTGCATCAGTTTTGCCGTCAAGAGTCAATAGAGATTTTCTCGGCAAGCGCGCTCCATCTTAGGTTGCATCACTTTCTAGCAAGTCTGATTGCAGCCAGGCGCTAGTCTATAAATTAAAATAATGCTAGTATTGAATACCTCGGTGGTTGAGTTGGGCTGCAGACTTTGAGTCGAGTAAGAGAGTGGTCAGAACAAGAAAAGGTATTGATTTTTTTGACGAAAATTTCTTAGTAACCTGGAGTTGGAAAGCATGTAAAGCCGTTTAGTTCTGCGCTTGAGTTTTCTTCGGTCGAACCAGATATATAGGCAAGCATTTTATAGTACTTTATAGCTATAAAGCCCAAGGTGTGGCAGGGTGGGGTTGGAAGGACCGTGATTTATCAAACGTGAAAAAATGGTCTGGTAAATGCACCGTGCTAGGTTGGCCCTTATCTCGGTTTATCAGCGTGCTTTATGGGTTTCAGGAAGATGGCCTAACAAATTGTTTTGGGACTATTTGGTCTAATGAGGTAATAGCAGAGTGAACTAGAGTGAGGGAACTCTCGGTTTGATTCTGAATGACAGCTGCCGATCGTCTCCCAACAGTTCCTGCTGTTCTTCATCACTGGAACCGTCACCGAAATCCAGGCACGCGGAGCTAAACCACGGCGCGTGCGCGAACGGACTCCCTTGAAAAAGGACCCCGTATGGGTTCGAAACTAGTCGGGCTAACGTCGACTACACACGTGAGTAAAGCCGGGACAGATATTATTTAGAATGGAAATCACTCACGCTAGTTTAAACGCTGATATTTAATTACTTAAAACGCACCTGACACCGAAAAGTTTTTTTTTTTTAAAAGATTACTAGCCATGTTAAATGACTAATAAGTTAAAGGTGCAAGCCCGAGATTGAACCCCCGACCTCCGATTAGGAGGAGGATGCCATAACCACTAGGCTATCACAGCTTATAAGGGGAAGGAGGACTATTATTAGCCTTTTCTGGGTTTTATCTGCGTGGTTTATAGGTTTGACTAACGTAATGGGGAAGATGTCCTAACGAAATAGTTTGGGACAATTTGGGATTCGGGGTAATGTGGGGACTTGTGTGATACATTGTTAGGGAAATAGTGTAGTGCCTACTTAAACAAACTAACAAACAATTTTGACAAAATTTAAAAAAATAAATAAATAGGTACATCAGTATTCAGTACCCTTATTATAAATGCGAAAGTGTGTTTGTTTGTTAGTTTGTCCTTCAATCACGTCGCAACGGTGTAACAGATTGACGTGATTTTTTGCATGGTATACATAAAGACCTGGAGAGCGACATAGGCTACTTTTTATCCCGGAAAATCAAAGAGTTCCCACGGGATTTTAATAAAAAACCCTGATTCCACGCGGACGAAGTCGCCTAAACCGGTTTTGAAAATTCTTTCACCAGTAGAAAGCTACATTATTCCCGAGTGACATAGGCTATTTTATAAAATTCCAAAAATCCTTTCTTAGTGGATAGTGGATACCAGTGGCGTGCACAGTGTTTGAAGCCAGGGTAAGCATTAGTTAGGTAGGAACCTGTTTACTGGCAGGTCATAATGAAAAATATGCATTGAGCCATTACAACTGGGGTAAGCAGTGCATTTATGCCTCTATGCCCTGCACGCCACTGGTGGATACCTACCCACTCTTTACAAAGACCAGCGGTTTAGCCTGTGCGTTGATATACATATACATACTTAAGTCAGTCAGTCAGGACTTTGAATTTCTAAATATATATAAGGAAAAGGTGACTGACTGACTGACTGATCTATCAACGCACAGCTCAAACTACTGGATGGATCAGGCTGAGATTTGGCATCAGTTGGACTGATTTTGATGGGTTTTAGTTAGCTTGCAACCCGGGGACTACATAGCATAGACTACTTTTTATCCCGGAAAATTGAAGAGAGAGAGAGAGAGAGAGACGAGATTTTCAAAAACCTAAATCCACGCGGACGAAGTCGCGGGCATCGTCTAGTTAAAGATACAGGCACCGTAACACACCACATAACTATACCATGAAATACAAATACATATCCCCATTGTGAACCACACAAAAAGCTAACTGTTCCAAATCTTTCAACACGTATAACTATAATTACAAGAAAAGTAAAGAACAATAATTATTTCCTCGCGCGGGAATCGAACACGGGGCTCGTGCCCCATCGGTAGTTAAAACAATTGACGCCCATTAAAATAACTAACTGCTGCGCTGTGGTACAAGTGTTAAGATATCGGCGTGAAATAATTTTAAAAAAACAATTTCGAACCAATTTTTTACCGAGTATTTACAGATTCGTAAATTAAACTAGTTGACGATTCAAAAACGATTGTAAAATTTTCGTCCCCGTGGATTTAGGTTTTTAAAAATCCCGTGGGAACTCTGATTTTCCGGGATAAAAAGAAGCCTATGTGCCACGGAATGCAAGCTATCGCTGTACCAAATTTTGTCAAAATCGGTTGAAAGGATGGGCCATGAAAGGCTAGCAGACAGCCAGACAGAGAGACACACTCTTTCGCATTTATAATATTAGTATGGATTTACATATTTTTACTGTGTAGTGAATCGTTCAAAGATTATTTATTTGCGGAAACATCATGGTTGCATATGTCGAATACTAACTTGTTCAGCTTTCTGATTTTTCAAAAAATATAAATATATTCAATCGCTTCCGCTCATAACTTGAGGTATCAAAAACACTATTAGTTCGATTATATCGGCTGGTGAGTCAGCTGGATAGACGTTTTCCATTGTTGGACCACGGACCGCACGTCACGTACAGAATATAGCTCAGAATACATAATAATGCAGGTACTGTAGTCAAAAAACCGGCCAAGTGCGAGTCAGGCTTGCACACCGAGGGTTCCGTACTACAGTCGTATTTTTCGACATTTTGCACGATAATTCAAAAACTATGATGCATAAAAATAAATAAAAATCTGTTTTAGAAATTAGAATACACAAGTGAATCCCTTTCATAATATGATACCCCCAAAATGTTCGCGAAGAAACTTCTAATGGAGTGTTACAAGAAACAGAAAAGGTAGAAACTTAGCAGAAAAAGCATTATTATTATTATAATAGTGTCTGTCTTTTGGTTTGTCCGCCAGTCACTTTTTAACCTAAATCACGCGGACGAAGTCGCGGGTATCTCATAATAATGTAAGATCGTGGCAACCAAGTTTGGCCGCAGACAAAAACTTAGATAGGCACATTCTCCTTGTCATCAACTCGCCAACCTTGACTTTGGTTTACGGATTTGGCTGTTGTGTGTCTTGATTTTACGGGTTAGAATTACGTACCGCATTCTATTCTGTAACACCACCGGCACAGCCTCGCATACAGCCAGTAGATAGATAGGTACTAGGTTCCAAGTTTTTTACATTTTATATACTTTCTATACTTGCCAACTCTAGACAAATTTTCTCCAAAAGTCCTACACGGCATTGCGCGTGCAGTATAATGATGCTTTTCGCATATTGATGGGTTTGCCTAGATACTGTAGTGCCTCGAGTATGTTTGCCGAATCGAGAGTGCCTGATTTTTATGCGGTAATAAGGAAAAGAGTGGCTGCCTTCTGGGAGAGACTCCGGGCATCTCAGAACAGTATTCTACAGATGGTTTGTGACGGAATGCCTAGCAATATTTTTACATATTGGCTATCTGTGCATCGTAATAGTAATAAGAAATAGAAATAGATTTGTTGACAAGGACGCCTGTGAAGAGTTTTTTAACATTCACAGTTAGTTTATAAGTTTGTATGTACATGTAGTTCATTTTACTTTATTTTATTTTAATTTATATAATGGTATATTTTATTTTATGAATAATATGTATACTGGGTTCTTTGCCTTTAATAAAAAACTTTGTTATTATTATTATTATTTATTCCATTGTTTAACAACCAAAAATGAAAGTTTTTTTTTTATATTGTTTATAGGAAAGCCTAAAGCTTGCGACACACATTATTCCTTTGAAAAAATAGAGCCTATTTAAAGCCTGCAACACACACATAAACAGTCCCGTTACGTTTCAACGAGCCTCAGACAAAGGGATTTGCATACGTGTACACTACAACTAGGCCATCCTGCACGTGCGCTCAAACCAACTTATCCTTTACACTTCCCAAACTAAAACACAAACAAAAACATACCTTATCACCCACAAATACAGACTATTAAAATTGAGTTGAACGGAAGAAATAAGTTGGTTGAAACAAATTTAAATCTACCGTCAGAAAACTGAAACGTATTTGATTATGGACTTTATTTGTATGTAGTTAAGGTTTGTATGGTTTGGGAGAGGCGGTAAATAAATGTAAGGAGAACATCTCAAAGAATGGATTGTTCGCGGTGAATGGGAGTCTTTTAATGTACAAATGAGGTGTTATCTTGGAGTGAATAAGTTACGGAGTGTATGGTTTAGTACGGTAAAGGATTCTTTTTTTTAGGGTTCCGTACCCGAGGGTGCGAACCGGACCCTATTACTAAGACGCCGGCCGTCCGTCCGTCTGTCTATATCTCGTGAACCATTATAGGTAGCGATCTAAAATTTTCACAGAATATTGCCGCTCTAACAACAAATAAAAAATTTCAAAATTGCCGCCATGAAAATTTAAAAAAATAAAATATATGTTATTTCTTGTACAATGGTACGGAACCCTTCCTGTGCGAATCCGACTCGCACTTGACCGATTTTTTAAAATAAAAATATCTAGCAAACGAGCAGGCGGGTCACCTGATGTTAACGTAACAATTGACAACACCAGAGGAACCGCCAAAGCGTTGCCGACCTTTAAGGAATTTGTTGATTTGACCTCAAGGGTGAGATTTTGGCAAACAACGTGAAGTGAGGTTATGTTGACTCAAGTATTGTAAATAAATAATTGATTCGTTTTGTTGTTTTTGTTTTTGTTAATGGTAGGTTGCAGTATACTAGGCTACAATAGCCGAAGCGAACGTAAAATAGACGGAATAACATTTCACAAGTAAGTACCTCTGCTTGAGCGAGAGGGACTGAGGGGCCCACGCTAGTTGCATATCTGATAGGTACCTATATCTGTGCTTGATGGCAACGTTAGTTCCAATTTTCGCCACGCGCCAAGATAGCCTTGTCGCTCTGTAGTAAGTATCTCGATACTTAAAAATAAACCAAAACAAAAGCACCCTTTCAGAAAAGGTCCTTAAACTGAACTCACATTACGAAACCGTGAAATATATTCACGTCAAGACATTGGTACGTTCGAAACCGAACAAGTAATAACTCATCGTTACACGAAAAATAACCCAAAACCCAACACAGGCCGAATTAAAAAGTGTCAACTTAGTACTGACTCCACTTCAAACAAAGAAAGAATAAATCACAACCTGTTCATCTTAACATGAGCTTCCCCGCCCCGCGCTTTGGAAGTAGAATAGTCAAAATTCATGCGGTACAAAGAATTGTAACGGGCCATCTTAGAATGGTCGCGATGCTATGTTCTACATCTGTTACAGTTAGGGCTGTCAAATTTTGGAGGGAATAAATTAAGCGTGAAATAGAGACGTTTTGGAAACGAGTTTTCGTGATGATTTTAGCCAGACAAGGTAAGTATAAAAGCAAAATATGGTATTCCTTATTTTGCTTTTACACACCTTGTCTGCCTAAAATAGAACATTCAAAATAATGTCTACATTTTTAACCGCGACTTCGTCCGCGTGGAGTTAGGTTTCTAAAAATCCCTTGGGAACTCTTTGATTTTCCGGGATAAAAAGTAGCCTATGTCACTCTCCAGGTCTTTATCTGTTAGTTAGTAATTTAATTAGTGTAATTGGGCTTTATGACCGTTCTAATTAAATAATAGTAATAAATAAATAATAATCTATACCTATTCAAAAAATCACGTCAATCAGTTGCACCGTTTCGACGTGATTGAAGGACAAACCAACAAACGAACACACTTTCGCATTTATAATAAGGGTACTTTAATAAAAAAAGTTTTTGAAAAAATGCTAAGAACTTTATTATTATATCTAATAATAGTTATCGTATTGTATGTATTAACTAGCAACATAATATCTATAGCTAGGTTCCGTAGCCATGCTAGTTGCTAAAAATTATAACTGTCATTATTATGTATTTCTTAAATTGTAGCTTTTTCAAAACCTGACTAAGAAATCCATACTTCCATACTAATATTATAAATGCGAAAGTGTGTCTGTCTGTCTGTCTTTCGGTCTGTCTGCTAGCTTTTCACGGCCCAACCGTTTAACCGATTTTGATGAAAATTGGTACAGAGTTAGCTTATATCCCGGGGAAGTACATAGGCTACTTTTCATCCCGGAAAATTGATGAGTTCCCACGGGTTTTTTAAAAACCTAAATCCACGCGTACGAAGTCGCGGGCATCAGCTAGTGTTATTATATAGTTGTCCTATAATAGCGGGACCTCCCACTAATAAGATCACAGCGTTTGCCACTGCGCCAGGGAGGTCGTCAAGTTTAAACTATGGTTGACAACCCTGTTTAAACCATAGCTTTAAATACCACCAAAAAATTACATCATCACCAACAAATCACTTATTTCGTTTGAAATAGAAGCCTTATTTTTCTTGTCTGTCTTTTGCAAACGCAAAATCTATTTGGTTTAAGGATAAAGTATGATCCGGCCACAGACTAAAGAAAAAAGGAGACTACACTAAATGATAAAACTGTCCAATAAATCTCAAAACAACTAGCATTTTATGAACACACTTATTAGCGATCGCGACGTGTTATCTACTAGGTCAGTCACATAATAAATTACTAGCAACACGCCCCGGCTTCGCACGGGTGCAATGTGGATATTAATGTGGTGTGGTTAATTTGTTATATTTCAAAAGAATAAGACAATATTTTTGATCAAAGCTCTCAATGTCAGCTTGATTTCTTCCGATATCTTGAACAAATATCATCATACACAACAAACAACTTGAACAAATTAACTTTATCTATTGACTAGCTGACCCGCCCCGGCTTCGCTCGGGTGGAATTTAGAAAATAGAGGTGGGGGTTGAATTTCCAAAAATCCTGGAACACTTATTTCTTCATTTGTGACCGAAAACCCAAATACCAATTTTCATGCAAATAATTTGAAAAATGACGTACTTTCGTACAAACTTTCATCCCCTACTTAACCCACTTATGCGTAGAATTTCGAAAAATCCTTTCTTAGTGGATACCTACTCTTTACAAAGAACACACCCTCAAAATTTCATGTCTCTAAGACCAGCGGTTTAGGCTGTGCGTTGATATATATGTCAGTCAGTCAGTCAGTCAGTCAGGACTTTGAATTTTATATATACAGATGAAACCCGCATTAAAATTCGTTGCTTATGTTAAAGATCTAAAAAGTGTAAGGGACAGAAGACCGCGGAATGCGACTTTGTTTTATACTATGTGGTGGAAATCTTGAGTGAAAGGATAGCCCTGTGTGGGACTCACCTGCGTTTTATCAGTTATTCCTTCGATGCACTTCACTGGTCGCTGATTCAAACACTCCTTTTCACCATAAGTAATAATTTATTTAGATAACACGTCAGATCGATCTGTATTTTGAGTTTTAGCGAATTTCACTTAAATGCATTGCGAGCGAATTGCGGCGGCGCGGCGTGATCAAGATGCGACTGATACTTCATTAGTTTTTCTATGATTGCAAAACCATTGCACAGTTTTGTCCCTTTTCCTCCCGGGCCAATGTAAATAGATGAGAATAGGAGGTTGGAGAAAATATATAATTTAAATAGTTTCGAGTGTGTAGGCATGAAATTTGTAAAGTAAAATGGCGTAAACACTACGTAGACAATTCGCGATCGCGACGACTCCCTCTATCTTTTAACTAAGTCTGAGTTGTCTATTAAGTCAGAGGTACATTATAAATTATTTTGGCGACGAGATGCCTGTATTGGATATGTAATGAGGTTTAATTAATCCCGAAAAGTAAAGTCCGTGTTCTTTGTGTTGTTTTCGCCTTTTATGTAATTGTTTCAAAATTTTCGTGATGAAATCAGTTTTTTTCTCATAAATCTACATAAATTTTTATACCTATTTACGTATAAAGGTGAACTTTAGCCAAAACTCATTTTCGCATGGATTGCGTATTACTGTAAGGTTTCTTCAAAAAAAGTTCCTAAAACTAATCAAAAGGGTTTTAGTTTTCAGCGTTCCGTACCGGAAAGGTACCAACGGAACCTTATTACTAAGCCTCCGCTCCGTCTGTCCGTCCGTCCGTCCATCCATCCATTCGTCTGTCAGCGAGCTGTATATTGTGAATTTGGTATATTTATTATTTTTATTGCCGCTATAATTTCAAAACCCTATTTTACCCCTTAAGGGTTGAATTTTCAAAAATCCTTTCTTAGCGGATGTGTACCTACGTCATAATAGCTATCTGCATGCCAAATTTCAGCCCGATCCGTCCAGTAGTTTCGAGCTGTGCGTTGATAGATCAGTCAGTCAGTCAGCTTTTCATCCATACTAATATTATAAATGCGAAAGTGTGTGTATATGTCTGTCTGTCTGTCTGTCTGTCTGCCAGCTTTTCACGGCTCAACCGTTCAACCGATTTTGACGAAATTTGGTACAGAGATAGTTCGCGGGGAAGGCCCCGGGATACAAACTTATCCCGGAAAATTAAAGAGTTCCCACGGGATTTCACAAAAACCTAAATCCACGCGGACGAAGTCGCGGGCATCATCTAGTTTTATATATTTAGATAATAGATTAAATTAATAAGGCCACACACACATTGTTGTAGTCCTAAATTAATACATCCTATTAAAAGTACCTACTATGTAGTAACTAGACCAAAGCGCCATAGCCAGTGTTTGATCAGATAAGGGAACAAACAAACCAACACACAAGCTGTATCATAAATACAGGGGATTTACGGATTACCAGCTTTACCGCGATGAAATGTCGGCCAGAGAGAGATAAGCCTTAATCTCTCTCTTTTACACAATTTTTGGGAGTGAAATTCAATTTTTTCATTTTTATTTCGTTAGAGATTTGAGCTTTTCCATTGTATGATTGTAGTTTTTACTTGAAACTCCTTGATTTTTCGGGAAATGGTCCCAGCAACCTATATCTCTGTAATCTGTAGGTACCTACCTACAAGTAGATGGTGCCTGAAATTTCTTTCATGTGCACCTTCTTTTTTATATATAAAATTCAAAGTCCTGACTGACTGACTGACTTATATGTCAACGCATTGCTTAAACCGCTGGTCCTAGAGACATGAAATTTTGAGGGTATGTTCTTTGTAAAGAGTAAGTATCCACTAAGAAAGGAGTTTTTGAATTTCCACTCCTAAATGGGTTAAATAAGGGATGGAATTTTGTATGAAAGCCCGTCATTTTTGAAAGTTACATCATGAAAATTGGTATTTAGGCTTTCGGTTAAAAATAAAAAATACGTATTTCACGATTTTTGAAAATTCTACTACCAAGGGGGTTAAATAGGGGATGAAAGTAAGTATGAAAGTCCGTCATTTTTCAAATTAATTGCATGAAAATTGGTATTTGGATTTTCGGTCACAAATGAAGAAATACGTTTCAGGATTTTCGGAAATTCAACCCCACCTCGATTTTCTAAATTCCACCCGAGCGAAGCCGGGGCGGGTCAGTTAGTTGAGAGACGGATTGAGAACCTCCTCCTTTTTTAAAGTTGGTTAAAACGTTAAACTACTATAAATACGAAATTGCAGTGTTTATATGAAAACTTACTTTTATTGTTTGTTCCGTAATTTTCAATCCTTTCCACCGTAACCTGTAACAAAAAAAACAATGGTTATATAAATAAATGAAATTATAAAAAATAATAAAAACAAGTTCATTTTTAAAAATGGCAAACAGACGTCTCCTAGTTCGAATTTTTTTGACGACCTCCCTGGCGCAGTAGCCTTATTAGTGGGAGGTCCTGGGTTCGATTCCCGGCCGGGGTTTGGAGTTTTATCATTTCTAAAATTCTGGTCTGGTCTGGTGGGAAGCTGCAGCCGTTGCTAGTTACCACCCTACAAAGCCGTGCCGCCAAGCGATTTAACGTTCCGGGACGATGCCGTCTAGAAACCAAAGGGGTATGGATTTAACAAAAAAAAACCGGCCAAGTGTGAGTCAGGCTCGCGCAATGAGGGTTCCGTACTACAGTCGTATTTTTTCGACATTTTGCACGATAATTCAAAAACTATGATGCATAAAAATAAATAAAAATCTGTTTTAGAATGTACAGGTAAAGACCTTTCATATAATACCCCACTTGATATAGTTATCTTACTTAGAAAATTGAAAATACTAATTAATATTAGTTCATGACCACAATTTAATTTCTATTGTGTGATGTAACCACAAATTCACGGTTTCAGATTTTTCCCCTAATATCAGCTATAAGATCTACCTACCTGCCAAATTTCATGATTCTAGGTCAACGGGAAGTACCCTGTAGGTTTCTTGACAGACAGACACAGATAGACAGACAACAAAGTGATCCTATAAGGGTTCCGTTTTTCCTTTTGAGGTACGGAACCCTAAAAAGATGATATTGCAATCAAGGGGTGACTTGTGTCTGAATTTAAAAAATTAAAAAAAATTGTGGAGAATATGATAAACATTATCTAATTGCTGCTATTTTCATCACATCGCATTTTCTATTACACATGGCCGCTATACATTACGCAATCGATAGAACACTAACACATTACTCATCTTATGACGTGCGTATGAGTAAGCGGGTATATAAAAACCGGCCAAGTGCGAGTCAGGCTCGCGCAATGAGGGTTCCGTACTACAGTCGTATATTTTCGACATTTTGCAAGATAATTCAAAAACCATGATACATTAAAATAAATAAAAGTTTGTTTTAGAATGCACCGTTGATAAGTAGGCCGTAATCCGAGTTAGGCACTTGGAATGGCTAAAAGAGCTAAATTATTTATAGTACGCGACGGGTCGAGATGGCAACGATATAGCAAAATGCTGAGGGCTATAATGATAACAAGAGAAGAGAGGGAAATAGAAGAAAAGTGGAAGATAGAAATTTAGGAGGTCAGCACGAAGTAACGCAGTTCCGTGCTCTGGTAGGCATGGGGAGGTTATTTTAGTCCGTGCGAGTCGGACACACCCTGCCAGCAGGCAGAAGTCCGTAGGGATTTCTTCCTCCCCCGAAGAAAAAAAAAAAGGTCGAGATGGCAATCGAGGAGGTAACGCCCCGCACACCCACGCAGCCCCCGCGCTATCCTGGTGCGGGCAAGCGCTGGTAACGTGCGGGTGTGCGGGGCTTCCCGCCTTCTCCCCGATAGCCATCTCAACCTATCGCGGACTATAGTTGCATTCTATTCCACACATATTTCTCTCTCACAGTCCTATGGGACCCTTTATGAGGACTTGCAAGTGACGATGTTGGATGGGATCGTACGCGGGGAAGCGGGGCCGGTCTTCTACACGGACCTCGTCTCATCGGCGGGGAACTACAACCGGCTACGGGAATTCGCGCACCATTGGCATAAGAGGCGAAGCAGCTCTGAGCGTGCAGGTGCCAGGCCGGCACCAGCACGCCGCAGCAGCGGAGATCACAGCTGTGTTAGTGACGTCTAGCCCCCAAGGGGGGAGAGTGAGCATAAGGGACAAGGAAGAGACAAAATAATTTGTAGGGAGTCAAGAAGGCGCCCCGGGAAAATGCCAAGAGCAAGTACCGAACGGGCGCCCTCCCGCGATTCGGCCCATATAACCGAGAGGTTGGTGGGGCCATGGGAGGTGGAGGGTTGTCCCAAGTCCTATGGGACGGCAATCCAACACGACCGGAGAGAGATCAGAGACCATATTCTCCAATACGTAGGTGCTATTCCGAGATAGACACCTCAGAAAGGGTGAAAGAGCTAAATTATTTATCAACTTGAAATACAGAGGTATATTCCTCTACAATTTGATGTATTGTGCAAGAGTGACAGCATGTCAGCTGTCTCTCTCGCGAACAGTTGCTCACTTCCACCGGGCGTAACCACTTAAGCCCATTAATGATAAATGCTAAAGCTGCGGTCACACTGGATAAAACACTTTTCAGATATACAAGGGACCTTAAGCTTCATCTAAAATATGTAAAAGGAAAAGCTGACTGACTAACTGATCTACCAACACACTGCTCAAAGTACTGGACGGATCGGGCTGTTTGGCATGCAGATAGCTATTATGACAATAGACATCCTCTAAGAAAGGTTCTTTGAAAATTCAACTCCTAAAGGGGTAAAATAGGGGTTTGAAATTTGTATAGTCAACGCGGAAGAATTTCCGGGCATAGGCTAGTCAAGTTATAAAATATTTTTTGAACATTTTCGTATAACCTACACGTACCTGTTTTACCCCCTAAGAAAGGATTTTTGAAAATTCAATCCCGAATTTGCAAAAATCCTTTCTTAGCGGATGTCTACGTCATTATAGCTATCTACGTGTTTTTCAGCCCGATCCATCCTTCTATACATATATTATAAGCTGACAAAATATCAATAAAATTTTGTGCAATATAATACACAGAATGCTAAAAGTCTACTAGCTTTTCACAGCCCATCCATTTAACCGATTTTGTTAGGTACAGGACAAGCGGCAGCCCCGAAAGAGACATAAGCTATTGTTTGTCCCAAAAAACCAAAAAGTTCTCACGGGATTTTTATAAAACCACTAGCTTATACACTCATTTACTCAAAATTCAAAAGCCAGTAAGCTAGTTTGTGGCAGTCCGAACAACATAACCTACCCATATCTAAAAAAAACTATCTTTTATTAACTAAGCCATCAGAAATTACAAATAGTTATAGAACAAAAATTTCAATTGTTTTTATTGTTTCATTTTTAGATTTAATTTTAATAGCTCTCTATAGACCAGGACTTCCCTCGTTCGGGCTCGAACAGAATAACAGCGTTGTGGTGCCATGTATCCACAACATTTAGCTGAGTTCAGACCTTTTTGGACACTATTAGTTATTTTAGATTTTAAGGCATGATTTTTGTAGTTAATTTGTGTTTAACATATTGTGTTGGATCAACAAATAAATATATTTCTATTCTATTCTTAAAATAACGTCGTCTGGTGTAGACGCAGTTTTACATTCCCGTCATAGCGACACTGCGTCCTCCGAGGTATGACAAAAACAGGCATAGTCGAAATTAGGTTACATTTATGTTTTATTGTTTTATGTGTCGACTGTTGTTTTATTTTGACATCAGACCATCTGTTGTCATTCATTTTTTATCAACAGATTTCTGACAACGTACTTTTCTAGTGTTTTGATTTTTTTATAATAGTTATTTGTTATGCAAGGCTGCAAAGTTGTTATTTTGTCGCGATAGTTTGTAATGAATTCAGAGCCAGTGATAGATTCAAAGGTTGAATGAACCACGAGCGAAGCAAGTGATTTGAAGAATAAAATATTGAGCGTAGCGAGGAATTGAAAGGCGCGCCTGTGTTCATCATTGTGGTCATTAACTAATAATAAGTATTTTCAACTTTCTAAGTTAACTATAATTACTAAGATAACTATATCAAGTGGGGTATCATAAGAAAGGTCTTCACCTGTACATTCTAAAACAGATTTTTATTTATTTTTATGCATCATAGTTTTTGAATTATCGTGCAAAATGTCGAAAAAATACGACTGTAGTACGGAGCCCTCTATGCGCGAGCCTGACTCGCACTTGGCTGGTTTTTTTTGGAAAATCCACTGCAAAAGACAGTTCCCGCAGTTTCCCGCAGACGGTGGTCGAAGTCGCGGACAACAGCTAGTTAATAATATCAGTAGGATTAACAAATTTCCTGGTTTTATATCGGACACACAATAAAGCCGGGTACACAATGGTATCAGATAAGGCGCGTACATAATGAGCTAACACGTATTCTCTCATTTAGATAATGGATGGTGGCGATACATGGTGGGTGGTACCACTAGCGGCTAGCTACTACTTACTACTAGCCATAGTATACGTCCCGCTAATGCGCGTGGCCGCCATTTTTTTTTTTTTTTTTTTTTTTTATATTATTTATTGGACACACAAAACAGATTATGACATAATAATTGATAAAGTAATACAAGCCATGAATAAAACTAGTCACTCTCCAAAAAAAAAGTGTGTACAAAATATGCAGTTATTAGTAATGGACGTGTACGTAGTTAGTAACGGACTCACTATTAAACAATACCTATTTTAGTGACGTTACGTTATATTTTTACTTAAATATACGTCAAATGACGTCATTTCGATTTTAATGAGACATGGTTCCAGCGCAATAACAATTTGCGGGACTTATGCGCGACAGGTCGAGATGGCAATCGGGGAGGAAACGCCCCGCACACCAGCTCAGCCCTCGCTATAACCGGTGCGGGCGAGCGCGGGTAACGTGCGGGTGTGCGGGGCGTCCCCCCGCCTCATACCCCTATTGCCATCTCGACCTGTCGTGCACTATAGATATCCGTTGATTTACAACAGGTCGTAAGCTGTGATAGTCTAGTGGTTAGGACGTAGGCTAATCGGAGGTCGGGAGTTCGTTCCCGGGCTAACTAAGTTTTCAGAGTTATGCGTGTATCAAATATCACTTGCTGAAACCTGCATGCCTGAGAGTTCATAATGTTCTCAAAGGTGGGTGAAGTCTACCAATCCACCAAATCACTTGGCCAGCGTGGTAGACTATGGCCAAAACCCTTCTCACTCTGAGAGGAGACCCGCGCTCTGTAGTGAGCCGGTGATGGGTTGATCATGATGATGATGATGTAGGTGCAGTCATTTAGTTCACCATCACCTCAATTATAAATTAAAATAAATTCGTTGCGATAACTGTTATTATTCTATTAAAAACCGGCCAAGTGCGAGTCAGGCTCGCGCACCGAGGGTTCCGTACTAAAGTCATATTTTATCGTCATTTTGCACGATAATTCAAAAACTATTATGCATAAAAATAAATAAAAATCTGTTTTAGAATGTACAGGTAAAAGCCCTTTCTTATGATACCCCACTTGGTATAGTAATCTTACTTTATAAGTTGAAAATACTAATTATTTGTTCAAAACACTTTTTTTTTGTGATGTAACCACAAATTCACGGTTTTCAGATTTTTCCCCTAATGTCTGCTAAAGACCTACCTGCCAAATTTCATTATTCTAGGTCAACGGGAAGTACCATGTAGGTTTGACAGACAGACAGAGAGACGGACAGACAACAAAGTGATCCTATAATGGTTCCGTTTTTCCTTTTGAGGTACGGAACCCTAAAAATAAACATACTGACCTATTATTATCTGGGATCACGCGAATTTCCTGTTAACGTTTATTAATTAGTTCTATTAATAATATTTTTTGTATTACTAGGTAGGTTTTCCTATTTTTTTTATTGAATTTGTTATGAGCATTCTTAGAGCAGTAGGGTACAATCTATATATTATGTCGCATGAAAATGATATTCGCCATATCCCTTAGGAATATGGTCAAACCAGGCGAGATTTTAAAACAACTTAATTTGACCATTTCACTATACAATTTTTTTTTGATATCGAACCCCCGACCTCTGATTAGCAGGTGGACGTACTAACCACTAGGCTATCACAGCTTAACGAGGGTTTTTTTTTTCATATACAAGTTAGCCCTTGACTGCAATCTCACCTGATAGTAAGTGATGATGCAGTCTAAGATGATAGCGGGCTAACCTGGAAGGGGTATGGCAGTTTTTATTAAACCCATACCCCTTTGGTTTCTTCACGGCATCGTACCGGAACGCTAAATCGCTTGGCGGCACGGCTGTGCCGGTAGGGTGGTAACTAGCCACGGCCGAAGCCTCCCACTAGACCAGACCAGAAATTTAGAAATTATAAAATTCCAAACCCCTGCCAGGAATCGAACCCGGGACCTCCCACTAATCCACTCCCGCTCACCACTGCGCCAGGGAGGTCATCCAAAGGGATCAGCTAGTATCAAAATAAATAATTATACGTCACTAGCTTATGCTCGCGACGTCATCCGCGTGGACTACACTTTCAAACCCCTATTTCACCCTCTTACGGGTTGAATTTTCAAAAATTCTTTCTTAGCGGATGCCTACGTCATAATAGCTCTATCTGCATGCCAAATTTCCGATCCGTCCACTAGTTTGAGGTGTGCGTTGATAGATCAGTCAGTCAGTCAGTCAGGCAGTCACCTTTTCCTTTTATCCATATACTAGCGACCCGCCCCAGCTTCGCATGGGTGCAGTGTAGATAGTAATGTGGTTTTACGATATTTCATATTATTTTAATTTTGTGATATCTCCTAAGATATTATTCTAAATTAAATGATGTAAAGGGCAATTTTGGTCTAAATTGAATATTACAAATGATCAACTATTTTATTTTGATCAGAATCAATAGTATGTCAGTAAAAACACCCTCGAAAGTAAGGCTTTGTTTCAGATCATATTTGAAAACCATAAAATCGATTCATAAGATACATGTATGCTATCGCGGACTTTTTTGTAGAACTTTTTAAGAGAAACAATTTCACCATACATTGTTTTCGTGTAACTTTAGCCATTTATGCAGCGCACGCCTCGGAAACTCTCAAATGAGAGGATTTTTTCCGACCTAATTCACATTATTTCACTTTCCCTAGGGATCTCTAATGTTTTGAGAATTAAACTATATGTATAAACCTTCCTCTTGAATCATTCTATCTATTGGTGAAAACCGCATTAAAATCCGTTGCGTAGTTTAAAAGATCTACGCGTTCATACAGACAGCGGGAGGCGACTTTATTTTATACTATTGTAGAGATGTCGAGATGTAGATGAGCGTGTATTAGCGTCAATAAGAATTCAGTCCGTATGCGTCTGGCCTTAACAAGTCCATATAGCATTCCTAAGTAGTTTTGCGTGCCGTGCAATCATGCGGGCGAGCTCAATATGGGGGGCCTTATCACTTGATTATCACCCTGGCATCTGACGTCATTGTAGGGTGGCCATAATGTGAGTATTGACCTATCATTCACAGCCAGTGATGACATAATATAGATCCAAGACTTGGTCATAGTCCACCACGTTAGCGAAGTGTGGATTGGCAGACTTCACACACCCTTGAATAGAATAGAATGTTTTATTATTCATGTTAACTTTTTACAAGTACTTATGAGAAGATTATGGAGAATTCTGGCACGCATTTGACGTCATTGTCAAAATTCAAAGTCCTGACTGACAGACTGACTTATATATCAACGCACAGCCTAAACCGCTGTGGTCCTAGAAACAGAAAATTTTAAGGGTGTGTTCTTTGTAAAGAGAGTAGATAAGTATCCATTAGGAAAAAAATCGAAATTCTACCCCTAAGTGGGTTAAATGGGGGATGGAAGTTTATATGGTAAGTCCGTCATTTTTCAAGTTATTTGCATAACAATTGGTAAACACCAATTGTTATGACACGTATAACACGTATTTCTTAATTTGTGACCGAAAACCTAAACAGGTTTTCGGTCACAAATTAAGAAATACGTGTTTTAGGATTTTTAGAAATTCAACCACCACCTCGAATTTCTGAATTCCACCCGAGCAAGCTGGGCCTGGGGTGGAATTTGGGTCAGCTAGTGTTATCAATAAAATCTCGTCGATACCGAAATGTCACTCGAAACAAGCGATCGAAGGCTGGCATTAGAAAGGATCCCGCTCTCGACAAACGACACCGCACAGCGAGCGATCTCAAATATCAACTAGGTATTGTGGGTCAAAGTCGATTTTGCAATTACAAGTAAGGTAAACTAAATCTAAATATATAAAATGAAAAGGTGACTGTATGCTGTATAGAAGCAGGCGTTACTTTGCGGAAGTCCATGATATACAATGAACCAAAAGCTTAATTTGCTGTAATCCGCTGAAACAGGTCGAATCTGTATGGCGCAACATGCAGCATGCGAAATGCACCGCCCGCCCTGCCACTGCTAAACATGCAGGTAGAAGCAGCCACCAGGCAAGCAATACGCACCACCACCACCACGCAGCACCACACAAATCCCAAACACACTCGACGCACGTAACCTCAGGAGATGTAGACAATGCACAATTGCAAAGCAAATGTTGGACCACACAGATTCGACCTGTTTCAGCGGATCATATAGCAAATTAAGCTTTTGGTTCATTGGAAAAGGTGACTGACTGACTGACTGTCTGATCTATCAACGCACAGCTCAAACTACAGGACAGATCGGGCTAAAATTTTCATGCAGATAGCTATTATGACGTAAGTATCCGCTAAGAAAGGGTTTTTGAATATTCAACCTCTAAGGGGATGAAATAGGGGTTTGGAAGTTGTGTAGTCCACGCGGATGAAGTCGCGAGCATAAGCTAGTATACTATAAAAGGAAAAGCTAACTGACTGACTGACTGATCTATCAACACACAGCTCAAACTACTGGACGGATCGGTCTGAAATTTGGTAAGTATGCAGATAACTGTTATGTCGTTAAGAAAGGATTTTTAAAAGTTCAACCCCTAAGGGGGTAATAAGCTAGTTAGTTATTATTATTGTTTTAATCATAACAATAAATATTTCGCTTAAATCTCGTGGAATGGCGTAGGTATGAATCAAAGGCCATAGTGTAGGTGATACTAGATAAAATGACTATACCGATAATTGAGCGTAGGTTGATGTATGAAATTGTTAATTTGTAAGTAAACTTATTGTTTCATTAAAGCGTACACAATTGCTGCTACTAGAACAAATTAAAATTATAACAGTAAGGGCGGTGATAGCCTAGTGGTTAAGACGTCCGCCTTCTTTTCGGGAGGTCGGCGGTTCGATCTCGGACACGCACCTCTAACTTTATGTGCGTTTTTAAAACAACCTGCACGCCTGAGAGTTCTCCACGTTCTTGAAGGTGTGTGAAGTCTACCAATCTGCATAAATCGCATTGGGCCAGCGTGGCAGATTATGGCCTAAACCCTTCTCATTTTATTTTATTTTATTTTGTTTATTTGAAGGTAATCAACAGCGTAAATACATAATTATTATTTAAATTTAAATCTAGGTATAATCTAGGTTTTGGGAGGAGACCCGTTCTCATCAGTAGTGAACCGGTGATGGGTTGATCATGATGACGATGACTTGTTCGGCTGGTCGGTTATGTGCGATTAGCATAATAAGTAAAGGTAGAATCTAACCAGTGTGACGGATGTCGATCAATCACCGTCAATTTGTAAGCCCTTCAGGAGTGACACGACAAAACGCTTACATCCGACACAACGAAACAACCAAAACACGCGCACAACGCGTTAAACGGTAAACGGTATGTTTAAACGGCTTATGTAACTCTTAAAACAGCGAAGTTAACTAAAAGTTCAAAAACAATTAAAAGTTGAAACAAAAATCTTCATCTACGGTTACTCTGGTTCTTTTATAGTTGTTGGAAAAATCAGTAGGGTAGGCTTTAATTATAAAACTAATATTATAAAGAGGTAAAGTTTGTAAGTTTGTTTGTAGAAGGTAATCTCTGGAAATACTGAACCGATTTTGAAAATTCTTTCACCAGTAGAAAGCTACATTATTCCTGAGTGACATAGGCTAAATTAATTCAAAAAAATTAGAGATCCAACGAAAATCGTAATAAGCTACCCGTGCGAAGCCGGGGCGGGTCGCTGGTTATAAAATAAATGCGAAAGTGTGTTTGTTTGTTGGTTTATTGGTTTGACCTTCAATCACATAGCAACGGTGCAACGGTTTGACGTGATTTTTGCATGCAAAGATCTGGAGAGTGACATAGGCTACTTTTTATAGCGTGAAATCAAAAAGTTCCCCCGGGATTTTTAAAAACCTAAATCCACGCGTACGAAGTCGCGGGCATCAGCTAGTATTAAGTAGTATAGCACTTTAGTGCGCGAGTGTCCTGCGCCGGCGCACGTGAATGAGTCAGCGTGCATCTGCTGCAACCGAGCGTGGGGTAGCGACGTACCGCCGACGAACGTGCTCAATGAGCCCGCTAAAGCTGTTGTTCACACGGACGCTTTTGTAACGTGCGTTTTTAGGGTTCCGTACCTCAAAAGGAAAATCGGAACCCTTATAGGATCACTTTGTTGTCTGTCTGTCTGTCTGTCTGTCAAGAAACCTACAGGGTACTTCCCGTTGACCTAGAATCATGAAATTTGGCAGGTAGGTAGATCTTATAGCTGACATTTGGGGAAAAATCTGAAAACCGTGAATTTGTGGTTACATCACACAAAAAAAAATTGTGGTCTTGAACTAATAATTAGTACTTATTTTCAATTTCCGAAGTAAGATAACTATAGGTACTTAGTGGGGTATCATATGAAAAAAATTCACTTGTGCATTCTAAAACAGATTTTTATGCATCATAGTTTTTGAATTATCGTGCAAAATGTCGAAAAAATACGACTGCAGTACGGAACCCTCGTTGCGCGAGCCTGACTCGCATTTGGCTGGTTTTTTTAATCGCACGATCAGCTTGCGTTTGATCACAATCAGCGTCTTCTCAAAATAAATAAACCACTTTCGTGCGCGAGTACCTATCTGGTAACATTAGAATCCTTACATCATCCCAAGGGCCACTAGTAATATAATTTTTTGAAAATCTAAATATATAAAAGGAAAAGGTAACTAACTGACTGTTCTATCAACGCACAGCTCAAACTACTGGATGCATCGGGTTGAAATTTGGCATGCAGATAGCTATTATGACGTAGAAAATTCAACCTCTAAGAGGGTGCAACCACTAACAATTCGCACACTAAGTTATTGGTTGAATGTGTTAGAACAAAATAGATTTAAGACCAAATTGTACCACATTCTGGCAAATAAACACTATTTCTATTTCTATTTCACAAGTCACAAACGTTGAATCGAATTTAACTTGTCTTTCATTCGACACATTTTTAGACGCGCGTTCGAAAAACGCCCGTGCGAACGACGACTAAATGACATTTTGAACTTTGTACTCTAATGCTTCCTTTTCTACGGACGAGTGGGAAGAGATTAGATCAATTAAGATCCTTATTTATCCGCCTGTTTGCTCGTCTTTGTATCTTCCGTAAAGAGTCTTCTTACGAGGGCAACTGTTTTAGACGACCTCCCTAGCGCAGTGGTAAGCACTGTGTCTTATTAGTCGGAGATCCCGGGTTCGATTTCTGGCGGGATTTGAAATAAATTTTATAATTTCTTTCTGGTCTGGTCTGGTAAATTCGAAAGTTTGTCTGTTTGTCTGCTAGCCTTTCACGATCTATCCATTCAAGCTATTTTGACGAAATTTGGAACAGCGATAGCTTGCATCCCGGGGAAGGACATAGGATACTTTTATCCCGGAAAGTTTAGTTGCCACGGGATTTAAAAAAATCTAAATCCATGCGGACGAAGTCGCGGGCATCATCTAGTCTAAATATATAAAATGAAAAGGTGACTGACTGACTGACTGACTGGCTGACTGATTGACTGACTGATCTATCAACACACAGCTCACACTACTGGACAGATCGAGCTGAAATTGAATGACGTAGGCATTCGCTAAGAATAGATTTTTAAAATTTTAACTCCTAAGGGGGTGAAATAGGGGTTTGAAATTTGTGTAGTATACGCGGACGAAGTCGCGGGCATCATCTAGTATAATATAACTATACTAGTATATACAGATAGACAATAGCGTAGGCTGTATGAGGAGGCCTTGTCTAAAGTTTGCATCTCGATAACGCGAGATAGCGTGAGTAAATAGATAAAGGAGTTATTTTATCGCTACGTTTGTCTGTTCCTGGCCTTTGAATACCTTTCATGAATGACGAATATTTTGAGAATCTTCTAAATATATAAAACGAAAAGCTGAATGACTGACTGACTGATCTATCAATGCACAGCTCAAACTACTGGACGGATCGGGCTGGAATTTGGCATTCAGATAGCTATTAGGTACGTGATAGGCATCCGCTAAGGATTTTTCAAAATTCAACCCACAAAGGGGTAAAATAGGGGTTCAACGATTTCTTATTCATACACACACACACACAACTATTGTGGCGCTTCTCTTAAAAACATGACACATTTTAGCGGAATTCCATGCACTCATTTGTCCCTAGCTCAATCGAAATGCCAAGCACGAAGCAATATTTTCCATGAATGGTGGCATTTAAAACTCAACTTGAAAATCACTTTTCTACACAACAGTACTTCATACATAGTCTAGTACGTAGACAGAATATGAACTATTAAAAACATGATAATAAAGTCGCTAATGCCTTGTCGCCTCGACAGTACATCGCCTACGGCGCCTGCTAGTCGCATCCAGCAATAAATTACTCTGACTGCGTGCGTGAGCACGAGTCGGCCGCATCGGCAACAAAGAGTAAATAATACTCTGCTCATACCTACTACTAATATCAACACAGATGACATAAAATCAGAGCCGTTGGATAGCGGCGGCGCAAGACCGTGGCGTGTGGAAGTCCCTATGAGAGACCTTGGTCCAGCAGGGGACGTCTGTCACGTTATAATAATAAAATTCACTTTTCTACACAACAGTACTTCATACGTAATTTCCCTTTTAGAACGTGTCAAGAAACACTATCTGTCACTGTAGATTTTCTGCCATAACTATATTATGTACAGTTAGCTATGTAGTATGTATTATTTATTTAATTATACTATATTGATTTTATATAGTATTTATATCCATGTATATTGTATATATTATATTATATTTTATAGTATGTACCTATTAGAGTGTATGTGTTTATATATACCTATATATATTTATATATATATTATATTTATAGCTACATTGCGACTCCCCGTCTTACAGTTCTATAAGTTCTTAAGTATGGGTTGCCTGGAAGAGATCACTTTAGTGATAAGGTCGCCCTTTGTTTTTTAAGTGTATCCTGTATTCTTACTCTCTGTAAATCTATTAACAATAAAGTTATTTTAAATTAAATTAAATTAAACGTAGACAAAATATGGAATATTAAAAAGTTGAACGCCTTGTCGCCTCGACAGTACAGTGCCTACGGCGAGGTTTCTACGGCGCCTACTAGTCGCATTACTGCATGTATGAGCACGAGTCGGCCGCATCGGGAACAACGAGAAAATAATACTTACTATACTTTGCTCATACTCATAATGTCTTGGTGGACAGATGACATCAAATCAGTCGCAAACAGCCACTGCTTGACAGTGACGCAAGACCGTGGCGTGTGGAAGTCCCTACAAGTGACCTTTGTCCAGAGGTAAACGTCTAGCACTTTATTACAATAAAATTCACTTTTCTACACAACAGTACTTCACACATAATTTCCCTTTAATATAAACATTAGAACGTAGAACGTATAAATGAAATATTAAAAAGATGATAATAAAGTCGTTAACGCCTTGTCGCCTCGACAGTACAGCGCCTACGGCGAGGCTTCTACGGCGCCTGCTAGTCGCATCCAGCAATAATTACTCTATGTAGGTCGGCTGGGTAGGGCTGTCAACCTACTACGTATTAAAAAAGTTAATCAAGAATTCTATATCTCAAGACAAATATTTTCACGTGTACTGATATTGAACAATTCTCATTGAGTTTTATATTGAAGCCTCTTAAAAGAATGTTCTCGATTTATTAGTCCTTTAGTAATTAATTACAGTAAGAGTCAGACTCGCACATGAAAGATTACATACCATCGTACAAGATTTATAATATAAATATAAATTATGTACTTTTTAAATTCTTTAATTTACATGGCATTTTCGGAGTTATGTGCGTTCAATTTTACGACTTTCGAATTTTCCCCCTTACGTGTCTTTTGACCTACCTACCTGCCAAATTTCATGATTCTAGGTCAATAGGAAGTACCCTATAGGTTTCTTGACAGAGACAGACAGACAATCAACAAAGTGATCCTATGAATGTTTTAAAAGGTAACTAAGACGCTTGTATCTTTCAATCACTTCTTATTTCATACAAAAATAAAACAAAATATCACATTTCGCATCACTGGCAAAAAATTTGCATAGTTGGCAGCCCTGTCCGCCGCCACCCACAATGACCGTTGTTTGACCATCGCCAATCGCACGAGACCTCCCGTTTCTAGTTTATGAATAGAATATAACAGATCTTGATATACTGGTGAGTGTAACTTCTCACCAGTCAGAGAAGACCTCCTATTTTTAGTTAAGTAAGTTACATGATAGGTCTTCATAAACTGGTAGTCATGACCTCGGCTCGGTTACTTTAGCTTTATTCCTAGAACAAACGCTTTGGTATGAAGTTTTTGAGATTGATTATTTTTATTTGTATTATAATATAAATGTATGTAAATGTAAAAGAACTGCTAATTTAGGTTAAACTACTTTCTACTGATAATCTTCTTCTAAATATATAAAAAGAAACGGTGACTGACTGACTGATCTATCCACGCACAGCTCAAATAACCGGCCGGATCGGGCTGAAATTTGGCATGCAGATAGCTATTATGACGTAGGCATCCGCTAAGAAAGGATTTTTCGAAATTCAACCCCTAAGGGGGTGAAATAGGGGTTTGAAATTTGTGTAGTCCACGCGGACGAGGTCGCGGGCATAAGCTAGAAATAATATAACAGGAGAAACAGACTAACACCTATCATCGTACAGAACTTGAGATTTTGCATATAAGTTCTTTCTTCAACGTAGACCCCCATTAACAAAAGATTTTCCAAGCGAAACCGGAGCGAATCCGCTAGTCAGTACCCTTATTATAAATGCGAAAGTGTGTTTGTGTGTTGGTTTGTCCTTCAATCACGTCGCAACGGTGCAACGGATTGACGTGATTTTTTGCATGGGTATAGATAAAGACCTGGAGAGTGACATACTTTTTATCCCGGAAAATCAAAGAGTTCCTACGGGATTTTTTAAAAACCTAATTCCACGCGGACGAAGTCGCAGGCATTAGCTAGTTATACACAAATTCACGTTTTTCGGATGATTTATTCCTTTACTTGTGCTATAAGACCTACCTACCTACCAAATTTCATGATTCTAGGTCAACGGGAAGTACCCTATAGGTTTTCTTGATAGACACGACGGACAGACAACAAAGTGATCCTGTGATCCTGTGAAAAGTGATTCCAATAGCGGCAATAGAAACAATGGAAATTTAAAAAAAATTGCTAAGTTAATTATTTCTTGTACGACGGTACCTACGGAACCCTTCGTGTGCGAGTTCGACTCGCACTTGACCGGTTTTTGAAGATCAGAATGTGCTAAGAACAGCAGTTTAAGTTGTATGTTACAGTTTAAATTGCTGACTTTAGAAACTTGAGATTTTACATACTACGTTCTCTCTGTAACGTACCTAAAGTCTACTCTAGTCTCTAGACCCCCCACTAAGAAAGGAATTTCAGAAATGAAAACCGAGGAAAGCCAGAGCAGGTCAGCTAGTCGAAAAAAATTAACTATGCAATGAACCTAAAGCTTAATTTGCTATAATCCACTGAAACAAGTCGAATCTGTATGATGCAACGTGCAGCATGCGACATGCACCGCCCGCCCTCCCACTGCTAAACATGCAGGAAAAACCAGCCACCAGGCACTACTAGGTAGGTAAGGTCTACATCTCCTGAGGATGCTCCGGTGTCGGGGCGAAACGTGCGTCGAATGCGTTTTGGGATTTGTGTGGTGCTGCGTGGTGGTGGTGCGTATTGCTTGCCTGGTGGCTGCTTTTTCCTGTATGTTTAGCAGTGGGAGGGCGGGCGCTGCATTTCGCATGCTGCATGGTGCACCATACAGATTCGACTTGTTTCAGCGGATTATAGCAAACTAGCTTATGCTCGCGACTTCGTCCGCGTGGACTTCACAAATTTCAAACCCCTATTTCACCCCCTTAGGGGTTGAATTTTCAAAAATCCTTTCTTAGCGGATGCCTACGTCATAATAGCTATCTGCATGCCAAATTTCAGCCCGATCCGTCCAGTAGTTTGAGCTGTGCGTTGATAGATCAGTCAGTCAGTCAGTCAGTCAGTCAGTCAGTCAGTCAGTCAGTCAGTCACCCTTTATTAGATTAAGCTTTTGGTTCATTGTATAACATGGATTTCCGCAAAGTAACGCCTGCTTCTATACAACGAAAAAAGTTAGTTTAAATGAGACTTGGGCATGGTTTACTTAGCCTTTCACATATAGTCCAATATCAAGCTTTTTATCATCACGACCATCAACATCCCATCGCCGGATCATTACTGAGCACCACTCTTCTCAGAATCAGAAAGGTTTGATCATAGTCTACAACGCTGGCCAAGTGCGGATTGGCAGACTTCACACACCTTTGAGAACATTGCGGAGAAATCTCAAGCATGCAGGTTTCCTCACGATGATTCCTTCACCGTTTCAACCAAGCTATTATGAGGCTGAAACTAAAGAGAGACAACAATGCGAAGTTGTTGACGGATGACAGCTGTCAAATGTAATCTCGGACAATTCAAAGACACAGTGACAAATGTCTGGCGAGGAGCATTTGTCAGTTTTTGTCATTAAACCTGTCGACTGTCGTTCTATTATATTTTATGAGTCAGTGTTTGATTGAACCGGACTATTTATACCTACGACCTCCCTGGCGCAGTGGTAAGCGCTGTTGTCTTATTAGTGGGAGGTCCCGAGTTCAATTCCCGGCAGGGAATTTTATAATTTCAAAATTTCTGGTAACTAGAGTAACCGACATAGGTACGAGTAGCTCATTAGTTCGTAAAACCGATAGACGTTGGGGTCCCAAGATGCTGGAATGGTGACCTCGCACCGGAAGACACAGTGTTGGAAGACCCCCCACTAGGCGGACGGACGACATCAGACGAGTCGCAGGGAGCCGCTGGATTCAGGCGGCGCAAGACCGTGGAGTGTGGACGTCCCTACAAGAGACCTATGTTCAGCAGTAGACGTCTATCGGTTGATGATAAGATGATGATGAAATCTTTGGTCCGGTCTGGAGAACTCTCAGGCATGCAGGTATCGTCACGATATTTTTCTTCACCGTTAAAGCTAGTCATATTTAATTGTTCAAAACCCACAAAACTCCGAAAAGTTAGTCAGTTATGGTATCTTAATTTGCTTTATTTAATTTATCATTAAACAAATAAATAAAATGTTTAACACTTTTCATTGCGCGTATACATTTGAAAAACTTAACGAAAGATTTTTTTTTAAATATTTTACTTGTTTTTTTAAATACCAACGGGTACCTATTGTGTCATCGCGTAGTAGGTACCTACCTAACAACCTACCAACCTAGTCTACCAGTAGGTACCTACCCAAAAACTAAGTAGGTACCTTTTCAAACGTTAAAAATATATTTATGAAAATTTTTAAAAACGAAAAGTAGGTTGTACCTCTACTATCTAAGTCAGTTTATCTATCTAAATATATGAAAGTAGAAGGTGACTGACTGACTGACTGATCTATCAACCCACAGCTCATAATACTAGAGTGTAGACAGATCGGACATCGAAATTTGGCAGGTAGATAGCTATTATGACGTACCTAGGCATCCGTTAAGAAAGGATTTTTGAAAATTCAACCCCTAAGGGAGTGAAATAGGGGTTTGAAATTTATGTGGTCCACGCGGACGAAGTCGCAAGCATAAGCTACAATTAAAATTTAAAAAAAAATCCGTGAAGTGTGGTCTCTAAAGCAAAATAAGAAGAAATCGATATGCGGAAAAAAGCTTTCTTGCATTTTAGACCTCCGAGCGAATAAAAACAAGAAAACAAAAAAGCCCGCTCTCGCGCCAGCGAACACCGCAAACGTTTTTACGATTTAACTTTTTATTATAAGAAAACCACAGACTCCGAAGAATAAGTCGTAAAAAATTCCAATTTTAATGATTCCAAACAAAAAAATAACAATTTCAACCCGCGGTTTATTTATTGACAATAAATATCTAAACAATAGAAATAATGATAAAAGTTAAAATCAAATAACGTTAAAATTTTCATTGTTAATACACCTAACAAAGAACACTGAACTAAAGAAAAACTCATAAGGATGAATAAACTTACGTCCATTGCGCGTTCCCTTGAAAAAAAAACCAAAAAAAAAGTAAGTAGGTACACTGAATGACAGAACTGAAAACACAATACGCCGCGCGCTACCGTACGCAACCGTATACGTTTCAAAGGCGCGACCGCCTGCGAGCTTGTTCGCACGCCACTGATCTAATTCCAAACGTACGGTTGAAACGTGACGTAACGGTCGCCATCTTGGCTCCCCCTTCCCCCCTCGGCCCCGCCTAGCTTCCTCGCTGGAAAAATGCACTATTTAATCAATTTCATTTCATACTCGAGTACTGGGAAAGCTTTCGTAGTACGACAAAGTTTTTCCGCCAATCGTTGCGTTTCGTGCGTTAACTGAAGCGCATTTTCGCCGCTATACATTATGACCTTGACTTTTGCAGTAGGATTACTGCATTATAGCTTCATGGCCTTTAAAAGTCTGTGTTTGGAACATTTTAGTCTGTGTCTGTGTCTGAGTTTGTTGTGGGCTCTTCTCAGACCTGGGCGCGTTTGGTACCCTCGTAGCTGTTCGCGTAAAAATTATCACCACTATCATCATCTTACAAATGCATACCGACTAGGTATCAAAAAGCGTATTTTTTTACCTACTTTGAATAAACGTTTTGACTTTGACTATCCATACTAATATTATAATTACGAAAGTGTGTCTGTCTGTCTATCTATCTGCTAGCTTTTCACGAACCAATCGTTCAACCGATTTTGATGAAATTTGATACCTACAGGGTTAGCTTATATCCCGGGGAAGGACATTGGCTAATTTTTATCTCGGCCTATGTCACTCTCCAGGTCTTTATCTATACCCATGCAAAAAATCACGTCAATCCGTTGCACCGTCGCGCGTTGCGACGTGATTGAAGGACAAACCGACAAACCCACAAACAAACACACTTTCGCATTTATAATAAGGGTAGGTACCTACTTTTAAAAATATTAATAGAAAAAAGAAACAAATTGAAATCCCAACAGATGTCTGCCAAAATAAAAATAAAAAGAAAAATGAAACGATTTGTAGAACTGGCATTGCAGATAGCACGGACTTTTTATTTTTATTCGAACATCCGGTCAGAGTCTAAAAATAATCATTTCTATTATTTATTATTTATTATTTTACACCACCGTGCAAAAATGGACTAAAAAAAAAGATTCCGACGAATTGAGAACCTCCTCTTTTTTTGAAGTCGGTTAATAAAATAAAAAATGCAAAAATGGACTAAGAAGTATCACTACCCATATTATAAATGTTTGTTTGTTGGTTTATTGGTTTGTCCTTCAATCACGTCGCCACGGATCGACGTGATTTTTTGCATGGATATCCCTGAATAGTGACATAGGCCACTTTTAATCCCGGAAAAGGTTTTCAAAAATCCTGTGGGAACTCTTTGGTTTTCCGGCATAAAAAGTAGCCTATGTCACTGTCCAGGTCTTTAAATATACCCATGCAAAAAATCGATACGTTGTTGCTCCGTTGCGACGTGATTGAAGGACAAACCAACAAACAAACACACTTTCGCATTTATAATAATATTTACACCGTGCAAAAATGGACTACGAAGTATTAAATTAATTTCAATTCAATTAATTTATTTAATCGGACAACAAAAGATCCATTAAGTGTTAGTAACAATAAAATATACTTAATAACTATGTTAATACTTAAACACTAAGGAGTTAGTAACAAAAATACTTAATCACTATGTTATACTTAATAACTAAAAGGGATTTAGTCCTCTGCACGAGTTTCCCCATCTTTTTCCCCCAATCAATGATTACATGTAAATTATAACGTTATTTAAAATTTAAATCCCCGATATAAAGTTTATAATATTATGCTTTCCCGAATGACTAATAGAATCAAAATAATAATTATTAAATAACATAGCTATTCCATAATAACGAAAGCTAATTGAATCATTTTAATAAAATTGTCAAACGAATGAGCCGCCATGATTACGCGATATCGAAACGCGTAAAGCTGAAGCGTAAACTGACGGGATCGTTCTGATTTTACGTTATGAATCGAATAGATCAAGTGATCAATTGAAATCAGAGAGTCAATAGCCCCAGTGTGTTGGGCAACATGCCCAATAATTATTTTTGGATGATATAGGTACATTATCTTATCTAAATATATAAAAGGCAAAGGTGACTGACTGACAACACACAGCTCAAACTACGGGACGGATCGGGCTGAAATTTGGCATGCAGATAGCTTTTATGACGTAGGCATCCGCTAAGAAGGATTTTTGAAAATTCAACCCCTACAGGGGTGAAATAGGAGTTTGAAATTTGTGTAGTCCACGCGAACGAAGTCGCGAGCATTTAAGCTAGTCTCTTATAAATTATTGACGTCGTTTACTTTTCTACTACTGTATACATTTCACATGCGAAAACCATGTGTGAACGAATTTTTTGCTTATTTGTATTTAAAGGTTTTTTTTTCTAAAGAAAAGTTTGAGATTTCAAGTATGTTGATGTTCTTTACATTTGAACGCATGGTATGTGTATTACATCGTAGTAATACTCTATTTTTTTCAGTCTTTCAGGAGTAGTTAGTAGTGAAACGAAGCAGAGTTTACCTTGAAGACATAACTCACGAAAGGTGAGAAGCTTTTTTCACGTCCATGAATAATTAGGTCCCGAACACGACGAAGATATACCTAAAGCAGTAAAAATCGAACTAACACAAGTAAAGCACCTCTGTCAGCCGTCAGCGGTCCTACGAGACATTACGGATTTTTTTTCGTTTGTCATAAACGCGCGAAGGCGGGTTGAGCCACCATATTGGTATTTAAAGCGCTGAAAGCTTTAATTGAATTTAATTCGCATGACGTCCCGTAAAATTAAATGTACGCGATTAAAGTGACTACCTGTGAATAATAATAATAATTAATCATTTTAATTAAATAAATGCAATAATTAATTAGGTATTATCGTGTGTTATAATTATTATTATTATATTATAGAGAGAAACTTAAGTTTTTACAAAAACCCGAACAAAAGAATTGGCAGAAATTTATGCTTTATTTTTTTATAAATCCTTTATAAAGGCACTTCCGCATCCTCGTTAAAATTTCTACGCGTCGTTACACCCTTCCGTCGCAAAAATACACTTATCGAATTTTATGTAGGTTTTACTTTGTCATTCTCTTTAGCTATTATGTTTACAGTCTATGTAGCAGAATTAAATACTTTTTATTTTATTTAAAAACTAGCTGATTCCCGCGACTTCGTACGCGTGGATTTAGGTTTTAAAAACCCGTGTGAACTCTTTGATTTTCCGAGATAAAAAGTAGCCTATGTCACCCTCCGGGTCTTAAACTATACCCATTCAAAAAAATCACGTCGATCCGTTGCTCCGTTGCGACGTGATTGAAGGACAAACCAACAAACAAACACACTTTCGCATTTATAATATTGATGCTTGACACCAAAAATATTATTGCATCATCCGCAGTTCTTGAATCACTATAGTTTAGGACTGCTGTACCCTACATCATCAGGGTTGAGGAGTTGGGACCTGGAGTTCAAGCACAAAGTCGTTGTTTGGTACCTACAACATTAATTCACTATGAACACTTTTTGAATCTTGAACTTAGGCGGGCAGTAACCCTGCAGCATCAGGATTGAGGAGTTGGATCCGCAATTTTTTATGGGACCACCACGGCAACATCCAGTCTAGAAACCTCGAAAAAATCGATGTACATACATTTAAAAAAAAATTACCAATTTAATAAATTACCGAAGGAGGTGAAGAATGCGAGCTCGTTCAATGTATTTAAAAACAAACTCAAAAAACACATACTTCATGATATAAACCTACTTAATTAAATTTTTGTTATCGTACTATATGAACTACACTGTGGCAACGATTTCGCATTCTTCCGAGGCGGAGCGATATTAAAATATAGTGAATAGTGAGGGTGGATTTAAAATTATGTTAACTATGAAAATAAAATAACTAATTGTTAAACTAAAATATGTTATGTGAGTTGTAGATAAAGTAAGTTATAATGATTGCCGAACAAACGAATAGGTACCTATTGTAAATATGTTTTCTCTGTAAGTGAATTTTGTAATTCTTTGAGAGAAATAAAATAATTCTTTAACCTGAAAAAAACCGGCTGAATTGAGAACCACCTCCTTTTTGGAAGTCGGTTAAAAAGCGGGTCTTGTGACGGAAGGCGATAACGACGCGACGCGTGGAACACTCGCGTAATGAGGATGCGGACGAGAAAAGGTCACCTGTGTTACGTAAAAGAATAAAGGACAATTCCTAACTCTATGGTGAAACTGGCGAACAAACAATTCAAAAAAATAAAATTTTACAGGAGGAGCAAAACACTAAATGACTGTTGGCTCCGCGCAAGACCAGCGCGCTGGTCTTCCCGCCACAGGCACAGCGAAATGCTGAGTGGAGTCCATTTTTGGTACCTACCACACACCACGCATTTTATTTTGCGCGATTATTTTATTCTCTCAACAAGTTCAAAGTTTTCATAAAACGTAAACTCATTGAAAAATCCTATCACAATGTAAAGGATATTTTAAATGATAAGCAAGCTTGGGAATGAGTTGCTTAACGGCTTTGTGATAGTTCTAATAAGTTTCAATAATTTTAAAGTGGTAATAATAAAAAGAATACCCGGCTGAGTTTGTTGTGGGCTCTTCTCAGACCTGGGCGCGTTTGGACTTTAGAACCGTCATAGCTTTAGTTTTAAGTTTGCGTAATTATCACCACTATATCTTACAAATCCAACATCTGACTATCAAAAAGAGTAATTTATTACCTATTTTGAAAAAATATTTGACTTTGACTATTTTTTTATGTGTACTTTCTGTGGGACCAAATAAACCCTTTTAGTTTCTTGCTTTCTTTCCTTCTCTTTTGCTTGCTTTCATTCTAATTATACCGTTTTGATCAAAATTTTAAATTATACCTGTTTTGAAAGATTTTTATTATTTTGACTTGGTCGTATATGTTGTCATTCCGTCGAAATTAGTTACTGAAAAATCTCAATGAAAACTCATACATAAAATTCCAATACTCTTAAATCTTTTCGTTAAACTTTATAGTTACCGTAAATCGAATGGACAAATTCCAGACATAAGCCATGGAGGTACTTAATCAATAGAGTGCGTACTAAATACATATATTTTATTACAAAGTTTATTGCGTTGTTCCGAGTACGAACTATTTAGGTTAAGAGCTAGTGAGTTTCTAATAAGCTCTGGCAGCCTAGTGGTTAGGACGTCCACCTTCCAATCGGAGGTCGGGGGTTCGATCCCGGGCACGCACCTCTAACTTTTCGGAGTTATTTGCGTTTTTAAGTAATTAAAATATCACTTGCTTTTAACGGTGAAGGAAAACATCGTGAGGAAACCTGCATGCCTGAGAGTTCTCCATAATGTTCTCAAAGGTGTGTGAAGTCTGCCAATCCGCACATGGCCAGCGTGGTAGACTATGGCCAGAACCCTTCTCACTCTGAGAGGAGACCCGTGCTCTGTAGTGAGCCGGTGATAGGTTGATCATGATGATGATGATGATGATGAGTTTCAAATAATTCTGAATACATATATCAAAAACTAGCTGATGCCCGCGACTTCGTCCGCGTGGAATTAGGTTTTTTAAAAATCCCGTGGGAACTCTTTGATTTTCTGGGATAAAAAGTAGCCTATGTCACTCTCCAGGTCTTTATCTATACCCATGCAAAAAATCACGTCAATCCGTTGCACCGTTGCAACGGATCACCGACGAGATTGCAGGACAAACCAACAAACTAACAAACAAACACACTTTCGCATTTATAATATTAGTATGGATTCAAATTTAAATGATAAGAAAGCTTGGGAATGTTGTGTTAGTTCTGATATGATTAGGTGATTTTGTATAGTGGTGATAATAAAAAAAATAAAAAAAAATAAAAAAAAAGATTCCGACGAATTGAGAACCTCCTCCTTTTTTTGAAGTCGGTTAAAAAGAATACCCGGCTGCATTATAGCATTATGTCCTTTAAAAGTCTGTGTTTGGAACATTTTAGTCTAGTGTCTGTGTCTGAGTTTTTTGTGGTCTTTTCTCAGACCTGGGCGCGTTTGAAACCCTCGTAGCTTTAGTTTTAAGTTCGCATAGAACAGAATAGAATAGATTTTTATTCAAATAAACTTTTACAAGTGCTGTCTTCTGTCTGTCTTTCTGTCTGTCTGTCCGTCTGTCTGTCTGTCTGCCAGCCTTTCCCGGCCCATCTGTTCAACCGATTTTGACGAAATTTTGGTACAGCGATAGCTTGCCTTGTTGAACACCTTCCTACAACAAATCACAAACCAGCTCTTGAACTATATTCCAAGATGGCGGTTCCGGGAATGTTTAAAAAAAACTTTAACTACCCTCAGAGGCCTCGTAAAACGCGTTTTGGATTTGCACCAAGACGTTTACTTCTGTCACTAATAATGTTTTGAAGACATTGTATTGAAGCAGGCTACTTTGCGAAAGTCCATGATATGCAATGAACAAAAAATTTAATTTGCTGAAACTTACAATCTTTGCAATTGTGCATTGTAAGGTCTACATCTCCTGAGGATGCTCCGGTGTCGGGGCGAAACGTGCGTCGAGTATGTTTTGGGATTTGTGTGGTGCTGCGTGGTGGTGGTGCGTATTGCTTGCCGAGTGGCTGCTTTTCCTGCATGGTTAGCAGTGGGAGGGCGGGCGGTGCATTTCGCATGCTGCATGTTGCACCATACAGATTAGACCGGTTTCGGCGGATTATAGAAAACTAGCTTATGCTCGCGACTTCGTCCGCGTGGACTACACAAATTTCAAACCGCTATTTCACCTCCTTCGGGGTTGAATTTTCAAAAATCCTTTCTTAGCGGATGCCTACGTCATAATAGCTATCTGCATTCCAAATTTCAGCCCGATCCGTCCAGTGATTTGAGCTGGGCGTTGATAGATCAGTCAGTCAGTCACCTTTTCATTTTATATATTTAGATTAAGCTTTTGGTTCATTGTATGTCTTTTGAAGTATTCCCTAAATACTATACCCGTGCACGAATGAAGGAAAAACCAACAAACAAAACACACTTTCGCATTTAGGTATAATATGGATAGTGATTTTCAAAATAAAAAAAAATTATAACGTAATATTTTATCGTAAGGGAATAAATTCAAAAATAATCTCTCGGCTTTCCGTTTTCACTTTCAATAATAATATAAATCAATTAAAATAAAAATCCACCGCCATCGTTAATGTACGGTATGAGATACTGTACGGCGCTTACGTCACTTGGAATTAAAATAATCTCACTCAAACCACATCTGCTTTTTACGCACGCTTTTATTTCGGCACGAGCGATAAGCTGTAGCGAGTTTATAGCCCACTGTAATTAATGCCCACCCACCCGTTTTAGTGTTGCAGCAAGTTGGTGTAGCATTGCACGTGCCGCATGACAAAATATGTATGGGTGAACATGAAGCCAGTGAAGAATGCTGTTCTAATCTAACACCCATAGCAGAAAGACCCATAGCAGTAATCACTGGTCGCGGCACCCGCCTGCTCGTTTGCTTGCTGTTATGGCGATCACCAACCATGTTGACACGATATGAACCTAAGACGAAAAGCAACCTTACAATGAACTCACTACGTGGTACCACATGCCCTTACGTCACTTGGCATTAAAATAATCTCACTTTAACCACACACATCTGCTTTTTACGCACGCTTTATTTCGGCACAAGCGATAAACTGAAGCGTTGATAACCCAATAATACACGCCCACCACTGACTTCGACGATTTTTTTAAATTTATTTTTTACTAGATGATGCCCCCGACTGCGTCCGCATGGATTTAGTTTTTTTTAATCCTGTGGGAACTCTTTGATTTTCCAGGATAAAAAGTAGCCTATGTCCTTCCTGGAATGCAAGCGATATCTGTACCAAATTTCGTCAAAATCGGTTGAACGGATGGGTCATGAAAGGCTGACAGACATACAGACAGACAGACAGACAGACAAACAGCCAGACACACTTTCGCATTTATATATTAGTATGGAAGTATGAATTTTCGCATTGCTGTTAGTATACCGAAGATATTTCCTAATAAATCAATAAATCAACAAAAAGTGACTGAAGAAGTCTTGACAAAACGCGATCGCTTCTAAATTAAACACATAACATCTCACACATGAATTTGTCTATTAGTATTAAGAAATATAGGAATCTTAAATATTTAATAACCTCGTTTTTTATTTCAAAATTGCGCCACCATCCCGTAATAATAACGGCTAATACGGGATCGTCAGATTGAGTGCAGCCGTATGATAAATTCGCTGCACTTTTTAATATAGATACCGTTTTAAATGAAAGGGTTAAGTTATTACGACCGCAACAAGTTGATTTGTTCAGTGGCGTGCAGGTCATAGAGGTATAAATGCACTGCTTACCCCAGTTGTAATAGCCCAATGCATATTTTTCATTATGACCTGCCAGTAAACACGGTTTCTACCTAACTAATGCCTACCCTGGCTTAAAACCCTGTACACGCCACTGGATTTGTTGCACCATGTGTGTAGTTGCTTTAGGGTGTTTCTATTGAAGCAGAGCGGAGTGGGAACGTATGTTTATAGTAACATGTCACCTCACAATAATCACTATAAACCGGGTAATTCATGGTCGTAACCAGTGGAGAGAATTAGTCATTAAACGTACAGATAGACAGACAGGCTATAAATGGTGAAATTTTAATTCAATATCTATTTGGACTACAGTAGTGAAAAAAGAAAGAAAAAACGTTTATTTTTAGGGTTCCGTACCTCAAAAGGGAAAACTGAACTCTCACTTTGTTGTCTGTCTGTCGGTCTGTCAAGAAACCTACAGGGTACTTCCCGTTGACCTAGAATCATGAAATTTGGCAGGTAGGTCTTATAGCAGACATTAGGGGAAAAATATGAAAACCGTGAATTTGTGGTTACATCACACAAAAAAAATTAAATTATAGTCATGAACTAATAATTAGTCTTTCAATTTTCAAAGTAAGATAACTATATCAAGTGGGGTATCATATAAAAGGTCTTTACCTATACATGCTAAAACAGATTTTTATTTAATTTTACGCATAATAGTTTATTAATTATCGCGCAAAATGTCTAAAAAATACGACTATTAAGTACGGAACCCTCCTTGCGCGAGCCTGACTCGCACTTGGCCGGTTTTTTGAAAGTTGTGCCTAAGACAGTGCTCCAGGTAGCACTGTTTTTTACATTCTTGTCTGTCTGTCACTACATTTGGTAGGTCTACCAAATGTCAAATACGTTTTGATTCCCATAACCGGTCTTGACAATGACAGACACGACAGACAGACATACAACGAAGTGATCCTATAAGGGTTCCTTTTTTCTCTGGTCATAAGGAACCCTAAAAGGCTTTCAAGAAAACATGAACATGTCGAACAGAGTTTTCCCGACTGGGAAAGTTTGTAACCTCTGAACTGAATGAACAACTTTTGAAATTACTTTTTCAGTAGTTTGCCGTCTATTTTTCACTGCCTCTGCTACTTAAATAAGAGAAAAAAAAACCGACCAAGTGCAAGTCAGGCTCGCGCACCGGGGTTTCCGTACTGCAGACGTATTTTTTCGACATTTTGCACGATAATTAAAAAACTATGATGCATAAAAATGAATAAAAATCTGTGTTAGAATGCACAGGTACCTACCCTTTCATATGATACCCCACTTGATGTGATCTTACTTCGATAATTGAAAATAGGTACTAATTATTAGTTCATGATCACGATTTAATTTCTTTTTGTGTGATGTAGGTAACCCTAAATTCACAGTTTTCAGATTTTTCCCCGTATGTCTGCTATAAGACCTACCTACCTGCCAAATTTCATGATTCTAAGTCAACGGGAAGTACCCTGTAGGTTTCTTGACAGATAGACAGACAGACAGAAAACAAAGTGATCCTATAAGAGTTCCGTTTTTCCTTTTGAGATACGGAACACTGAAAAAACCTTTTTTTAAAACAAAAGCAAAATACACGTTTGGCAACTACAAACAAAAACCTACGGGAACAAAATTAATATAATGGATGAGGGTGCATATACAGGGTGTAACCGGAACGACTGATCTATCAACGCACAGCTCAAACTACTGGACGGATCGGGCTGAAATTTGGTATGCAGATAGCTATTATGACGTAGGCATCCGCTATGAAAGGATTTTTGAAAATTCAACCCCTAGGGGGACGAAATAGGGGTTTGAAATTTGTGTAGTCCACGCGGACGAAGTCGCGAGCATAAGCTAGTAATAAATAAACTCTACAATTTATTTATTTTACAATTAGTGGACGGACGACATCAGACGAGTCGCAGGGAGCCGCCTGGATCCAGGCGGCGCAAGACCGTGGCGTATGGAAGTCCCTACAAGAGACCTATGTCCAGCTGTGGACGTCTATTGGTTGACGATGATGATGACAATTAGTGGCTTTGCAATCTACTCCAAAGTATACTCCCTTTTCACGTCAATTTATAAAGCACTAAAAAAATTGTCAGAACGACAGTTTGTAAGAGGCGAACGTCCCAGTTGCTAGGTTAACACAATTACGCGACAAAAGCCCTAAAACTCTCGCCAAATTGCTATTGTAAAGCCTCATTCACACACTCCTTTGTCTCTATTTTATTACATTTTTTCACCAATACATTGCTGGCCTTTCAAGAATTTGTTGGTTCGCCCCTTGAATAACCCATGTTGTAATCTAATGGGGACACCGCCGAAGGGAGTTGATTTCACAGTTTGCGTGTGCGTGGAAAAAAGGATCTGGTACAACGGGCGCGTCGAAGTGCACCAGACAACCAGGTGGTGAGGGTGAAATTGTTTGCGGTGGCGTGCAATGCGGTTGTAGAAAAAGGAGGGTGAAATGAGATCAAACAAATCTTCAGAGCACTGGCCATTATAGATGCGATAGAACACGCAAAGAGAGCTTGCGTCTCTGCGGTGTTCCAAGCTTTCCAACGAGCCGGTTAGTTTGGGATCGTCCACAAGTCGAACAGCCCGCCTTTGGATCCGATCAAATGGAAGGAGTTGGTACCTATATGAAGAAGCCTTTACTTTGGGTCATTAATCACCATCGGATCGAAGCCTCCCTGATAGCTAATCAGCCCATTACGAGTTTAATTGACGTTATATCATATCCTTAAAATAACAACTCATCATATCCTATTACCTTCTACAGTCGTCTATGTAGTATGTACTATTAGAATGAAAACCACTTTGATATACTTTAGAAGGCTTTTATTCACTGTTCACATAGTAATTATTTATATCAACACAAGAGCAAACACCACTTTATACGCGCCATTTCCAGAGTGATGTTTCCCATAGATTCGCTACTCTGCAGAGCACGCCACAGATAATACAAATCACCAAGTTTTTATGCCGTCTAACAGTACCTATAACTAACTCATGCCCACAACACAACTTCGTTCGCGTGGAATTAGGTTTAAAAAATCCCGTCTCTTCGATACTTCAATCCAGTCTTTTTGATTTTCCGGGATGAAAATATGGAAAGTAGTATGTCATTCTACAGGTCCCGTCGTCCGCGTGGACTACATACATTTCAAACTCCTATTTCACCCCCTTAGGGGTTGAATTTTCAAAAATCCTTTCTTAGCGGATGCCATTGCCTACGTCATATTAGCTATCTGCATTCTGTATGCCAAATTTCAGCCCGATCCGTTCAGTAGTTTGAGCTGTGCGTTGATAGATCAATCAGTCACCTTTTCCTTCTATATAATATTTAGAAGATTAGTTTGGAAGGCACCAAAAGTTGAAGGAAAACTGTCCGGTTCCAGTTCAAATGAGTAAAGTTTGGGCAGCAATTAGCGCAAACAAACGCCGCCGCTAACTAGCAGGTCGACTGCGCTCTCGCTTCGTTCCTGAGCTGCATGGACGACATAGAGCTGCAAGTTAATTATTGCATATTATTATATTATCGTATGCTGACCGACCTTAGCTGTTTTTCCACCGACCCACTGCTGAGTACTGGTCTCCACTCAGAATAAGAAGAGTGGTGATGCAGTTTAAGATGGATGGGGACTAACCTGGAAGGGGTAAGGCAGTTTTTATTAAACCCCTCTTGCCCCTTTTTTCTACACATCGTACCGGAACGCTAAATCGCTTGGCAGCACGGCTTTGCCGGATTTGCACGGATTTGCGTGCTTAGCAAGAGTAACGTAGTGAAAACAAAGTGGTTTCCATGCAGTTGTATAATGTGCAAAATTGTAGTGGTCGTAGTAACACCAAAACAAAATAATAAGCAAGCCATTGTCGTAGTATAGTGGGCTGGTCGGGGTGCGGCAAATACGTTTAGGGCATCTTCACACTGGAGGTACAATATATCAGAAATGTTCCCAACACCGCTTTTGGGACGCATATTGCTTTAAGGAAGATGTCAATAATTGTCAATGGATTCGTTGTTATAGTACAGGGTGACATAAGGTACATCTTTCTATATATAAAAAATAGCTGATTCCCGCGACTTCGTTTGCGTGGATGTAGTTTTGAAAATCCCGTGGGAACTCTTTGATTTTCCGGGAAAAGTAGCCTATGTCCTTCCCCGGGATGCAACCTATCTCTGTACCAAATTTCGTCAAAATCGGTTGAACGGTTGGGCCGTGAAAGACTAGCAGACAGACAGACAGACACGCTTTCGCATTTATAATATTATAGTATGGAAGTATAGATGAATCACTGAATGTGTTGCTGATCGCAAATCTCGAGAACAGCAGAACCGATTTCGCTAATTCTTTTTTTATAATATTCCTTGAAGTACGGGGATGGTTCTTACGGAGAGAACAATTTTAAAAAAATCCTGAAAAAGAATCGACTGTTAGGCGGTACGAAGTTCTGCGGGGCAGCTAGTTTTATATACACAAAAAATCAAAATAGCGGATGTTACATCCAAAAGAGCGGACGACTCGAATGTTGTTTTGCTATCTCTTCAAATATCTCATCAAAAGAAAGAGAAAAAATTTCTGAGTTCATAAATATAAATATAGTACAATATTAAAATATATTTCAAACTTCGTCAAAATTGATTAAACAGATGGGCCGTGTAAAAGCTAGCAGACAGACAGCAAAATTATAATATTAGTAAGTTATGGATTTGATATCAGCTGGAAAATGGCGATTCCTTAGGTATAATATGACTGAAAGTTCTGAAAGTTACCTAAACTTGTCGTATTAGGTAGCTCTACAGATACAAATTGAATTTGCTTATCAGCCTCGATTCATATTCAAACGAACGACTTCATTAAGGCCCACTTCCACCAAACTGTTCAAACTGGTTTACAGCCGTGTTTAGGTTCTAACACTTCTTACGCACTTCTGCATACAAACGCATTACGCCTATTAGATTTGTTCTCTATTCTACTAAAATTGAATCACTTAATAAAGTTAAGAATATATAAGATAGAAATACAAGCTACAAAGGGAGTTTATCAGAGAATTTAACCAAATTCTTTCATGAAAAACACAGTTTTGCTCGACTTAACGTTAGTAGGAAATACCAGGTTAGAGAAATTCAACTTTTCAATTGGACAATAAGATAGAATACGAGAATAAACAGAAGCACAAGCGCAGCGAGCGCAATTTTTTCTGTTATAACAGAAAAATCCCGGAAACAGACATAGGCTTTTTATCCCGGGGGTTGAACCCCAAACCTCCCCTCGGCTACGGCCATGTTACGACATACTGCTCCCGTGCAAGTACCTATGTCATCATCATCATCAACCAATAGACGTCCACTGCTGGACATAGGTCTCTTGTAGGGACTTCCACACGCCACGGTCTTGCGCCGCCTGGATCCAGCGGCTCCCTGCGACTCGTCTGATGTCGTCCGTCCATCTAGTGGGGGGTCTTCCAACGCTGCGTCTTCCGGTGCGAGGTTGCCATTCCAGCACCTTGGGACCCCAACGCCTATCGGTTGTACGAATTATGTGCCCTGCCCATTGCCACTTCAGCTTCGCAACCCATTAAGCTATGTCGGTTACTCTAGTTCTCCTACGGATCTCCTCATTTCTGATTTGATCACGTAGAGAAACCCCAAGCATAGCTCTCTCCATCGCCCGCTGAGTGACTCTGAGCTTTCTTATGAGGCCCATAGTTAGCGACCATGTCTCGGATCAATATGTCATCACTGGAAACACGCTCTGTTCGAAGACTTTGGTCTTCAAGCACTGAGGAATTTTGGACAAGAAGACATCTCGAAACTTCCTGAACGCTGCCCAACCGAGTTGGATTCGGCGGTTGACAGCTCTTTCTCGAAATTGGACCTACCCAACTGGATTGTGTACCTATGTAATAATAATATTTTAGATGGATTATTCATTATGAATAGATCGTTATAATAGAGCGAGGGAGCGGCGGGAAGTAGGCGTGTTGGATGCGACAGACATTCGGAACCGATGAAGCGACCTTCAACAGACGAAGAGCGATGCTATGACGAAAAGAAACTCACTTTTTGTCATCGATAACTATAAATGACAAGATATGCCCAAGCGAACAAAATTTTTCACGGTTTTGTAACCAAATAAATCAGCTCCACCTCTTAGATACTAATGAACGACCCGTTTGAAATTCAGACGTCACTGAGGTTGCATTGGTGCTAAAGCACCACTGAGTCGGTGCCAATGGTCGGTGTCGGAGTAATATACAAGTCAATGTTTTTTGTAAAAATTATTAGTTGGTTCGCTTTTATGATTGCCTGTTTCACATTTCCTTCTGACCACTATTTTGTCTGTATGCTATATAGGGCCTGTTTTACAGTTGCTAAATGAACTTTACGTAATGAATTTTAACGTTTCGGCAGTTTTTGTTTTGAGAATCTGTCAAAATGTCTTTATTCGTTAGATAAAGTTTATCTGGCGATGGACCAACGCCGCGCCGATGGTGAAATGCCCGATAAAGGGCAAGACATTGAAAAATTTTTCTAAATCCACACTAATAAATGCGAAAGTGTGTCTGTCTGTCTGTCTGCTAGCTTTTCACAGTTCCCAACAGTTCAACCGATTTTGATGAAATTTAGTACAGAGTTAGCTTACGTCCCGGGGAAGGACATAGGCTACTTTTTATTCCGGAAAATTAAAGAGTTCCCATGGGATTTTAAAATCCTAAATCCACGCACACGAAGTCGCGGGCATCATCTAGTAATCCATATTAAAAACACCAAAAGCCCGAAAAGAGATCCTTCAGCTTAATTTTTACAAACAGAAGAATATTATTCAATCAAATCAAAAAAATATTTCAAATAAATTTTCTCAAGAATAATATTCCAGTAATTCGTAAACTGCGTGTGGGCACGACGCCCAAGATCCGGTTCTTAGCATAAACAAACAGACGGTAGCATTAGTTATATTAGAATATTTCCAATATAAACACACTGTGTCTTAAATAGATCCCTTTACCCGCCTTTACCCTGTTAAGCTGTGATAGCCTAGTGGTTAGGACGTCCGCCTTCTAATCGGAGGTCGGGGGTTCGATCCCGGGCACGCACCTCTAACTTTTCGGAGTTATGTGCGTTTTAATTAATTAAATATCACTTGCTTTAACGGTGATGGAAAACATCGTGAGGAAACCTGCATGCCTGAGAGTTCTCCATAATGTTCTCAAAGGTGTGTGAAGTCTACCAATCCGCACATGGCCAGCGTGGTAGACTATGGCCAAAAACCCTTCGCACTCTGAGAGGAGACCCGTGCTCTGTAGTGAGCCGGTTATGGGTTGATCATGATGATGACCCTGTTTTTTATGAAAAGGTGGCGGCTAGCGCGTACAATCATGTCATGTCATTTTAAAACCTAGGCCAAGAAAGCCTTAAATTATAATCATGGTATTTCCACGTATTTTTAAGAGTTATATTTGGATGAAAATAAATATGGGCATAATATAAAAAATAAAATAAATAGATAAAATCGATGTGGGCAATGTTGGCTGAAAGTCCGGATTACTTTGCCCGCCATCAAAATTGAACCAATTTAATTTAATTATTAAGTTTAAATGTTACTTTATCAAAAAAAATACATAGCGAATTTGCTTATAAATTGCTTTTTGTGCAAAGTATCATTGAATGGCAAAGTTGTCTAGTTTGACGGTAACTATACCATTTAGGACATCTTATTTAGGAAGGTGGAATAAGGCCTTTAGCAACACCACATTTAAGAGGTCAGCTGTGTGACACTTCACAAGATGGCAGCGTTAGTTCCGATTTTTGCCACGCGCTAAAAGAGCCTTGTCGCATTATAATATGTGCAATGCATGAATCGAAGGCTATAGTAAAGTCTGTAAAATCTATTTGGGTAATATGTAGGTAATCATCTAATTATTGCTATGGCTTCTGAATTGGCTAACTTTTGTGGTTTCAGACAAATGAATTTTTATAATTTACCAGATAGTTAGGTAGGTACCTAGTCGAGAAGCCATGTCGTTTCAAGTAAATTAATTACTATTAGGTAACATGATTTTGTTTAAGTGCGTACATTGTACAATATCCCTACAATATGTTTTTATTATATGTATGTAATTATAATTAACTACTTATTTTAATTAGAATCTATTCTAGAGGTCAGAATACGATCCTGTGCACGTAGGTACCTCTAACTTTTCGGAGTTTATGTGCTTTCTAAGTTATATGCAATGCAATTAAACATAACTTGCTAAGCGGTAAAGGAAAACATCGCGAGGACAACTGAATGCCTGAGATTTTTTCATAATGTTCTGAAAGATGTGTCTAGTCTGGCAATCCGAACCATTGTACACTATAACCTAAAAAAGTTTGTGTAAGTATTACTGTCATAAGGATGAATGGTTAAAGTGTTAATTGTCATTAATTCTATAAATTACAAATAGTACTCATATTTCTATCAAACAAATCTATCGGCATCCGTTCGTTAATTTGTTTTTAAAACATGTCACATAACAAATCAGTGAATATTTCAACTTGACATCTGTCATTCGTCTCTCAAGCGCGCTTTTTGGCGGCAACCGTCAGCCAATCAGAGGCGACGAGCGATCTGTCAACGAGACTCGCGTTCGGATACCTTTACCATATTAAATGAAATTATACTTAGAAGATATAAAACCTTTTTTGTAGTGTTATAAGGTTGATTTTGTGTTGCGTTTAGTGTTGCAATGATAAAAATAAGTTTGTTCTCAAGTAGTTTAATTAGCGTTAATGAGTATCACGTCGTATGGTTTTTTTTTACTTGGTGGAGTGATGGATGAAGCATCAACATTGTTGTGCCGTCCTTTTGCGTCTATATTTACTTTTAAGGGGACTTTTTGTACGTGTTCCATTTTAGTGTTAACTACAGAAATATGCCCCCATTTTTGCGATGTACCTAGTACCTATAATCGTTGTGGTTTATAGAAGTACAACTGACACCTAAGGATTTTGAAATTACACGTTTTTTTAACAACGAACACGCGTTACACGTTACATGTTTTTACACGTTTTTTCCGGTGTGATTGTGGTCAAGCGTTTGCCTTTAATGATTTTTTTTTAAATTTGGGCCATTTTAATACCTAATTCCACGCGGACGAAGTCGCGGGCATCAGCTAGTTGTTTATATAGTGTGAATTAATTATATTAATTAATAATATTAGTATGGATCTTAATACAATTCGTGTCTTAGTCCTGAATTACAGCTTAAAGCTTTATAATGGAAATTATTTTCCCTAAAGCTCAGTAAAGGTACAGTTTAAGGCTCCCCGAATAACACATAAACCAGCCCATAGTGTTAATAACGTCGTATAATGGTGTACCATCAATAAACAATCAACGGAGCTACACCACCACTCCAACACACCATAAAATGTGCCCCACCCACAAGCTTGCACCAAATTAATTAATTCTACCCGCCCTTGACAAATATCTAAGTCTAAGCATCAATAAATACGTTTAAGAGCAGACTTAGAGCTAGCGCGCACCACCGTAAACGAAATCGCCCGTGAACGGGCCCCTCTTTTGTGGCGTCCTGTCAAAACTTTTTTTTTCCTGTTTATTTTTTTTGGAGGTTGAGTCATAGCTGACTATGTCACCCCCGTAAGTAAAACATCACATCGTCAAATACCAAACAAAAAAAAAACACTTTACAACTTGTCAAAACTTAATTTTTTTTTATTGTGTTAATTAAGTACGATTATAATATGTTTTATTACAACTTTTCTATCACCCTATCATTGAAAATATCCACAATTACAGTTAGAATCGTAAACATTCATTTATTTTGAAGAAATATTAATTAAATACCAGCAATATCAACAACATAGAAATAAAGATTAAATAAGATTTCTTTCAAACCAGGGTGAATAAATGGAAATCGTTTGCAGAATATAAAAAGGTACCTAATTATTTGTCTACAAAATAAAATTAAAACCATGGTGATATAATAATTATATTGGGGAGGAAGGGGGGGGGCAAAGCTCCTAAGAAAATGGGCAATCTCCCCTTACATTTTCGCCCCGCAAAATCTGTGAACTGAAGCGCGCGCACTGCGGATTGATTCCGCTCCGGATTTTCATAGATTTAAATTCAAATTTAAGGATTTTAAAACGCACCGCAACTCGCCGCGCCGTGGTCTTAGATCTATGATGATAGGAACAGGACAGGGCATGATTTACAACATTTATCCTAGCTCTTTACTACAATGGAGATTTATCACTTGTTTTTTTAGATTCATTTATCAATAACTAGTAAATAGTCAACACCAAAAAATAACAGAATATTTTTTAGACCTGATGGTCTGATAATATGGCAAAATGTACCGTATATAGGAACTCTTCCTCGAGGATCACGTTGCTCTTTGATTTAACTAAACCTTCCTAACAATGCTTATAAATTGCAATGGAAAATAAACTCTTTTACAGTAGCTAAATAGGTTCAAAATTCCTTAATAGCGTTTATTTAATACAAGTAATTCAGTTTAGTGAAATTATGACTCCACTCACTTTTGAAATAGAGTCAAAGTCAAAGTCAAATGATTTATTGATAAATAGGTAATAAATTACTCTTTTCGATGGTCAGTTGTTGGATTTGTAAGATGTAGTGGTGATAATTATTACGCAAACTTAAAACTAAAGCTACGAGGGTTCCAAACGCGCCCAGGTCTGAGAAGAGCCCACAACAAACTCAAAAGAGTTAAAATTTATTCGGGTATTTATTAAGGGTGCGGTTTACCTGCAAAGATTACTGAATAGTTTTCATCAATGAATTAGCTACGTCGTAATAACTATCTGCATGCGAAATTTCAACCCGATTAGTCTAGTAGTTTGAGTTGTGCGTTGATAGATCAATCAGTCAGTCAGTCAGTCAGTCAGCTTTTCCTTTTATATATTTAGAAGATTACGGACGCTAAAATTTTTCATATTATGTAATTTTTACAAACAAAAGTTTTGTTCCACAATCATATTACATTGACGTCAGTAGACGTCACTTGACGTCGTGAAACCTTTCTTTTTAAATGACTAAATTAGAATTCTTGCTAAATCTGCTTTACCTAAGGGAGGTATTTGTTTTTTCAGGAGATTTTATTTAGACAACGGTCTTTTAAGAGTCCCCGCAGACCACAAACTTTTCATCGGCCGATATAGTTTGGTCGGTTTCTTAATCAGTATGAAGATGTATGTAAGTGCGCAAATTATAATATTACATATTAATATCTTCATACTGATTAAGAAACCGACCAAACTATCGGACGATAAAAAGTTTGTGGTCTGCGGGGACTCTAAAGGTTTTGATCACGCTGCAGGAGAAAAAAGTGAGAGAACATTATGGAGAACTCTCAGGCATGCAGGTTTCCTCACGATATTTTTCTTCGCCGTTAAAGCAAGTGATATATATTTTAGTTGTTTAAAGCTCACATAACTCCGAAAAGTTAGAGGTGCGTGTCCGGGTTCGAACGTCAGACCCCCCGACTTGGAAGCTACCCTACACCATCACCGCTTCAGTGCAGTTGAAATCGGTTTAAATTCGAAATAAGCCTCCGACCGGAAACAAATGATTAAAAAAGTTCGCGTTGCAATTTCGCTGCCTCCCAAATATTTAAGCAATGATGCAAATTTAACCCCTATTTTTTTTAGTAAAAATGGATATTATACTTTATTTAAAACATATTTAGAGCATGTTTCATATTTGTGCCTTTTGGGGTGGAGACCATGGGTTCGTGGGGCGAGGATGCTAGGATCCTTTTCTAAGGACCTTTCATCCCGTCTAGCGAAATCCACGGGGGACCGGAGGGCTGGCAGTTACCTCGGTCAGCATATTAGTCTGGCCATTCAACGAGGTAACGCTGCCAGCGTTCCCAGCACCCTGCCTCGTTGCGGTGGTTTAGATGATATTTTCGATCTGTAAATTTTATGTTCAATTGTTTAGAAAGTTTATTTAAAAGTATAATATAATATTAATAAACAAGTAAATGTATATTTTCGTAATTCTTTTTTTGTAAACATCTTGTCTCTTTATTTATTTGGCTATTTATAAATGACTAGCTTATGGTCGCGACTACGTCCGCGTGGACTACACAATTTTTAAATCCCTATTTCACCCCCATAGGGGATGAATTTTCAAAAATCCTTTCTTAGCGGATGCCTACGTTATAATATCTATCTGTATACCAAATTTCAGCCCGATCCATCCAGTAGTTTGAGCTGTGCGTTGATAGATTAGTCAGACAGTCAGTCAGTCTCCTTTCCTTTTTAACCGACTTCAAAAAAAGGAGGAGGTTCTCAATTCGTCGGAATATTTTTTTTATATATTTAGATTTATGTAGAACAAAAGATCACATAATTATTATGAAAGTCAAACATGCTTATTTTTCGTTTGATTGAAAGAACAGAATAGAAATATTGACTTATGTTTTTTTTTTAAGCTTTTGTATCCCCTTGACCTTTCCTTGACAAATGAGCTAAGTGAAAAATGGAAGCACCTCTTTCGTCCGCTGATATAAGTTGTTATTGTGATTGCCCTTTGCCCCTTCTACGCGGCACGCGCTCTGTATTCTATTACTTTCTTCTAAGCGATTGTTGCACGAATTTGCTGAGAGTGGATACCATGAGCACTTTAATGTTAGGACAAGTGCCTTTTTCTTGTGTATTTATGCGGGGGTTGTGCTGTGGTTGTGAAGCTGAAGTGGCAATGGGCGGGGCAAATATTGCGAAAAAAAGTTACCAGACATTTCATCGCGATTACTAGCCTCATCTGGTGACAGAAGGGCTGGCTCATTTTTTTCTTAAAGGGTCAGCCTAGCTGTCCAGCGCAGAAATGCAGTCTTTTTGGCACCATTCCACGCGGGCATGTTTTTTTAAGATAAGGCTAGCTAGCTTTAATTTTTAGAAAGAAAGAAAGAAAGAAAGAAAGAAAGAAAAACGTTTCTTTTTTAAGGCTGTACCACACATTACCATTATTAGGTTAGGTTATCCCGGCGCCTCTTATACTTGAGTAGTAAAGTCAAAAGACCTCAAGTAGAAGAAGCGCCGGAATAAACCATGTCATGTGTGGCACAACCCGAAAAAAAAGGTCCCTACTCAGCATAAATGCCATATGTCTTGCACAAGTACAAAAACATACAGCGCTGGTTTTCAGTAGGAACCCTGATTCGGGTGGCGCCACAGAATTATTTCAATTGTACTTATCTAATCTATCTATTCTATATGTTAATAATATATACAAATATATAATTGGACACATCTATGCACATGTATAAGGTATGGCTATGATGTAACCTAAATCTTGTTACAAAAAGGAGTACTCCGCCACATGATCCTGAAATTTTTTCAATTTAGTTTTGAATGAAAATTTACTTTTTAAATTCCTTATTGGAGGGGGGATATTATTCCAACATTTAGTGGCGGAGTACGTAAATGAACCTCTAAATGCGGCAGTGCGATGGAATGGAATACGAAGTTGATGGCGACAGCTTCGCAAACGGTCAGATTCACCATCGCCTACCCAATGAAGTTTATCGGCTAGGTACGTGGGCTTGCTCAGTTTAACCACACCAAAAAGTAAACCAGCAAGATGTAACTTCCTCCTTGATCTCATCTTCAACAACTTATGATTGTTCAGAAAAGGGGTAATATGACTGCGCGGAGGAACCTCAAAACTGAAACGTGTACATGCAACGTTTATTGCATTATTTTTATTAAAAAAACCCCGATAGATGTTAGGGTCCCAAGGTGCTAGAATGCCGACCTCGCATCAGAAAGTGCAGCTTTGGGAGAACCCCTTTAGGTTGAGAGACATCAAATGAGTCGCAGGGAGCCGCTGACTAAGGAGTTCCCACAGGATTTTCAAAAACGTAAGTCCTCGCGACTCGTTCGAGTGGATTTAGGTTTTTTAAAAATCCTGTGGTAGCTCTTTGATTTTCCGGGATAGAAAGTCACTCTCCAGGTCTTTATGCAAAAAATCACGTCAATCCGTTGCGACGTGATTGAAGGACAAACCAACAAACCAATAAACCAACAAACAAACACACTTTCGCATTTATGATATGGGTAGTGATAGTGATTTCGGGTCAGTATAATAAAACATTAGATGTACTTACGTAATTATTGTTTTCCAAATTAAACAGGCTTATTTTCGGAAATAGAAGAAGAACTGCTTACTTACATTTGTTTATTAGTTTAGAGTTTATTTATGTAATTATTATTATTATTTTTTAATTAACTTATTTTAGTAGTAAAATTACCTGACACTTTAATCGCATGCGTTGATTACCTTTAATTAGCTCGTCATTTTATCAAAGAACTTTTGTATTTTTAATTTTGTGTTTGATGTAGATGATTAGCTGTTGGTGATCCTAATAAATGAAAAAAAAAAAAAAAAAATAGCGATACATTGTTAAAGCTTTTTAATTATACCGCGGTGCGCCAAATCCACGTTGATTAATTATTAATGCAAATTAGTGGCACGCCCTCTATGAAGGGGCGTGCATACTATTTGGCTATTTTTGTAACACGGGGAAAATATTATGTACCTAGATAATATTCCCCCCTACTTACTGAGGAATGTTAATAAATACTATAGCTTATTACGACTTCGTCCGCGTGGACTACATAAATTTCAAACACCTATTTCACCCCCCTAGGGGTTGAATTTTCAAAAATCTTTTCTTAGCGGATGCCTACGCCATAATAGCTATCTGCATGCCAAAATTCAGCCCGATCCGTCCAGTAGTTTGAGCTGTGCGTTGATAGATCAAGTCAGTCACCTTTTTCTTTTGTATATTTAATTTAGACTAGCTGATGCCCGCGACTTCGTCCGTGTGAAATTAGGTTTTTAAAAAACCCGTGGGAACTTTGATTTTCCCGGATAAAAAGTAGCCTATGTCACTCCAGGTCTTAAACTATACCCATGCAAAAAATCACATTGATCCGTTGCTCCGTTGCGACGTGATTGAAGGACAAACCAATAAACCAACAAACCAATAAATAAGGGTACTGATAACTATCCGGGGACGTAGTCACCCTACTCCGTCCGCACTAATCAAGCAGACCGGCGATTTCCACGATTCCGTCAAAGTTGTTTTCGTGTTTTGATTGCGTGCCTAATGACCTAACAAACAGACAATCCCACTGTGCTTACGATTGATTACACCTAACACAATACAACCTTTATTTCTATTGCAACAAAGTCTACTTCGTTACAGCAATAACTTTGATTGGAGTTTCTTCGTAATTAATTTTCTATTGTTTTGGAAAATTGAACCAAAAATCGAGTTTGGATGACTGGAGCGCTCTGAATTATTGATTACAGACAATTTATTCATAGATAACTTTCGAAACTAAATAATTTATTTTCAATTTAGCTTATACCCGCGACTTCGTCCGTGTGGAATACACAAATTCAAACCCCTGTTTTCCCTTTAGGAATTGAATTGAAACACTGTGTATGAACCCGGCTAAAGACTTCATTATTGACGGGAGGAACCGTAGCTTACGTAAACACGTAATGGTAAACGGAATGACGTCATAGCGTGTGACAGACTAATCCTCTCAGACGAGGGCAACGGGTATTATGTGTACCAAGTACCAACACCATATCGAGATTAATTCTTTATCATAATCTTCTGTTCTGCCGGAAGAAATAGAATCATTAATAACCCTATAATAAAGAAAGAAAGAAGAAAGAAAGAAAGAAAAGACGTTTATTTATGCAATTGTGCCACACATTACAACTTAAAGCTAAGGTCTGGTTATCTGGTAAGAAAGAGTTTCGTTAATTTGCATTTTTTTTTGGAATTGGCGTTGGGGTCCCAAGGTGTTAGAATGGCGACCTCGCACCGGAAGACGCAGCGCTGGAAGACCCCCCCACTAGGCGGACGGACGACATCAGACGAGTCGCAGGGAGCCGCTGGATTCAGGCGACGCAAGACCGTGGCGTGTGGGAGTCCCTACAAGAGACCTATGTCCAACCCCCCCCCCCCTCGACCTGTCGCGGACTATACAGTAAATGACATTGACAGGGGGGCGCTGTTGGAGAACAAAGGCTTAGAATATTCAAACAAGAACAAAGGGGACACTTGGCCGCAACGCTAGTTCCGATTTTCGCCACGCGCCAAGGTTCCCTTGTCGCACTGTAGGTATTTATTCTCAGTTAACATTAAGTTAGCATAAATCAGCCTAAAGCGTACCCGAGGGGTGCCAAGTAGCAGCACTGTTCGCACGCCCATCTTTCCCACTAGGCACTCTGGCCACGTGCCCAGGGCCCACGATAGATAGGGGCCCACTAGTCCCTGCCAGATCACCGAACTATAACCGACCGACCGATATTTTATTACCGAAAAACATATTTATTTCGATAAAATCAAAGGTCAAAAAGGCCCACTCAAACAGAGGACCATAGAGATCGTTAACTATAGTCAAAACTGACTTATATTCGATCCTTCTTGGTTACCCCCGACCCACTACTCCGTCATGGTCATAGGGGCCCAATTATTCTAATGTGCCCAGGGCCTCCAATAGGTTAAAGATGGCCCTGTCTATTCGCGACGTCTTGCGGTAGGTACAGGTGGTAAACAGCGGGGCGATTGTCTAAAACCTGCATCAATCATTATTACAATCTCAATTGTTCTGATTGGCTGAATTTGTGCGATTCTTGTTGCAACAATGCATTGTGGCCAATAGTGAGCGAGCATTAACCAATCAGAGATGATTGCGATCGTGACATTGTAGCTGTCAAACAACCGCGGTAGGGCCACTGGTGAAGGGGCGACAAACTCGATATTCCTTTTCCGACCACACATTTACATTTTCTGATTCAAAAAGCATAAGACGCAGGACGCTCGACCGAAATTGGCAGCACACGTGGGTAACATGTTTGCGTTTCACTTGACATTGTATGAGAAAGTTGAGAGGCACGATGATTTTCACTGAAATCAAGCGCGCGAAAAGGGTTTAGGAAAAGTATTTTTGAGAAAAAACTGCTGAATTTATGTTTGCAACGTAAAGTTATTTCAACTAATGAATAAATAAACAACGTCTAATGATAAATTCTTTTAGAATTTTCATATCCCTAATCTTATTTATTTACGCCCAAAGTTGTCATTAATTTACTGTTAAAATAGGAATCTTTTCAGCCTCGTAACTTTTAAATCAATATTTTTTTCAATGTTTTATATATCAATAAACCTAGATAATGACGAGATGAATCGATATAGTTCTTAGTTTTGTGCGTACAATATCGAATATTGTTGTATTTTCCCTCCTACGTTTGTATGGAGAAAGCACCGAACTGAGCTACCTTAACACAACAAATCAAGTCGACCTAATCGAACGGCTTGTCCATTAATACGAGGAAATGATGTTAATGTCTTCCTTCCGGCCCATAGAGTATAGACGATGACTCGAATCATCATCGAAACGACTAATGCTGTAGTCAAAGTTGGGGAAGAATTTTTCGAAGTTGGAGGTTACATAATAAAGTATCTTTTTATTCAATGACTAGCTTATGCTCGCGACTTCGTCCACGTGGACTACACAAATTTCAAACTGAATTTTCAAAAATCCTTTCTTAGCGGATGCCTACGTCATTATAGCTATCTGCATGCCAAATTTCAGCCCGATCCGCCCAGTAGTTTGGGCTGTACGTTGATAGATCAGTCAGTGAGTCAGTCAGTCATTCAGTCAGTCAGTCACCTTTTCTTTTTATATATTTAGACTAGCGACTCGTCTAGGCTTCGTTCGGGTTAAACCACAGATTAGAGAAGTTTCCCTAATCTGTGGGTTAAACTGATCATGTAGCCGAATAACTCAAGGGTCTTGGATAGACTGTAGTAATATAATAACGTGAATTTTTTTGTATAGCGGTAGTGTATGGGGCTAGATTCGTTATTAAAGAGAATAGTTTAAAAAAATCATGATTTAAAATGTTACCCCCATTGTACACTTCTTGATTGTCAACTAACGTATGAATTTGCAAGATAAATAATTGATGTAATGGTGATCATTAACTACTCGAGCGTTCGTCGGTTTGTTAGAAGTTCCCTAACTGTCGTGAACGGTGCTACCTATCTGCAACTCAAACCTCCTATCAAAAGTTTTTTTTAGGGTTCCGTACCTCAAAAGGAAAAACGGAACCCTTATAGGATCACTTTGTTGTCTGTCTGTCTGTCTGTCAAGAAACCTACAGGGTACTTCCCGTTGACCTAGAATCGTGAAATTTGGCAGGTAGGTAGATCTTATAGCTGACATTTGGGGAAAAATCTGAAAACCGTGAATTTAGGGTTAGATCACACAAAAAAAATTAAATTGTGGTCATGAACTAATAATTAGCATTTTCAACTTTCGAAGTGAGTGACTATATCAAGTGGGGTATCATATGAAAGGTCTTCACCTGTACATTATAAAACAGATTTTTATTTATTTTTATGCATCATAGTATTTGAATTATCGTGCAAAATGTCGAAAAAATACGACTGTAGTACGGAACCCTCATTGCGCGAGCCTGACTCGCACTTGGCCGGTTTTTTTTAATGAAAATATTACAATAAAACTTAAGGCTTATCTAATTATTACTATACAAATCATGCCCGCGTGGAATGGTGCCAAGAATACTGGCTGCATTTCCGCGCTGGACAGCCAGGCTGGTCCGTTGCACAAAAAATGAGCCAGCCCTTCTGTCACCAGATGAGGCTATTATTTCAAAAGTTATAAAAACAAATGAATATCTAAAATACGAGCAATCGATTCCGGGGCGAAATGTGTTATTATGTACGTTTCAGGGGTCAAGCCTCCTCATCTCGAGTGATGACCGCTCTAACGATCGCTGCCTCTCTTTCACACCTCTGAACACCAGGGTTGACACCTTATACCTAAATTTTTATATTTAATTTTTATTAAATTTATAGCATAAGCTTGGTAGTAATCAGACCGTAGCCAGGGGGGAGCGGTTTTTGGGGGTCCAAACTTTCGCATTTATAATAATAGTACCTACAGATTTTTTCAGACGTAAAAATATCTAAATTTTGGGGTACCTATATCAATTAATATCAAAAACTTTAAAACATGAAAATTTGTGATGTAAAATAAATTATTATTTATTCAATTACAAGTTAGCCCTTGACCGCGATCTCACCTGGTAGTAAGTGATGATGCAGTATTTTTATAAGACCAGAGCGCTTACCACTGTGCCAGGGAGGGTGTTTCCTAGAAATGTATCCTTTAAAGCTTTTAAAATAATCGGATAGTGGCAACCCTACTGGACATAGTCCGTCTCCCTCGCACGTCAGTTTACACGGAGCACTTGAGTGAATGAAGGCAATTGCGGTTTTTATGTTTCGCAAACGACGCGGTTTCTGTCCACTGCCGTCTGCCGCCTCTGACTCTATTTGTCAGCGTCCATGCTAGCCCACTCTATCTTTTTAATTATTCAATTGACAATCATTCTAGCATAACAGCAAAAGAGAAGGAATCAACGGAAAATACCCTGTTGACTGACACGACAGACAGACAACAAAGTGATCTTATAAGGGTTCCTTTTTAGGGTTCTGTACCTCAAATATTTGGTAGCCTGTACAGAGATACAGTAGTTTGCATCTCAGAGACGGATACGGCCTACTTTTTTATCCCGAAGTTCCCACAGAATTTTCAAAAACTGACAATCGAGAAATACGAAATTGTGGGTACAATGTCTGCTTGCGGCAAGAGCCTCAATAGCTCAACCGGTAAAGGAGTTGATTTTCAACGTTTATTTAGAAGTACAGTACTATCTAAGAGCTGTGATACCCTAGTGGTTAGGACGTCCGCCTTCCAATCGGAAGTCGGGGGTTCGGGCACGCACCTCTAACTTTTCGGAGTTATGTGCGTTTTAATAGCCTCAATAGCTCAACTGGTAAAGGAGTGGACTGAAAACCGAAAGGTCGACGGTTCAAACCCCGCCCGTTGCACTATTGTCGTACCTACTCCTAGCACAAGCCTGACGCTTAGTTGGAGAGGAAAGGGGAATATTAGTCATTTAACATGGCTAATATTCTTTAAAAAAAAAAAAAGTAGTAATACAATAAAACGGCAAATGTACACAATCTAATTGAGATATTCTTATCGGAAACCCATTTCCCAACAACAGTGTCTAAAAGGCCCTCCGGAGCGATACATTTTCGCTCCAAAAAGTAGCAAATTGCCCCAAATCAAGGCACAACCACTCCCAGAGGCAACGTTTCCTAGCATATTTCGGCATGTTCTTTTTAAACGGCACAGACATAAGGCAGTCTTAGCACAAATCAATTATTTTTATTAATGGCTTTCGAAATGATCCTAATACTCATTATTAATTTTTCCTGCAAGTTTTTTCATCAACGCATACATAAGACTCTTTGTCTTTGTCCGCGTGGACTACACAAATTTCAAACCCCTATTTCACCCCCTTAGGGGTTGAATTTTCAAAAATCCTTCTTAGCGGATGCCTACGTTAGGTATAATAGCTATGTGCATGCCAAATTTCAGTCCGATCCGTCCTCTAGTTTGAGCTGTGCGTTGATAGATCAGTCAGTCAGTCAGTCAGTCGGTCAGTCAGTCAGTTACTTTTTCCTTTTATATATTTAGACTATACTTACTACGTTTATTCAAACACTAATAACTCGCTCGCATTCATTTGACAAAAATAAAATCATTTTTACTCCTTTTCCCATGGGAATTTTAAAAAATCTTTGTCTACACTCATTGTAAAAGAAATTTGCTGTGCAAAATTTCGGCTTTGTAGGTCCAAGTGCGCATTTAAAATTGTAGGCAAATGTTTGTATATTTATGATTTGTGTTCGCTAATGCGCGTATCATACAAACGAAAGGTTGAGTAGAGAGCCAATACACGTTGTATTAAGTTCCTAATAAAAATTGCTTATCAGTATAGAATCTGGATATTCACGCGGGCAAAGCGAAAGCTAAAATTATACACTTTTTCTTCTGAGAGTTCCAAAAGTGTTTCCTTTCAAAAGCTTTTTCAAGTTTCTCTCAGTGTAGGAAAGGCCTTCCGAACCTGTGGTAGATGCAGCTGACGATTCTAAATACTTGTAAAAGTTGAATTGAATGAATATATTTTTTATTTATTTATTTATTTGTACTTGTCTACAGTCTACGCTACCCCTATTCCAACTTCCCTCTAACATCAGGGTGACCAGAGTAAAGTGAGCACCAGACATAAACAAATTCGGGTGTATCGGGCCACAGACTATAAATATTGGATGAATCATACCAGGGATACTTACCTTGCTAGTTACAAGAACTTTACGCACGAGTTTTTTAAGTGATGACTTCTTTAGTACCGTTGTGATTTAAGACTCGTTTTTTTTCATAGAGATAGCGAGCAAACTAGCAGGCGGGTCACCTAATGCTAAGTGATTACCGCCGCACATGAACATTTGCAGCACCAGAGGAACCGCCGATGCGTTACCGGCCTTTTAGGAATTTGTTGGTCCGCCCCTTGAATAACCCCATGTTGTAATCTATTGGGAACACCGCCGATGGGAGTTGGTTCCACAGTTTGCACGTGCGTGGAAAGAAGGATCTGGCACAGGGGACGGTCGAAGTGCACCAGACACCCAGGTGGTGAGGGTGAAATTCCTTACGGTGGCGCGCGGTGCGGTTGTAGAAAAATGAGGGTGGAATGAAGTCAAAAAGCTCTTCAGAGCACTCCCCTTCGGTGAAACGAAAAAGCGGCACTAAAAAGGGAATAACACATCTTTACCTACTCTGCGAGAGAATGAGATAAAATGTATTAGGTTACAGTGTTAGGTAATTATTATTTCATCCTTTAGTTACCATCCTATCATTTACCTAAAGGCGTTAAAGCAAGTGATCACACTAATATTATAAAGGCAAAAGCTTGTGTGTGTGTTTGTATGTGTGTATGTTTGTTACTCTTTCACGCAAAACTAGTGGACGGTTTTGGCTGAAGTTTGGAATGTAGATAGATTATACCTTGGATTAACACATAAGCACAGAATATATTATAATAGTACGTAAGCTATGTATGCCGTAGTAGGAACGCATAGTTTTTCCGAGTAGTTTTTCACGATCTTAATTTTTACACATACCCTGCTACATACTCTCAAAGATACTATCGTAGAAATTATTCCCACTTTATCTTTCTATCTATTATACGAGGTAATTCAAAGAGAGAGTCAGCCACAAAGCAATTGCTGGAGGGAGGTCGTCCCGAGAGGGCGCGGCACAGAATTTGATGAAAAAGAAAAATTGAAATGTGTGAGAGAAAATGAAATTAGTTTACGTTCCTCACAGGTCCGTGGTGATTGTGAGATGAAAAAATGAAGGTGATTTTTTAGAGAAGTATTTTTAAAAAGCTATGCTTCGCAGTATGTGTGCCCACAACTGAGCACAGATCTCCTCTCAGAATGAGAAGGGTCATAGTCCACCACGCCTGGCCAAAGTTAGATTAACAGACTTCACACTATTGAGAACATTATGGAGAACTCTGAGGTATGCAGGTTTCACGTAATAATTCATTTGCTTGAAATTGCTAGAAACCCACAAATGGTTCTCCGAAAACTTAGAATCGAAATCATTCTTTTCTAGTTTTTATACCTTAGGTAGATAATCCAAATTCTTTGTATAAGGCTGTGTTTCTTAGAAAAGCTCTAACAAAACATATAGCGTAAATGTAGACTAAACACAACCTTGACTTTTGACCTTCGGAGCCTTATCCTAACAACTTAACAAAACCTCTGTATAGAGTATAGCATTTCCTAAACCAGTTCACTTGATCCCCCCTCAAGTTTGGCGTCTAGGGAATTTGTTCTTAGAAATCGAGAGTAGTCTTACAGACTGGGTTCAAGACAAAATGGTCTTTTATCAGAGCTCTCCCCTTATCCACTGAAGCGGTGGGAGGGTGACGTAAAAATAACATTATTTAATTGCATTTTTATTCCGTTTTTGTGGCATTTTGAAGTTAAGGGTGAACTTTTTATACATGTATATCCATTATCCTTACTATCCCAATACAATATCCAAAGTCTAAGTCAAAGTCAAATTATTTATTCAGAATAGGTAATACTTACTGATGGTCAAAGTTGTCAATTTGTAAGATGATGGTGATAATTACGTACGAGGGTTCCAAACGCGCCCAGGTCTGAGAAGAGCTCTGCCGGGTATTTTTTCCCACCTGCTCGTTTGTTCGCTATTTTTACTGATAAAAAATATAGAATCTGGTCCGACATTTTCTATGAATGCAGAAGAAATGATTTCGAAAAGTAACATTTGAAATTTGAAATTATAATCAAGACAGTATAACCACGGTAATATTATGTAGGTATAATATTACCATGGTGTATAATATTACCGTGGTGTATAATATTGCCGTGGTATAACTGACTTTCAAAGCCCATAACTAAAGTTAAGAATGCCGTAGATACAATCAATTAAACAGCAATCGACAGTTGTGAGGCTTGGTGCTGCTCCGTGAAATAGCACCACGAAATGTGCTGATAACGTCTAGGAGTCTAGATAACAGGTGTCCATGCAATTCAATCCGATCAATTAAATAGCTTTATTCGAGTAAAAAGCCGCGATAGCCTAGTGGCTAAGATATCCGCCTCCTATTCGGGTGGTTTTCTTGACAGACACGACGGACTGACGGACAGACAGACAGACCACAAAGTGATCCTATAAGGGTCCCTTTTTTCCTTTTGAGGTACGGAACCCTAAAGATAGCTTACAAAAAACTGTCTGCAGATATTCGTATTCCTAGAAAAGGCAACATTTTTCTACGAATTTATCCAGTTCTCGGAAAGTTATTCAATTTTACTTGGAAATTGGAATACGAAGGAGATTCCTCGAGATGTAACCATGTTTATTGACTTTCAATACCTCACTAGTCACTACCTATACTAATCAACTTCTATAATATAAAAAAACCGGCCAAGTGCGAGTTAGCCTCGCGCACTGAAGGTTCCGTAATACAATCGTATTTTATCGACATTTTGCACGATAAATCAAAAACTATTATGCCTAAAAATAAATAAAAATCTGTTTTAGAATGTACAAATGAAGCCCTTTCATATGATACCCCACTTGGTACAGTATAATCTTACATTGAAAGTTGAAAATAGCAATATTTGTTCATGACCACAATTTAATTTTTTTTGTGTCATGTAACCACAAATTCACGTTTTTCAGATTTTTCCCCGAATGTCTGCTATAAGACCTACCTACCTTCCAAATTTCATGATTCTAGGTCAACGGGTAGTACCCTGTAGGTTTCTTGACAGACCGACAGACAGACAGACAACAAAGTGATCCTATAAGGGTTCCGTTTTTCCTTTTGAGTTGCGGAACCCTAAAAGTGAATCACTAAATGTGTTGGTCATCGCAAATCTCGAGAACAGCTGAACCGATTTCGCTAATTCTTTTTTTATAATATTCCTTGAAGTACGAGGATTGTTCTTACGGAGAGAAAAATTAAAAAAAATTAAATCGACTGTTAGGCGGAACGAAGTTCGCCAGGGCAGCTAGTAATATTATAAATGTGAAAGTGTGGATGTTTGGATGTTTGTTACTCAATCACGCAAAACGGCTGAACGGATTCAGATTAATTTTAGAGTCGAGATAGATGATACCCTGGATTAACACATAGGCTACTTTTTATCCCGAAAAATTAAAGAGTTCCCACGGGATTTTTAAAAAACCTATTTCCAAGTGGACGAAGTCGCGGGCATCAGCTAGTCTAAATATATAAAAGGAAAAGGTGACTAACTGACTGTCTGACTGATCTATCAACGCACAGCTCATGCAGATAGCTAAAATGTAGGCATCCGCTAAGAAAGGTTTTTGGAAAATTCAACCCCTAAGGGGGTGAAATAGGGGTTTGAATTTGTGTAGTCCACGCGGACGAAGTCGCGGGCATAAGCTAGTATACTATATATAGCAAAAGTTCACGATACTAATGTTTGTCTACTACTGCAGTGCTGTTTTCTTGCCCAGCATGTTTGAGAGCCGCACTTTACGTTTTCACCGATAGTAAACTGCGCTAAAATGATTTTTTATGCTATTCCTGTATATTCCAGCCGCTTTCAGAGACGCAAAGTGCCCAGCCGCCCGTACACTTAAGGCGAAGCTGAATAACCAAACATATAAAAGACTGACTGACTAATCTATCAACGCACAGCTCAAACCACTGGACGGATCGGGCTAAAATTTGGCATGCAGATAACTATTCTGACTTAGACATCCGCTAAGAAAGGATTTTTTGAAAATTCAAACCTAAAGGGGGTAAAATTAGGGTTTGAAATTAGTGTAGTTTTTACTACTACTACTTGAATAAACCTTTATTATAATTATGTTTTCGAAACGTTAAATGAATCCAAAATACCACTGATTCGTAATGTGTCCTCGTTTCTATTTATTTTAAATATATTTATGAAAAAATTACTCAAAAACGCCTGGACCGATTTTGAAAATTCTTTTTTTGTTTGAAAGGGTATACTTCAAAGTTGGTCCCATTTCAATTTGGTGAAGATCTGATGAACATCTTCGAAGATAGGTACTGGAACTCCTCAACGGATAAGAGTAAATTGCTCGCGATCAGTGTAATAGCTTAGTAAACAGTAGATTTTTAACCAGGCATAGCATAATTCCATGGGGCCACTAAAAATTGTGAAATAAAAAATTTTTACAAAAAAAATAAAAACCGACTTCGTTACATAAACACTAAAAATTGAAAAATAATTTAATTTATTACCGAATATATTATGTATACAAGAGTTAATATAGTTCCATAATAATATTTTTTGGGGTCGGTGCCAATGAGGTGCCATTGTGGAGTCCCATAAAAATATGAAGTCTAGACGATTCGCGCAGCTAAAGCTAATTGGCACCGGCACCAAAAAGTATTATTATGGAACTATATTAACTCTTGTATACATAATATATTCGGTAATAAATTAAATTATTTTTCAATTTTTAGTGTTTATGTAACGAAGTCGGTTTTTATTTTTTTTGTAAAAATTTTTTAGTAGTTATACTAGGTAATCTACATCTACACTAATATTATAAAGAGGAAAACTTTGTTTGTTTGTTTGTTTGTTTGTTTGTTTGTTTGTTTGTTTGTTTGTTTGTTTGTTTGTTTGTTTGTACTGAATAGGCTCAAAAACTACTGGACCGATTTTAAAAATTCTTTCACCATTCGAAAGCTACATTATCCACGAGTAACATAGGCTATATTTTATTTTGGAAAAAATAGGGTTCCGTAAGATATTTGGGTTTTTCGGACACAAGGTGTAAAAAATCAACCAGAAAAGTTACTTATTTTGCGTACGCTGCCTAAACTATAAAAGATAGAACCATAAAATGTTCTAATTAATTGTAGATCTTATAAATATCTACAAAAAAAGTCCGCGACACACTATACCCATCTATGTCGAGTGAGGCACAGCAACCATTTTTTTATTTAAAAATCTTGAATTTTTTTTGGACTACATTTAAACGCGTTTATTTTACTCATGCTATTAATTCTTATCAAAATAAATGATTTCATCACTAAGAACAGTTTATGGAGATAATATTTGGTCTTTGAATGATTAAAATTGGACGTTTGGTTTTGAAGTTATGGCGAAATTAAAATATTACGATTTCTGCTGCACGGCCCGTTGTCTACACTAATATTATAAAGAGGAAAACTTTGTTTGTTTGTTTGTTTGTTTGTTTGTTTGTTTGTTTGTTTGTTTGTACTGAATAGGCTCAAAAACTACTGGACCGATTTTAAAAATTCTTTCACCATTCGAAAGCTACATTATCCACGAGTAACATAGGCTATATTTTATTTTGGAAAAAAATAGGGTTCCGTAAGATATTTGGGTTTTTCGGACACAAGGTGTAAAAAATCAACCAGAAAAGTTACTTATTTTGCGTACGCTGCCTAAACTATAAAAGATAGAACCATAAAATGTTCTAATTAATTGTAGATCTTATAAATATCTACAAAAAAGTCCGCGACACACTATACCCATCTATGTCGAGTGAGGCTCAGCAACCATTTTTTTATTTAAAAATCTTGATTTTTTTTTGGACTACATTTAAACGCGTTTATTTTACTCATGCTATTAATCCTTATCAAAATAAATGATTTCATCACTAAGAACAGTTTATGGAGATAATATTTGGTCTTTGAATGATTAAAATTGGACGTTTGGTTTTGAAGTTATGGCGAAATTAAAATATTACGATTTCTGCTGCACGGCCCGTTGTATTTAAGTTTGTTTGTAGGGGGTAATCTTTAGAACTACTGAACCGATTTTAAAAATTCTTTCACCAGTAGAAAGCTACATTATTCCTGAGTGACATAGGCTATACGGGATCTTTAAAAACCTAAATCTACGCGGGCGAAGCCGCGGGGATCAGCTATATTATATAAAGAGGTAATGTCGTTAAGTTTGTTTGTAGGGGGTAATCTTTAGAACTACTGAACCGATTTTAAAAATTCTTTCACCAGTAGAAAGCTACATTATTCCTGAGTGACATAGGCTATACGGGATCTTTAAAAACCTAAATCTACGCGGGCGAAGCCGCGGGGATCAGCTAGTATTATATAAAGAGGTAATGTCGTTAAGTTTGTTTGTAGGGGGTAATCTTTAGAACTACTGAACCGATTTTAAAAATTCTTTCACCAGTAGAAAGCTACATTATTCCTGAGTGACATAGGCTATACGGGATCTTTAAAAACCTAAATCTACGCGGGCGAAGCCGCGGGGATCAGCTAGTCCTAAATAATTTACCAGATTTCCATAAATGAGGTCTTACTGGCTTCGTCTTAACGTTCACTGTAGCTATTATGAAGTTAAAATAATTTCAATATGATACGTAAAAATTAAAAATTTTACTAAGATAAATTAATCGGCATTATTTATTTAATATTTATATATCGATGTATCGATAGTTGTTAGTACAGGAAATAAACTAGCCTACCCTTAAATCAAATTCCCAAAATAACACACGTTTGATCGTCAGCAGGCACGCACGCGTTGATCGCTTACGAATCGATCGATTGATTTACACATAGATCCCCCATTTTCACCTAACACGCCTACACACAACTTCCAACCTTATTATGAAAGCTATAGAGTCCAAATCTCATCACCATTCTTAATGCTAGAAACCAAATGTTCAAAACAACTTACAACTTTAAACTATATACCTTTAGAATTCAATATTCCAAAGAAACTTTTGTAGCTACTACTTTTCTTCAAGGTGTCATTGCAAAAAGAATTTAAGTATCTACAAATTACAGTTCATTTTAGTTTACAATAAGTTTTATAGAGGTGAGTGTGATTTAAAATCTGTAAAAGCCATGTGTTTCAGGGGTCTTTGATAAAACTAAGAATACTATATCGTTCGGATAGGAATCACGGTCGTGTGTTAGGTCACTTACTATACTATAATACCAGCCACTCCTTACTCGCACGAAGTGTGTTTGCGAACGAAAATTTTAAAAGTCCCAACTTACTACTTACCTAATACAGTATAAGTCCCGCAAATTGCTATTGCGCTGAAACCATGTCTCATTAACATCGAAATAACGTAATTTTGACGTCGCGTCAGCCGAAATAAAAATATACCATCAACTCGGAACTTCAGTCTAATGCTGACGTCACTAAAGTGGCGGCTACGCGCATTAGCAATTTCGGGACTTATAGCTAAAACTATAATTTAGGGAGAACTAACTATATGGTACTTGTACAATCTTCAATGTTTGAGCTAGTGAAAATAAAGTTAGAGCCAGTACATGAAACAAAACAGGTAATTTATATCTTGACATGTCTGAGGCATTTGATCTTGTCAATCATGAAAATTGAACCAGTTGGAACATTATGGAATACGCGGACAAAGTGTACACCAATGACTCGAACCACACCTAGACAAAAGAAGGCAAAAACTGAAACAGAGATCGAGTCTAAACATGAAAATAATAAATTTGGAGTGCCCTGGGGTAGCATTCTGGGCCAACTTCTATTCATACTGTACGGGAGCGGTGTGTAGCTCGACCATACCAAAGGGAAATTTCCCTCCGAGTGGTTGGTATTGTTCAGGGCGCCAGCTGAGCCAACGGTTGTGGCTTAGAACTTCTACATATAGTGCAGATTCATACATATCGTTAGTGCGATTCACATTCTTCTTTCACTTCCGAGCATGGTACGCGTGCTGCTATCTACTGAGAGCAATGTGAGTAGTTAAGCCTTGGGTTGTATCCAGTGATTGCTGATCGATTTCTTCGAACGAGTGAGAAGCGCCATCTGCTTGCAATTGTGGCGACCACCACAATACTAAATATATCCACGACCTTTCTACTATCATAATATCACACCCATCAAAACTTGTAAGCGATACCGTCAGAATCATTTAAGAGCGAGGCGATTGTAATTTTTTTTCTTTATTAATTAATACCTACTGTAGTGAATCCGTTGCTATCGTTGGTACCGTTGGCCAAAAGTTGTTTTTGGATATATATTTTGTTCTTAGAAGGTACGATCTTCGATCTTATTCTCGTATTAAATCCAGGCGAACGAAATCACGGGCAAAAGTTGGTATCAAATATTATGTTTGAACTTTAATATGGCAATTCCATCTATCGCTGCGGCCTTTGGGGTCAAAATCCAGGTCTCAAGTTATATTTAACTGCAAACTCGTATCCCTTGAATGAAATCGTGAGTCCACGTCCTAGGCGAAACAATTAGATCACTCAAGCTAATTTGAACTATAAAACTATGCAGTTACAAAGTCTAAGATCCTTTGCAACTAATTATTAGGGCTATCACATACTGCCGATAGTAGGGTCACGATTTTGCTTTTTTTTATCTCTGCACGACGGCTTGAGTACCTATGCTCGAGACGTCAAGTAGTTTTAGAAAAAAGACTATACAATGTTACAATATCAGACTATCTACTATAGTAGTCATAGATTTAAAAATCCAGATAGGCAAAGCTCATAAAAAGTGAACACAAATTCGTACAGTCAGCGGCCTAAAGTGATGAACATCGGCGTTTAGAATGATATTTCAGGTTTGTATAGCGTTGTCTCTGTCAGTCATACCCATATGACGTTTTGTCGGGCTCAACGACCGAGACAGTGCTCTACAAATCTGCTATTTCTTTCTAAAGGTCGATGTACAATATTTCCTGCCGGGTACTGTCGAAGAATTTCGAATGTCACACTTTTTCAAATACTACATCTTCATTTACCTTGTCAAAAAAGGTTTACGTTGTATTCCAAGGTTAGTTGGAGCCAGTGAACGACAATACATAGAAAGCGCGTTATGTTCATTGGCTCTTGACTCCTGACTGACCATTGTCATTTAAAAATAAGAGCCACAAACTCACGTCTGTTAGACACGTGTAACTTTAACCAATTAGCGTTAAGCGCAACAGGCTCACAATGTTTTGTACGGTATGTTATATATATTTTATACTGTCATCCACACTGCCAACTCAAAGTAAATGTACTGAGTAATAAGTAAATTATGTAAATTGTAAAAAAAGCTTGGCTTTAACTCGCTCCAGCAATGCGCGGGGCTGCAATTGCTTGTACAGTATGGCATAATATTATTGTAAATTGAACACTTGAAAACGATCGAGTTTCTAGCTGGTTCTCCTCGGGTAGAAACAGCATTTCAAACCAGTGGTAAATGGGAAATTAAATTATTTGACGATTCAAAAGCACTTATAAAAGTTTACTTGAATAAAAATATATTAAATTCTATTCTATTCTAAAAAGTGACAATTACGGAGTTACAATCGATCTGTTCTGATTCTGAAGACGCGTGCGGTAGAATATGCACTAAACATCACCGTGCGCCGGCCGGTAGAGATTTTGTTACGCTGCGGAGCGGAATATTTCTATGCTTTTGTCGTTCATTGGTCGGAGTTTATTTATGTAGAATCGTCTTTTTACTCTCAATCTATCAAGAGTATTCAACCACAAAAAAGTAACCCCTACAATATCACCTTAGTGTGGGTTAAAGTCAACTTTAGCATTTCATAAAATCTTTCCGATTGCGCAAGAAAGGCATTTTTGATTTTACTAATATCATTATTATAAAAACTCATTTTAAGCTCTAAATCACTCAACATAAAGCTCTTTTTCACTATACGAAAAGCTTTGGAAGATTCCAATAAGCAACACGCAAAAGGAGTGGGCATAAAGCTCCATACAATATAATAAGTAGTGACATTTCATGCGGGGAAAAATCGTTATCTGCCTACACTTAAATATAATCCGTTACCTACGCAGTACACTTATATAAGTTGATGGTACGTTTATATTATATTATATTATACGTTTATAAGTCCAGAGGGCCTCAACAGGTTGCGAAGCTGAAGTGGTCGTGGGCATAGTTCGACAAACTAATAAATAGAGACGTTGGGATCCCAAGGTGCTGGAATGGCGATCTCGCACCCGTTGGAAGATCCTCCACTAGGTGGACAGACGACATCAAACGAGTCGCAGGAAGCCGCCTAATTTAGGCGTGTGGAAGTCCCTACAAGAGATGAACACAAGCTTAATTTTATCACAAAAAACATTTTAGTACAAAACACAAGAACTGGGAAAAACAGAAGAACATAATGTTGAATTCGTAATATTTTGTGTACATAATGACCGAGTAGCAACGGAAAACAGAAAAAATCGGTGAAGTGCAGGTCGGACTCGCATACAAAGAGTTTCGTACCATCGTATACGAAATAACACTTTTTAATTTTTTTATTATTTGTTGTTATAGCGGCAATAAAAATACACCTGCGAAAATTTCAACTCTCTACCTATTGCGGTTCATGAGATACGGGCTACTGTACGGGATACTGTATCTCGTGAGGTGAGAGACAGACGGACGGGGCGGACGGACAGCAGAGGCTTAGTAAGTGATAGGGTCCTGTTGGCACCTTTCGGGTACGAAACTACGAAACCTTCAAAACATACCTAAAAATTTGACCCAGGCAGTGATCAGCTTCTATGACAGTAGGTATTGCTTTAGTTTAATCTCCTCCCCTCGTAAGATGGGTCATGGTTGCTTTTTTAGAAAATTCGCAATACTAACACGTTTTGATTATTCAATTTTGCATCTTATTACATACAAAATAAGGTTGTATCATATTGCTTTTACGTGTATCGTGATAAACGTTCCCCAAGGCATTTGAGTAGGGTTGGCACTCTTGAAAACTTTTTGAAATAAAGAAATAAATTTTGGTTCATAACAGGAGATAATATTATCATGAATTTTCTCATAACCTAGGCACCCTATACAGTATAAAGAGATTTTCAGAAGTCGAGTCGGGTCAGTCAGAATTTTTATAGTTAAATATTATATTTTATCATCAGTCAGAGTGTGTGGCAACCCTAGAGGATGTATCTGCGCTCAAGTTTTATTTGATTTTACAAGAATCAGTAAAAGCACTCTCTTCTCCGTATGGATGCTGCGCGCGTTGCGTCTAGGATTTACAGTTATACACTGAAAGGGTGGCTAAAGAAAAGTTTTCAAAACGAAGGATTTGGGAGATCTGGGCTTACTTAGCTTTGTTGAAGTTGAAATAAAATCAAAAATTGAAATTGATTTATTTTCACTGTACCGTTTATATCTTTTAACTTTAATAATAATAACCACAATCCGGTGTTTGACATTTGTAGTCAAATCAGTGGCCCTACCGCGGTTGTTTGACAGCTACAATGTCACGATCGCAATCATCTCTGATTGGTTAATGCTCGCTCACTATTGGCTACAATGCATTGTTGCAACAAGAATGGCACAAATTCAGCCAATCAGAACAATTGAGATTGTAATAATGATTGATGCAGGTTTTAGACAATCGCCCTACAGTATATTTTTATTAAAGGTCAAAACACACGCTTAGTATGTGAATGTCTATGTAATAGTGGCACATGCCAGTCACACGTCTTTTAGTTTAATTTATAATCTCTATATATAAAAATGAATCGCTAAATGTGTTGCTGATCGCAAATCTCGAGAACAGCTGAACCGATTTCGCTAATTCTTTTTTTTTTAATATTCCTCAAAGTACGGGGATGGTTCTTACGGAGAGAAAAATTGAAAAAATTTCCTGAAAAAGAATCGACAGTTTGGCGGCACGAAGTTCGCCGGGGCAGCTAGTATTTATATAAAACCTAGATTCCATCTAATCTTTGTCAAAATCTATGTTTCAGTCCACATACCTGCACATATTTCTCCAAAAAACTTTCTAGTTACGAACTGATCTAAGATATTTATGGTGGGTAGGTGCTACGTTGAAAAAGACGGAATACGTACGTACGGAATGTTCCGACGTTAGTAAGTATATTGTTAATAGGCTATCAATGTAAAAGGCAAACAGACAACTTTCACAGGAAAGCGTTCATTGTTTTAATTTCGCTTCTAAAAACGGGCGGATTCGATAAACTTTTAAATTAATAGAGCATGTTTTTCACCGGCTTCGAGTACTGTGACCATGACAGAACTTTTTTTTTTATTCAGATACAAGCCCTTGACTGCAATCTCACCTGGTGGAAAGTGACGATGCAGTCTAAGATGGAAGCGGGCTAACTTGGAAGGGGTATGGTAGTTTTTAATAAACCCATGCCCCTTTGATTTCTGTAATGTATTATTTTTTATCATCATTATCAACCGATAGACGCACACTGCTGGACATAGATCTCTTGAAGGGACTTCTAATAATGTAATCTAAATCTAAATTTTCATAGACATAATCAATTTTGTGTATGAAAACAAATCATCATCATGATCAACCCATCGCCGGCTCACTACAGAGCACGGGTCTCCTCTCAGAGTCAGAAGGGTTTTTGGCCATAGTCTACCACGCTTGCCTTCTTCGGATTGGTAGACTTCACACACCTTTGAGAACATTATGGAGAACTCTCAGGCATGCAGGTTTCCTCACGATGGTTTCCTTCACCGAAAACAAGTGATGTTTAATAAATTAAAACGCACATAACTCTGAAAAGTTAGCGGTGCGTGCCCGGGATCGAACCCCCGACATCCGATTAGAAGGCGGACGTCCTAACCACTAGGCTATTACAGCTTAACAAATAAAAAGTGTAAAATCTATGGTCACCCTAGAGGCGAGTAACAATAGGTCGGGCGGGGTCATTGACCCGGTCACGGGGTCATGGCGCGGGCGAGCGGCTCCACCATTGTTTTATGGGATACGTAAACGTCATTAGCCCACTTCCTATCCTATGCTATATGGCTAGACGTTGGATTCTAATTTTTTTTAGGGTTCCGTATGCCCAAAAAGGAAAAAGGAACCCTTGTACACTTTGATGTCTGTCTGTCTGTCCGTTTGTTCGTCTGTCCGTCGTGTCTGTCAACCTATAGGGTACTTCCCGTTAACCTAGAATTATGAAAGAAGGATGATAACTTGTGATCCACCCATCGGAAAAAACTTAGGAATTAAAAATTTCTAGCTAGGATAGTCTTCAACGTCCACAAATATGAAATTTTCTCACTGCGACTATTCAATAGTATGTGTTCTACTATGAACGTAAATCAATTATCATGAAGCTGTGATAGCCTAGTGGTTAGGACGTCCGCCTTCTAATCGGAGGTCGGGGGTTCCATCCCGGGCACGCACCTCTAACTTTCCCGAGTTATGTGCGTTTTAATTAAACATCACTTGCTTTAACGGTGTAGGAAAACATCGTGAGGAAACTTGCATGCCTGGGAGTTCTCCATAATGTTCTCGAAGGTGTGTGAAGTCTACCAATCCGCACATGGCCAGCGTGGTAGACTATGGCCAAACCCCTTCTCACTCTGAGAGGAGAACTGTGCTCTGTAGTCAGCCGGCGATGGGTTGATCATGATGATATGAACGTTAAAAAAATGTTTACCTAATACCAAGAACTGAGATAAATAAGTAAGATAAAAAGACATTAACAAATTAAGATTAAGAACGTTTATTAGCAGTAAAGAAAGACAATAGAGTCATTAATGTAATGTATAAACCACAGAGTCCGAATTACGCATAGAAGTGTTAAAGGAACAACCCGTGAGACAGTCGCCACGCTGATGTGTAGTGGAACATCAAAACGCGTTGTTGTAAAAACTGGTTTATTCACATAGTGTTACAGTTTAAGTTGCTTTAGATGCTAGAGATGTGTTATTTTTATTAAAAATCGGTGACACATTAACCCTATACTACTTTATATGCTAGTCTTATAAATAAAGCAAATAAGGCAATTTTGAATAATATAATCGTAGGAAGATATCGAATTAGTTGAGCTCAGAGATATCCACAATAATTAATGATGATTGGTTGACTTGTATCCATGGTAATGACATTGACGACCAGCTTGTAAGGAATTGATTATCTTTGGAATGAGGTTCTTCATCTGACCACGAACACTAGATATATAATATCATCTCTTTAGGTTTGCTATACTTGAGTAACTTTTCATTTGTTATCTTACTTTCAATCATAAAAATTATTCCATTATTTTTCTAAGTAGTTTACCTACATACTCGTATTGTTATGCTAAATTTAGATTTTAAAGGCTGCCTTTCGCTAATTACTGAAATCGAGTAGCATTGTATTCCATTTTCTTTCGAATTTTGTTTTATGGCAACAGAATATGTACAGATACTATTTCTATAATTAGTTAGAATTCTGTAACGACGTCTGTACAAACACACGAACGACTATTTACGTAATCGACTCCTTACAAAATAGTCAGCAATTAGCGAATCTAGCACTTGTTTTTGCCTGCGGCGTCGCCCACGTTGAGCCTACTCGATTGCACGCTAAGCACGTGCCACCTATATGGAAGGTATAATATACATCTTTATTTGCAACAACAACAGGTATTGAGTAACTGCAGTCTCTCAAGATTACAGGTAAGAGCCTTGATAGCTCAACGGTTTAAAGGCACTGAAATCCGAAAGGTCGCCGGTTTAAACCCCACCCGTTGCACTATTGTCATACCTACTCCTAGCACAAGCTTTAAGTACGCTGAATTGGAGGGGAACGGGGAATATTAGTCAGCATGATAAACTTCGCTACTATTATTAATTTAAAAAAAAGTAAAGCATCAATTTAGGTTACTAGGTCTATCATACTAATTTTGGGGCTGTCATATTGATATTTTTGAAGTTTCCGCGCTTTTCCAGTCTCATCTTTCGTTAGCCAGACTCTATAACAATGTCTTTGATGGAACCTAACACTCCATTCTCCAGAAAAAGCTCACCCGCCGGTTACGTAAAGCGTATTTATAACCACACTTACAATATCCAGCCGATACAACGGGTTCCCATCATAATTTTATATTTAAAATCCGTCAGCTGCCAAACCTTTTGTTAATTTTGGCGCGCTTTATGATCACCTATAAATCCGCCATATTGGCCATAGACTAGCAAAAAGATAGATGGTTAACAACACAGATACCTATGACCAGATTTGCAACTAGTGTGGCCTCCTCAGTCTCTCTCGCTCAAGCAGATTTTCTTACTTGTGAAATGTCATTCCTTCTACACTTCAAGTTGTTTGTCAAATACTCACGTACAAATACATTTTGACAAACAAAAAAAAGTGGCCACGGTGATAAGGACAAAACATAATCATTTTGTCACATTCTAACAAGAGCTTAAATGCATTTAGCTATCTCGCTCTAACAGTAAGTGTCACAATAGGGTTACTTTTAACAGTCCTTATTCTGAGGTTAACAATTTTATTAGCTATAAAATCTTATCTGCCAGCATCTTGGGTATAATGCCTTACTGCGGTGGTCTTTTGGCGGTCAAAACACTCACGTGTAGTTTGCGCTGAGATTGTACCGGCCACCTATCCGACCGACTGGTGCGAGTAATCACCCGTCGGACGAACACACTCGTTTATAGCCCAGCGACAGAATTATCCCGACTACACATTCGCTTCTCGCTGCTTGCTAACTCGTTTCTAGTTTTTTAGCTCAACTCGTTTCTCGCTAATCGTCGTCGGTCGGATAAGTGCCTAAGGATGTTCAGATCAGTCAAGATTCAAAAGATTGACAAAAAGTTTGTAGTCGCAATATGGCCGTGGTAATGACGAAAAGGGTGCGAAATATTTTGTAAATACTATAAATGTGAAAGTTTAGGTGTTTTGATGTTTGTTATTCCTTCATTCCACAATGACTAAACCTATTTGGTTGATATTTGGAGAGCAGGTACTTATACTCTGAATCAATGGATACATTTATAGGCTAACTAGCTGATGCCCGTTACTTCGTTCGCGTGAAATTAGGTTTTTTAAAAATCCCGTGGGAACTCTTTGATTTTCTGGGATAAAAAGTAGCCTATGTCACTCTCCAGGTCTTTACCTATACCCATGCAAAAATCACTTCAATCCGTTGCACCGTTGCGACGTGATTGAAGGACAAACCAACAAACCAACAAACAAACGCACTTTCGCATTTATAATAAGGGTACTGATTTTATCCTGGAAAATTGAAGAGTACCCGTGGTATTTCTAAGAAAACCTATGTCTACACGTAGTAGGTATTCAAATAAAATACAACAATTAACATTGTAGCAATAATACAATTCCGTAATCGACCAGTGGATTAGTAAAGGGTCGAAAAGGTTGATCAAAAGTTTGTAGTCTGCAAGTTTTTTAGTCTGTGGTCAAGGCGACATCGCAAGATGGCCGCGGTAATGACGGAAAGGGCGCGAAATAGTAAACCGCTCGTTATTTTGTATTTAACGAACCTAATATTAGGTTTCGGGGCAAGGCACTCGGGAATTTATATTTACGGGTTGTTTCCGAACGATAGGTATTTTATATTGGGGTTTCGCTAAAAATGGACATTACGACGATGAACTCGAGCGATTTTTGGGGTTCCGTACCCGAAGGGTGCCAACGGGATCCTGTTACGAAGCCTATGCTCTCGGTCAGTCCGTACGTCTATAAAAAGTAGCCTATGTCACTCTCCAGGTCTTTAACTATACCCATGCAAAAAATCACGTTGATTCGTTGCTCGGTTGCGACGTGATTGAAGGACAAACCAACAAACAAACATACTTTCGCATTTATTTATATACTAGCTGATGTCCGCGACTTCATCCGCATGAAATTAGGTTTTTTAAAAATTCCGTGGGAACTCTTTGATTTTCCGGGATAAAAAGTAGCCTATGTCACTCTTCAGGTCTTTAACTATATGCAAAAAAACACGTCAATCCGTTGCTCCGTTGCGACGTGATTGAAGGACAAACCAACAAACAAAGACAATTTCGCTTTTATAATATGGGTAGTGATTTAACTAAAATACTATTTTTAACTTTTCTGAGGAAAATCTCTCAGAAATATCAAAATGAACCGCTGTAAATGCTTTCCTCATCAAAGTGTTTATAAAGCAAGTGTAGAGAGCTCTTGAAGTCTTTACTGCACCATTAATGCCCACATGAAACGTTCAACCATTGCATTCCAATGTTTGTTTAGGTATTAAATCATACTTAATACGATACTAGCTGAGGCCCGCGTCTTCCTTCGCGTGGATTTAGGTTTTAAGACTCCGTGAGAACTCTTTAATTTTCTGGGATAAAAATCAGCCTAGATATCACTTTCCAAGTCTTTGTCATCGATAGCAGCGATAAAAACTATCTCTGTCGATGGTGATTTTTGATACTCTTTAAAAAACATGATTAATAAGGGTATCATAACCAGAGACCTATGTCCAACAGCAACGTCTGTTCATAATGATGATGATGATGATAATCTGAAGCTTAAAGTGCATCTTAAGCTGAAGTCTAAGTTTCAGTTCTAAGTTTACGTAATTAATTATCACCACTACATCATTGTATTGTAAATTCAGCAAAAGTGTACAATAATACCCAATTTTTTACGAGACATTTCACCGCGATTAATAGCCTCATCTGGTGACAGAAGGGCTGGCTCATTTTTTGCGCAACGGATCAGCCTGGCTGTCCAGCGCGGAAATGCAGCCAGTATTCTTGGCACCATTCCACGCGGTCATGATTTATCTAATTACTATATAATTAGATAAGGCTAGCTTTAAGTTTTATTGTAATAATAATATATGTAATTTATTCAGAAAAAAAATAAAAAAAATACCCAATTTGAATAAATGATTTGACTTTGACTTTGACTTTGAAGGAGACAGCACTAGGCTATGTCTGAGAACAGGTCCCAGATTTTTAGTTTTTTTTTTTAAAGAATATTAGCGATGCTAATCATGAATAATATTCCCGTTTCCCCTCCAACTCAGCGTAAAGCTTGTGCTAGGAGTAGGTACGACAATAGTGCAACGGGCGGGATTTGAACTGCTAACCTTTCGGATTTTAGTCCGCGCCTTAACCGTTGAGCTATTGGTACTGATTCTGAGCACAACCAAATTTTAGAGTATTCGCATTCTTTTCTTACTAATGTAATATGAAAAGGACAGACGCAGTTTGGCAGTTTTAAATTTAATTGTTAGATGTTAAAACCCGTGATTTTAGCGCACAGTCGCGTACTGTTTAAATTTGTAGCGTGCACTTCGTCCAAGAGCGTGCACTAAAATTTAGAGTCTTTAAATGTAAAGTTCATGTTCTGTCCCTTTTTAGCATTGTTAAAAAGAATACTCTAAATTACTCTACATGCAGATACTCTAAATTTAGTTTAGAGAAAGACAACGGAATCCATTGAGGCTCTAAACCAATCACAGCACGATATCATAATAAACCTAATCCCCTTAATTAAAAACAGCGATGTTTGTTCAGAAAGTAAAGTTGAGAGCTCATTAATTCACAAAAACAAAAGCCCAGACAAGTTTCTGTCTCTAACGAAATTTCGCTATTATGCAAAACAATTGAGTCCAAGCGATCGAGGGTGGTCAACGGAGCGTGGAAGCTTCGCCAAAATGTCGCCGTTTAGCATTTTGTCTTCTGACATTTCGGCGCGCCATCTTGAATGCCACTTGGGCCACTATGTATGGCCGGAGAATTTACCTTTCCTTGGCCCTCTTGCAAGGACGGGGTAAACGTATAGAATAGAATAGAATATATTTTTATTCAAGTAAACTTTCACAAGTGCTTTTGAATCGTCAACTAGTTTAATTTACCACTGGTTCGGAATGCCGGACCTATATTTTTGATTATGGTTCCTTAATAATTGTTTTATTAACACTCATAGTTCCGTCCAGTCCGTCTGTCTAGAACTATTAAAAAAACCGGCCAAGTGCGAGTCTCTTAAATGCCTATGTCCCCGAATGGACGCATACAGGCTGATGAATGAATAAATAATAACAGTAACAGAAATATCCGAAAATAGAACACAAAATGGATCGATACACCAGTATTTAACGTCAGTCAGTATAATATCTTATTTCGGGTAGCATTAGATATAAAGCAATTGGGTTGAAGCGATTAAGGGTGGCTATTGGACCGTGCGAGGATTTCAGGCTAAATGCCGATATATAGCATTTGTATAGCGCTCCCTTTTTGATGGTAACATATCCCCGGGGTATTGTTGACTTTTCGGAAAGTTCAAGTTTTGCCAGTAAATTATTCTAATTATGTGTGTGATTATAATATGTGTTTGTGTGTGTGTTCATCGGTTCATCAAATATAACTGTAAAACAGCTGCTTATAAGATTTTAATTTAGGTTTTAATATTAATATTATTATTAATTTTTATTTGTATTAATATTAATATTATTATCACTTATTAGATTAGCAATCGGGGTATGAGGCGGGGCGTCCCCACCCCGATAGCCGTCTCGACCTGTCGCGTACTATATTAAGTTTGTTCCCATAAGTAGGGATTTGTAGTTTCGAAAATTTAATTTAAACGAGACAGTTGCGAAAATTAATAACAAAGGTAATTAAATGCAAATTGTACGTATCCACCTATTTGGAGTATCTAGCTGAAATATTTAATATCGTTTATTCTTCACCTCTTTTCTGACCTTTCGAAGTTATTTCCTAAATCGATCTCAAGGGAGTCACACGAATTTACCATCGAAAAATTGACATTTATTAAGTTATAACGAATTTTGTTCTTATGGTGACTTTATTTTAACCTTTCCAAAAAGTCAAGTCCCTAATTTCAAACCTTTGAGGTCTTTCGAAATGCCAAGTATTTTTACCCTTAGGAACCATTAGGTCGGCACACCAATTGGCAATTCGAAAATAAACAATAGATCGAGATAGAAGTAAGTAATAATAAGATACTAATCATCCATAGTTTTTTTTGAAGAGCAACTGCTGAGGGTCTTGCTGACTCTTCTCAGTAGAATCCTCTTTCCGAATCGGTGGTAGAGTCTGGATATTTCCAGTGGCACATGCTGTGGACAGACAACATCAAACGAGTGGCAGGGAGTCGCTGGATGGCGGCGGCGCAAGACCGCGGCGTGTGGACTGTTCCTACAAGAGACCTATGTCCAGCTGTGGACGCCTATCGGTTATTATCGTTCCCAAATTCCAAAAACTCTCAGTACGCTCGATAGCGCCTCGAATCGGCACAAAAAATAACTGTCATTTTGTATATAAGTCCCGCAAATTGCTATTGCGCTGGAACCATGTCTCACATTGACATCGAAATCACGTCATTTTGACGTCACTAAAATGGCGGCCACGCGGATTAACAATTTGCGGGACTTATCACAACCTTTTGTAGCGTATTTGTATAAAATGTTCATTTCAGTGTTGAATCATCGCATCGTTTGCAGAAATTCTTAGCAAAAACTTCACGCTTATGAAATGTTCGATTAGAAATTTAAAATTCTGAAACATTTTCAATACAAATGTAGCTAACGCGGAAGACACCATTCCGCGAAATTAATGATAATATCGAGCGGGAACAAAGGTATACATTACTGTTTTATTGTTTTATTCATACTGTGGGTGTGCCGAATGTGTTCTGTATACCGTATTATGTAAATCGCTGTATGTATGTAGGTGTGGGCTTCTTTCGGACTTTCGGGACGCGCTTTTTACAACTGACGATATTTGGATGAAGTCAAATCAATAGGCACCTTCTAGGCAAGCATCAAGCAGCGTAAGATCTCGTATTATTTCATTCATATACTGTGGGTGTGCCGAATGTGCTCTGTATCATCATCATCATCATCATGATCAACCCATCGCCGGCTGACTACAGAGCACGGGTCTCCTCTCAGACTGAGAAGGGTTTTGGCCATAGTCTACCACGCTGGCCATGTGGCGGATTGGTAGACTTCACACACCTTTGAGAACATCATGGAAAACTCTCAGGCATGCAGGTTTTCTCACGATGTTTTCCTTCATTGTTAAAGCAAGTGATATTTGATTAATTAAAGCGCACATAACTCCGAAAAGTTAGAGGTGCGTGCCCGGGATCGAATTCCCGACCTCCGATTAGAAGGCGGACGTCCTAACCACTAGGCTATCACAGCTTCACTGCTCTGTATACGTATTATATAAATCGCTGTATGTAAAATGTGGGCTTCTTTCAGACTTTCGGGACGCGGTTTTTACAGCTGACGATGTTTGAAAGAAGTCAAGTCAAGAGTGAATAAGGCTTCTTCTAGGCAAGCACGCTCCATCTTAAGCTGCATTATCACTTGCCACCAGGTCTGATTGCAGACAAGCGCTAGTCTATAAATTTTAAAAAAAACGTTCACCGTACAGAATTACGATCAGATTCCCAGATCTTAGAAAATCCTAACAAAAACACTGTTATTACATAGTTCACTTCTGTCGGCAGTCCCCACTGACTGCAACTTTTTTTAAATTTTAATTTTCAATAAAATATTGCCTTTTCCCATAAAATATCGTGCCGTTCAACAAAATGGTCCCCCAATAGTGTGCGTTAGCATAAATTGGAAATACATCTCAGCCCGGTTGCGATGTACGGAGCGACTTGCGAGCAATAATATTTGTGCTATTGACCTTGTTTCATAATGTACACTGATATATTTGGACGCTATGATAATAGATTAGGATCGATAACTTTACCTGCCCCTGATAAGCATATCCTATTTCACGAGACAGACTTTCTTCTTTCTTTGACTCTAAATAATTTTAAATACAAATCAAAAATTACGGAACCGGCAGGATTCAAACCTTCTCCCCTGGGCAACCGGAGCGTCTTTTGGCTTTAACAACTGGGCCACGGCGAAGGCAAGCCGAAGGGGCTTTCTCCAACATAGACAAACGGCAAATTAACAAACTACTCCGCCTGGACAGAGGTAAACTTAGGAAGGTGGTGGGACTCATAACAAGGCATAGCCCACTAAATAAACACCTTTTCGTTATAGGTATCACCGACAGTCCTTTGTGCAGGGCTTGCATGGAGGTCGACGAAACACCGACGCACGTGGTCCTAGAGTGCACGGGCGTAGCAGAACAACGCGAACGCCATTTGGGTTCTCCGACCTCATTCCATGAAGCCCTCGGCAACCTGGGCGGTCTACTCGGCTTCTGGAGTGAGCTTGGATGGCTGGAGTGAAGACTTCAGCGGGGAGGGGCAATGCACGCACAACAGACGGAAACGTTTAAGTGCGGAAACCAGCCCAGAGCGAAGAAGAAGAAGAAGAACTGGGCCACGGTTCACTGATTGCTCAGTGCCGAAATTTTAGATATAACATAGTGAATAGGCATCTTCTAGGTAAGCGCGCTCCATCTTAGGCTGCATTATTACCTGCCTCCAGGTGTGTTTGCAGTAAAGGTGCTGATAAACTTGAGCATTCACTTGTAACAGAACATCGAGCATTCGCCGTTTTTATTTTTGTCGAACCGGGCCAAGCATAGAGCCAAATATTGCTTCGAACATTTTTCTATTATCTATCACTATTCTTCATGAAAATGTCAGACTTGACGGTCGCGTGTGCTCGCTAGAATGCTCGCTAAAATGTTCTCGTATTTTTGTGGGAATGAGCATTCGCAAGAATGCTCATTACAAGAGAATGCTCAAGTTTATCAGCACCTTAAGAGTTCTTCTTGATACACAAGAAATAAAATCACAATGGTCGCATATTAATGTCTTTGCTTCACGGTAGAGAAAAAAATATATATATAGAGCTGTTAACCCTTTAGCTTCATGAATGCGAATCGCCCAAGCCTAATGTTGTTGCTGTATAAAAATCACACAGAGCGCGGGTCAAATTGGCCATTTGGACCCGAAATAAACTCGCGAGGGTTGGGGTATACGTTCGCAAATAAAATATGTCGTCCCATTGTATGAACTGACCCTATAAGATATTTGAAATAAAATGATAATGCTTTAGTCACACAGAATGCGCGATGTAGGTACTAATGTATTACGCACACCATAGACATGACGTTAAGGTTCATACTTTGTACACTACATGATGATGGATAATGCTGAAAATATACAAGTCGTAGCTAAAAAGTAATTAAAAACACAACTGCCCTGAAAAAATGAACTAAAAAGTAGAAAAAATCAAATTTGAAAATGAAAAAATACATTTTTTAAAATTAGAGTTCCGTACCTCAAAAGGATAATGCTGAAAATATACAAGTCGTAGCTAAACAGTAATTAAAAACACAACTGCCCTGAAAAAATGAACTAAAAAGTAGAAAAAATCAAATTTGAAAATGAAAAAATACATTTTTTATAATTAGGGTTCCGTACCTCAAAAGGATAATGCTGAAAATATACAAGTCGTAGCTAAAAAGTAATTAAAAACACGACTGCCCTGAAAAAATGAACTAAAAAGTAGAAAAAATCAAATTTGAAAATTAAAAAATACATTTTTTATAATTAGGGTTCCGTACCTCAAAAGGAAAAACGGAACCCTTATAGGATCACTTTGTTGTCTGTCTGTCTGTCAAGAAACCTACAGGGTACTTCCCGTTGATCTAGAATCATGAAATTTGGCAGGTAGGTAGATCTTATAGCTGACATTTGGGGAAAAATCTGAAAAGGTGAATTTATGGTTAGATCACACAAAAAAAAATTGTGGTCATGAACTAATAATTAGTATTTTTAACTTTCGAAGTGAGTGACTATATCAAGTGGGGGTATCATATGAAAGGTCTTCACCTGTACATTCTAAAACAGATTTTTATTTATTTTTATGCATCATAGTTTTTGATTTACCGTGCAAAATGTCGAAAAAATACGACTGTAGTATGGAACCCTCATTGGGCGAGCCTGACTCGCACTTGGCCGGTTTTTTTATAGTGTTTTAGCTACACTTACTTACAAAGCGCGATCCCAGGAGACGCGGGTTCGATTCCTGCCGGCCCGCAATTTTTGATATGTATTTTAAATTATTTGGAAAAATACAGCCGTCATATTGAAAATTTATTAACTACTTAATTTAGAAACAACTTATCACTCAGGATGATGTATCCCGCATAATGTTTGTGATTGTGTGGTTCAAGCCTTAAATTAATAATATATTACAATATGTCGTCCCAATGCCCATTGTTATGAACTGACCGTAATATTATGTGAGCTTTGAAATTACTAAATGATAATTATTTTGGGAATCTTGAATGGGCCGTGAAATATGTATTAGTTGTTCTCGACAGGTTGAGATGGCAATCGGGGAGGGAACGCCCCGCACACCCGCACAGCCCCCGCGCGAACCCGGTGCGAGCGAGTGCAGGCAACATGTGGGCGTGCGGGGCGTCCCCCGCCTCTGACCCCGATTGCCATTCAACCTATCGCGGACCTAGGCTATCACAACGATCGAAACGATCCCTGCGATCAAAATCACAATCGACAATGCTTCCTTTCTCGTCTCGGCTACACAACTCAACCTTTCTCGTAGGGCTACACAACTCAACCTTTCTCGTAGGGCTACACAACTCAACCTTTCTCGTAGGGCTACACAACTCAACCTTTCTCGTAGGGCTACACAACTCAACCTTTCTCGTAGGGCTACACAACTCAACCTTTTTACAGTATCTTCGCCGGCGAAGACGAGGTCTCCGATTTTCTAATGTCATTCACCTGGACGTGGACTCACGCCACAGCCTTGAGAGCATACGGACTAACCAATAGTCCAACAAATCCACCCATCCCAACGTCATCCTAAGCCGTGGTCCCAGCCTCACAGGAGGCGCCCTTAGTTAGGTGGCACTGTAGCGGCCAGTAGGTCCATAGTCAATCTGAAACAATACAAAAAAATCTTTTGTCTAGATATACTGGGTTGGTTTGCACATGCACTCTCAGTGTCTCATGGGTGGTAGATTCATAGACAAATAAAATGGTTCATAAAAGAGCCTACATACTAAATAATTATAGTCATTAGCAATTAATTTTATTACTAACAAAATGGATGTAATATCTGAAATAAAGATGATTATTATTATTATTATACCTATACCTAAATAATATAACATATTATTATGTAGTTCTTTCATTGCACATTGCACCTAAATTCTCCAAACATAAACATAATGTATGAGTCATTAGTATTGCATTGAAAATATTTGCTTGTCTGTCAGTTGGGGTTATCGGAGAGCCATCGACTAAGATAATATTATACATAAATGCTTGAGATGCTTCTGGGAAACTGTTCTGATGATTATTCATAGAAGCTCGTTGAATAATTCTCAGGAACTACATATACTTGAAAATAGTGATAGGAGAGCCTAGTGATTAAGACATCGGTCTCCTATTCTTGTCGGGGGTTCGATCCCCAGGCTCGCACCCTAACTTTTCCAAGCTATGTGAGTTTTAAACAATTAAACTATACCTATCACTTGCTTTAGCGGTGAAGAAAAACATCATGAGAAGCCCTATATTATGTCAGGGAGTTCTACGTAATATTTTCAAAGGTGATGTGTGGCACACCTTTAAAAAAATCGGCCAAGTGCCAGTCAGGCTCGCGCAACGAGGGTTCCGTAAAACAGTCGTATTTTTTCGACATTTTCCACAATAATTCAAAAACTTATGATGCATAAAAATAAATAAAAATCTGTTTTAGAATGCACCGGTAAAGACCTTTCATGTGAAAGTTCCACTTGATATACTTAGTTATCTTACTTCGAAAATTAAAAAATACTAATTATTACTTCATGACCACAATTTTTTTTTGTGTGATGTAACCACAAATTCACGTTTTTCAGATTTTTCCCTGAATGTCAGCTATAAGACCTACCTACCTACATACCAAATTTCATGATTCTAGGTCAACGGGAAGTACCCTGTAGGTTTTTTGACAGACCGACAGACAGACAGACAACGAAGTGATCCTATAAGGTTTTCGTTTTTCCTTTTGAGGTGCGGAACCCTAAAAATAAACGTTTTTTCTTTCTTTCTTGCTTTCTTTCAAAGGTGCTAGAATGGCGACCTCGCACCGGAAATCGCAGCGTTGGAAGACCCCGGAAACCAGCCCAGAGCGATGAAGAAGAAGAAGAAGACCCCCTTTTCACGTGGTTTTTCACGTGAAATCTACCTGTGAAATCGACCGTCTACACTAAAAATCTACTAAAACTCCAAAAAGTGAGAAGCAACAAAACGTCTGCACTAAAACCAAGTAATCTTATAAATAAGCGGCGATGAATGAGAGTGCGCGTGCGCAAAGAAACAGATGTCCCGGGTTCGATGCCCGGTTTTGGCACCGCGCACGCCTCTTTATAGGGGGCCTCAACGGGAGATACGGGATGTTCCAGAAATTTGCATAATATCGCCTTCACCAATTTTTTTTTATTTCAATTAATTTGAAACAGGCACACAATACTGTGATAGCCTAGTGGTTAGGACGTCCACCTTCTAGTCAGAGGTAAAGGGTTCGATGCCGGGCAACCGATTTTGATGAAATTTGGTACAGAGTATTTGGTTAATCCCGGGGAAGGAATAGGCTACTTTTATCCCGGAAAATTAAAGAGTTTCAACGGGATTTTCAAAAACCTAAATCCACGCAGACGAAGTCGCGGGCATCATCTAGTTAATTATAATATGGGTAGTGATGTGGATTTATTTAAGACTAGGAGATGCTCTCGACTTCGTCCGCGTAAGTTTTGGTTATTAAAAATCCCGTGGGAACTCTTTGATTTTGCAGGATAAAAAGTAGCATATGTTTCTCCCCGGGATGCAATCTATTTTTGTACCGAATCGGTTAAACGGATGGGTCGTGAAAAGCTAGCAGACAGACAGAAAGACAGACAAATTTTCGCATTTATAATATTATAGTATAAAGAAAAATTGATAATTCAAACGGATACTTATAAGACCACCCTGTTGTTGTATGTTTTATTTTTACCTTGTTCATAAAGCTGATTCTTTTGTTCTTTGATGTAAGGCCGTCTCCGCCACATGGCCTAGCGTAGCTGAAATAATACGCGGTGAAGAGCGAGCCGACTTCCGGCCGGAGTGGTTCCGTGAATAGAATAATTACTGAGTATAGTAAGCGACTGATCGAGATGGCTATCGAGGAAGGAACGGCCCGCACACCCACACAACGCCCGCGCTAACCCGGTGCGGGTGACGTCCGGGTCTGCGGGGCGTCCTTCCGCCTTATACCCCAATAGCCATGTCGATCTGTCGTGGACTATAAGCACCTTGTGAAACGTAAGACCATCATCATCATCATCATCGTTGTCAACCAATAGTCATATGAATAGGTACTGACTTGAGCAAGTACAACCCACCAAGGTCATCATCATCATGATCAACTCATCACCTACTCATACTTAACACGGGCCTCTTCTCAGAATGAGAAGGGTATAGGCCATAGTCAGCGACGCTGAGCGTGCAAGTTGGCGTTGGCGGACATCACACACCTTTGAAAAAAATATATCATGGAGAATCTCAGTCATGCAGGTTTCCTCTCAGTGGGTTCCTTCACCGCATGTGATATTTATTTGTCTAGCTGCTAGACTCTAGCATAAGCTCGCGACTTCGTCCGCATGGACTACACACATTTTAAGCCCCTAAAAATTAAAAATCTCTAGGTAATCTAGTAGGTATGTCATAAAAGTCGTTGTTTCAATGCACAAAACAAATACCTTTAGAAGTAGCCCTAATAGGTTTGAAGACTTTATTTTCTCAAAAAAGAACAAAAGTTCACTTACATGAGAACAATTTTAAACATAAATATAGAAGAAAACATTATTTAAGATACGGTGAATTTATACAATAATAAAACTTATATATATTTTGACTAATGTGACTTTTACTGTTAAAGCGAGATAGCTAAATGCATTAAGGCTCTTATTAGAACGTAACAAAAAGATTATTTTCTGTCCTTATCACCGTGGCCACTTTTTTTTTTGTCAAGATGTATTTGTACGTGAGATCTTGACAGACAACGAGAAGTGTAGAAGGAATGACATTTCACAAGTAAGAAATCTGCTTGAGCGAGAGGGACTGAGGGGGCCATGATGCTAGTTGCATATTTGTATACATAATATATTATCTGTGTTTCAATCTTTTCAATGTAATGTACACTTTGTCACAAAATAGAGCATAGACAAAAGGTTACTAAATGCGAAAAGCAACAGATAATACCTATACGTGCATACAAATGGGGAGCCTCCTTGTCAGGGTTCCGTACCCGAAGACACCAACGGGACCCTATCACTAAGCTACCGCTGTCCGTCCGTCTATTCACTCGTCTGTCCGTCCGTCCTTTTCCGTCGGTCAGCGGGCTGTATCTTGTGAATCGTATTACATTAAGAAGAGAGTTGAAATCAGTACCCTTATTATAAATGCGAAAGTGTGTTTGTTTGTTGGTTTGTTGGTTTGTCCTTCAATCACGTCGCAACGGTGCAACGGATTGACGTGATTTTTGCATGGGAATTGATAAAGACCTGGAGAGTGACAAGGGCTACTTTTTATTGCGGAAAATCAAAGAGTTCCCACGGGATTTTTAATAACCTAATTCCACGCGGACGAAGTCGCGGGCATCAGCTAGTTTAATAATAAAAACAAGTATGTAAGTAATATGATAATGAAAACCAAGATGATGCGGAACCATGCAAATTAAAAAAGAATTAAAACGTAAGTATGACGACCTCCTTGGCGCAGTGGTGAGCGCTGTGGTCTTATTAGTGGGAGGTCCCGGGTTCGATTCCAGGCAGGGGTTTGGAATTTTATAATTTCTAAATTTCTGGTCTGGTCTGGTGGGACTGGTGGGTGGGAAGGCTTCGGCCGTGGCTAGTTACCACCCTAATGGCAAAGCCGTGCCGCCAAGCGATTTAGCGTTCCGGTACGATGCCGTGTAGAAACCAAAGGGGTATGGGCTTAATAAAAACTGCCATACCAATTCCAGGTTCGCCCGCTATCATCTTAGACTGCATCATCACTTACCATCAGGTGAGATTGCAGTCAAGGGCTAACTTGTATCTGAATAAAAATATTTAAAAAAAGTAGGTCTAGTCCGCGACAGGTGATATGGCAATCAGGGAGGGGACGCCCCCACGCCCGCACAGCCCCCGCGCTAACCCGGTACGGGCGAGTGCGGGAGACATGCAGATGTGCGGGACGTCCCCCCGCCTCATACCCCGATTTCAACCTGTCGGGGACTATAATTAATAGTGTTATATCTTGTACGGATCCCTTCGTGTGTGAGTCCGACTCGCACTTGGCAGATTTTCGTGAAATTATACAACGAAAATAATGAGAAGCGTCGAGAGCTCGGTACTCAATGTTGCAATATGGCGCCGAGCCAGGGCTGCCACAAAACCTTTATTTATTTATCTAACTACCTTATGCCCGCGAATTCTTCCATGTAAACTACACTTTTACCCCTTTAGGGGTCATCATCATGATCAACCCGTTGCCGGCTCACTACTGAGCCCGGGTCTCCTCTCAGAATAAGAATGGTTTGACCATAGTCCGCCACGCTGACCCAATGCGAATTGGCAGACTACACCTTTGAGAACATTATGGAGAACTCTCAGGTATGCAGGTTTTCTGTTCAGGCAAGTTGGCAACCCTAGCGAGGACGCTCCGCCATTTGCATTACATCAACTGATTTTAATATTAATTGTTGGGATCTTTTTATGCAAACCGTTTTACATCTTATGAAAGAGTTTTCGAAAGATTAACTTGCATTAATTTCTTTTTGTTTTCAGCAAATTGATATTATTTTTCGCATTTACATATTTATTTGAACCAACCGAACGATCCAGGGAACTGGGCCTGGACATAGATCTCTTGTAGGGACTTCCACAGTCCACACGCCACTACTAAGTCTAGCGGCTCCCTGCGACTTGTTTGATGTCATCTGCCTACTTAATGGGGGGGTCTTCCAACGCTGCACTATCCGGTGCGAGGTATTGCACCGCTTGAATCCCACGACTCGTTTGGTCTCATCTGTCCATCTAGATTCTAGGGGGGTGGTGTTGACGGTGTGAAGACGCCACTCCTAAGTCCAGCGGCTTCCCTGCGGCTCGATTGATTTCGTTTGTCCACCTAGTAGATGGGTCATCTACGCTACGCTTTCCAGCGTGAAGTCTTGCGCCACCTGAATCCAGCAGCTCCCTGTGACTTGTTTGATGTCATCTGCCTACTTAATGGGGGGTCTTCCAACGCTGCACTAACCAGTGCGAGGAATTGCACCGCTTGAATCCCACGACTCGTTTGGTGTCATCGGTCCACCTAGTAGGGTGGTCTTGCAACGCTGCGCTCTCCCATGTGAAACCTTACGTCTCGTTTGATGTCATATAATGAGGGGGGGAGAGGTAGGAGAGGGGAGGGGGAGAAGGGGTTCCTTTCCGGTGTGACGTCGCCATTCCTTTCATCTTCAAACGTTGGGACCAATGCCTATCGGTTTTTCGAACTGTATTATGTGCCCTACCATGGTACTATGTAAGTACTCATTGAGCTATGTCGGTTACTCTGGTTCTCCTAGGACTTGAACTGAAAACATACAATTAGGCACTGAATAAGCATACCTAATTAGAAATAGTAAAAAAGCAAAGTGTGAAAGTTTAATGAATTGCGCTCGGAATTTTCATTATCGTCTGAAAAATGTAATGCCTTGGCATTTCGTTATTAAAATTCCCGCTTCAAAGTAATTACCGCCAGACTATTTTAGGAGCGAATGTTTAATTCTGCTGCACTCGGGAACTGGAGTAGGTAGTGTGTGTTAGAGGAACGAAGAAATAACACTTTTAGGGTTTCGTAACCTTCGCTGTCCGTCCGTCCGTCTGGCGGACTGTATATCTCGTGAATCGTAATAGGTAGAGTTGAAATTTTCACAGAATGTGTATTTTCTATTGCCGCTATTACAACAAGTTCTTAATAAATAAATAAAAAATGGCCGCCCTAAAAGTTTATAAGTGCTATTTCTTGTATGATGGTACGGAACCTTTCATGCACCAGTTCAACTCGCACTTGACCGATTTTTGTTACTTTAATTTGCATGTCGGCGATTTTGGTTTTTTTTTAAATTTGTTATTTGGCACCCTTCGGGTAGTTACGGAGCTCTAAAAAAACTGCTATAAGTTTTATTGCTAGAAGAGCCCACTTATTTGAACCCATAACCCTTTGGCCTTCCTTATTATCTCCAACCAATAAAACATCAGTGTCAGTCAGTACATGCTGTAATTGCAAGGCCTTGACGGCGCTGAATAGCCGATAGGTAGATATATCTGCAGATTAGCTAAACGCATACTAATTGTCTGACTGTACATCGACCACAGGCTAAAAGAGGTCACTGTCACGAAAATCTGAATTTAAAAATTAAAGAAAACTTAGCTTTGTGACGTCACCCGGGTCACAGCTGAAAATGTTGTACATTTGTACGCCTTTTAGGGTTCCGTACCTCAAAATAGCAAAAAGGAACCCTTATAGGATCACTTCGTTGTCTGTCTGTCTGTCAAGAAACCTATAGGCTACTTCCCGTTGACCTAGAATCATGAAATTTGCCAGGTAGGTAGGTCGTAGGTAAGGGGGAAATCCGAAAACCGTGAAATTGTGTTTACATCACACACAAAAAAAAAATGTGTTCATGTTTCTATTTTCAAAGTAAGATAACTATACAAAATGGGGTATCATATGAAAGGGATTTACTCGTACATTCTAAAACAGATTTTTGTTTATTTATGCATCGTTTTTATCGTGCAAAATATCAAAAAATACGACTGTAATACGGAACCCACGGTACGCGAGTCTGACTCGCACTTGGCCGGCCTTTTCGTTTAAATTTTTTTAATTGAGTAATTGTGTGTATACCGACGCCTTTGATCTCGTGGTACCTAAATGACGAGCCTTCAATAAATAAATAAATAAATAAATAAAATAAAAATCTTTTTTATTCGTATAAACTTTTACAAGTACTTACGAATAGTCGGATGCATCTACCACTGGTTCGGAATGCCTTTCCTACCGAGAAGAACCAGCAAGAAACTCGGCGGTTGCTCTTTACATAGGTATAATATACATAGGTGCTGGAAATCTCGGGTCGGTTCCTCCAAGGCTCCAGCAGGTGTTTAGCAGATGCATTGTGTTTCCTGCGGTGCGTCCGCAAAAATAATAACACTTTTAACCACTAGTGGTTAACAATAAAACTGTAGGGTTGCTTTGAATTCATATAAATCACTTGATTTTTTAGGATTCCGTAGTCAAGAAGGATCTCCTTTCAGTATAAGAAGGGTTTGGTCATAGACCATAGTGCACCTGTGCAATTGGGTTGAAATATCGACAAATAAAAACATCAAGTTAATCGTGGTAGGTATGAACCCGTTGTCTATACATTAAAATATGATCATGATAAGTCAATAAGGAAGCCTTCTGTCCGTCCGTCCCTCCGTCCGTCCGCGGCCTAGTACTAGAAAGCTTAATATTTTGATTTTTGAACTTTAGTTCAAGGATGATTATTATTAAGTAGATTAGTAAGCTAATCTACTTATTTATAAGTAGATTAGCTTACTTAGCTAATCTACTTATTTATAAGTAGATTAGCTTACTTAGTGAACAAATTGGTTCATCAAATCCACTACGACTGCGCTGAGCGAAATCTGATTCCGTCAAATTGCATCCTAGATGAGATATTAAACTCAAAGCAAACAGTATAAATTATAACTATAATCCGCGACAGATCGAAATGGCTATCGGGGAGGGGACGCCTCGTCTCATACCCCGATTGCCATCTCGACCCGTCGCGTACTATCTCTTGTAGGAATTGTGCGTTTGAAATTAGAAATGACCACTACCGCTTTATAGAAACTAAAATATCTATAATTTGAATAGATACCTACCAGGCTTACCAGACAAACTAAGTAAATGGACGCACTAAAGTCTAGTATCACGATCTAATCATATCCAATAACATAATTTATTACCAGCATATTGAATCGTTAAGAACTACCGAGAGAACTTGGTACACTTTACAAAGGCGCACAATTTCAAAAGCTGATTAATAAGTAAGTATTAATTAATTACTAGCTGCTGCCCGCGATTCCGTTCGCGTGGTTTTAGGTTTCTAAAAATCGGGAACTCGGGAATTATCCGGGATTAAAATTATTAGGTAGCTTATATCACGCTCCTGCAGGGTGATTCACTAACTCAGTGGCCAACACTGAATGATAGCCACCAAGCTCATTTGACATTTATTTTCAATCCATTGAAGGTTTTCTACGACACCTACTCACCCCACAGTTCTGTATTTCTATCTATAGGCACCCCAACCCATTCAAAAAATCACATCAATCCACTCCGCCGTTGCGGCGACTCTATATTTTTTATAAGCTAATGCCCCTAGCTTTCCATGTGGATTTAGGTTTTTGAAAGATCACGTTGGAAAGAGCCAAAGTGTGGAATATATTCCTACTTAACGTAAGCTTGATTTTTTTTAAATCTTTGAATGCAGCTTTTATTGTAGTTATAAAATCCACGACAAATTCCTGCATCTGTGTATCACTGATCACTCCCAAGTTCGAAGGACACATAGTTTGAAGAACCGATCGACGTTGAGGTCCCAACGTCTAGAAAGTGAGGCTTAAGGTAGCTCAGTTCGGTGCTTTCTCCATACGAACGTAGGAGGGAAAATACAACAATATTCGATATTGTACGCACAAAACTAAGAATTATATCGATTTATCTCGTCATTATCTAGGTTTATTGATATATAAAATATTGAAAAAAATATTGATTTACAAGTTACGAGCCTCAAAAGATTCCTATTTTAACACTAAATTAATGACAACTTTGGGCGTAAATAAATAAGATTAGGGATATGAAAATTCTAAAACAATTTATCATTAGACGTTGTTTATTTATTCATTAGTTGAAATAAGTTTACTTTGCAAACATAAGTAAATTCAGCAGTTTTTTCTCAAAAATACTTTTCCTAAACCCTTTTCGCGCGCTTGATTTCAGTGAAAATCATCGTGCCTCTCAACTTTCTCATACAATGTCAAGTGAAAAGCAAACATGTTACCCACGTGCGCTGCCAATTTCGGTCGAGCGTCCTGCTGCAAGTTACAGGGAGCCGCTGGATGGCAGCTGTTGGGCAAGACCGGGGCGTGTGGAACTCCCTACAAGAGACGTGCAACAGTGGATGTCTATCGGTTGATAATGGTGATAACCTAGGTACTAGGTCTTTGAGTATTTTGCACGGACGAAGTCGCGAGCAATTGCGAGTTAAGAATAACTTGATAAGCGAATAAAGATAAACAGAAAGAAGATAGAATTATTCTGGAACAAATTATTCGTTGGCTCTAACTCCAATAACTGGTAATATTGCTTTGCGCACATGGGAACGGGGTTATGGTGGATACACTCGGCTATGGAAAATACTCCACTTTTTACACCACAGCCTCAATAGCTCAACGGTTAAAGGTGCGGACTGAATTTCGAAAGGTCGCTGGTTCAAACCCCACCCGTTGCACTATTGTCGTCTTTTTTTCTTCTTTCTGCACTCTGGGCTGGTTTCCGCACTTAAACGTCTCCGCACTATTGTCGTATCTACTCCTAGCACAAGCTTCTCGCTTAATTGGAGAGGTAACGGAATGTTAGTCAAGGGCCATTGTCTAATATTCTTTTTAAAAAAACCAAGTGCTGGTCGGAGTCGCACACGAAGTTTTCCATAATATCGTATATCACGCGTGATGAGTGAGATAGCGGTTTCGTAGAGCGTTGTCTCTGTCGTTGAGACCGACAAAACGTCACATAGGTATGAGTGACAGAGACAACGCTCTACAAAGCCGAAAACTCACTCTAAAGGTCGATGTATATATAATATTTTCTGCCGCGTACTGTACAATATATAACACTAGCTGATCCCCGCGGCTTCGCCCGCGTGGATTTAGGTTTTAAAGATCCCGTATAGCCTATGTCACTCAGGACTAATGTAGCTTACTACTGGTGAAAGAATTTTTAAAATCGGTTCAGTAGTTCCAATGATTACCCCCTACAAACAAACTTAACGACATTACCTCTTTTCTTTATAATATTAGTATAGATATGTAATTATTTTTTTAATTTTAATGGCGACCATATTGTCATTTTCGCAATACACACTCCGAATAAGATCTCATTGAGTTTGATTGGTCAATATTACGTTTATAATTAGTACCTACCTACTTAAGTTACAATTTTGATTTCTGTGAATTTTTGCCTTATTTTCGAAAGAAATCAGAGATTTTTCCTCTTTTCAGATGCGGTCGAGTGTACGCAACGGATAATAATCCCGAGGTTTTGATTAAAACGGCCTCGCGTACGCACAATCACAATTAGCGCTTTGCCCCCCCCCCCCTCCCCCCTCCCCCTCTACCCTCCTCCCCCCGCCCGCCCCCCGGCACCGCTACCCGCCAATTGCATAAAGAACACACTGTTTTAATACCGCCTTTTATTCTTTGACGATATAAAGGAGTAGGTATAAGTAGTACCCAGTGGCGTGCACAGGGTTTGAAGCCAGGGTAGGCATTAGTTAGGTAGAAACCTGTTTACTGGCAGGACATAATGTAAAATTTGCATTGAGCTATTACAACTGGGGTAAGCAGTGCATTTATGCCTCTATGACCTGCACGTCACTGATGATATATTCTGTGGTATAACGCGTTATGGTATGTTATTTTCTGGTTTATTAATGTCGCGATTAAGCCAGGGACACACCTAGCGGAAATAGGGCCTTGGATGGTAGTAATAAAATGATGTTGGTTGCGCCAACTTATGTTTTGTAATAGCGGCGGCTTATGGGGCTAGAATTCATTAATAATTTGAAAAAATTACGATTTTCATTTATTTTTAACATAAACGTCACGCTGTGCGGAAGTTAAGCGACGTCACAATCCATAAACGGCAAATATTTTTCAATTTTTTAACATAAAAATAGAGTAATTTCTGCGGGAAAATATTCCCCTTCTCAAGATCAAGCCATCGCCGGCTCACTAAAGAGCACGGGCCTCCTCTCAGCATGAGAAGGGTTTGGCCATAGTTCAACACGCTGGCTAAGTGCGGATTCGGTACCTATTTTACAACTATAGTCAAATCAGTAACTTTTTCTTTTTATCAAATACTGAAATGTTACGTCACAATCATTTGACATGCTTTTTTTAGTTTGATCTATAGGTAATTTAAAATGGTTATTACACTTAAAACTAACAAAGGGCGTGGATTTTACATATTTTGGAAGACCCTCTATTTAATAATCACTGAGAATTTATTTATTTTTGACAGAGGCAAATACCCAATTGGCAGGGTATAATTGTCAAATGCCTTTGATATCTTAGTTACTGTTTAAAATGTACATAACATAGTTTTATCATGACAATCGGTAGCGGACAGTGGGAGTGGGTAGAAGAATGCGGTTTCAACTTAATCGAAACTTAATCACTTAATTTGTAATTTATCAAACCATCTGTTAACTGTGTAAATAACATAAATCAATGCTTGTTTTATCACTGAGCTTGTAATTATTTACATACCTAAAGTACGCGACAGGTCGAGATGGCAATCGGGGTATGAGGTGGGGGGACTCCCCGCACACTCGCAAGTCACCCGCGCTCGCCCGCACTGGGTTAGCGCGAGGGTTGTGCGGGGCGTTTCCTCCCCGATTGCCATTTCGACCTGTCGCGAACTATAGGTAGGTATAGGTACCTATTTAGAGTAAAATTTAAACCGATCGCGTTAAATACAAGCTATGTACCCTAGTTCTCGACCTTATTGACGGTTACGAGAAAGTTTATTTTTAGGGTTCCGTGCCTCAAAAGGAAAAACGGAACTCTTATAGGATCACTTTGTTGTCTGTCTGTCTGTCGGTCTGTCAAGAAACCTACAGGGTACTTCCCGTTGGCCTAGAATCATGAAATTTGGCAGGTAGGTAGATCTTATAGCTGACATACCTATGGAGAAAAATCTGAAAACCGTGAATTTGTGATTATATCACAAGAAAAAATTTAAAATGTGTTCATGACCAAATATTGCTATTTTCAACTTACAAAGTAAGATTACTATACCAAGTGGGGTATCATAAGAAAGGGCTTTACTTGTACATTCTAAAACAGATTTTTATTTATTTTTAGGAGTAAAAGTTTTTGATTTATCGTGCAAAATGTCGATAAAATACGATTGTAATACGAAACCCTCAGTGCGCGAATATGACTTGTACTTGATCGGTTTTTTGTCTAAGTACTATTTAACTTAACTATAGTCTACGTTGTAGAAATAACCTCAATGCATCATGTTTCTAGTTTCCACAGATATCAAGTCAGACAGATTCGATTTCTATGGGAAACAAAACACGAACCCGAAATAAATGTTCAAAAATCTATAAGCAAGTAAATCGCTATAAAAATTAAAAAGATAGTTGTAGGTTTTTTTTTCAGATACAAGTTAGCCCTTGACTGCAATCTCACCTGGTGATAAGTGATGAATGATGATGCACTCTAAGATGGAAGCGGGCTAACTTGAAAGGAGTATGCCAGTTATTTTTAAACCCATACCCCTTTGGTTTCTACACGGCATCGTACCGGAACGCTAAAGCTAAACACACACACACACACACACACACAAACACACACATACACTCACTTATAGTTATAGTTCTAATAATTATAGTAAACATGTTAAATTTTATAATAATGCAGATTCCTTTTCTTTTGTATATAAAATGAGCCATCAATTTTAAGGAGAGTGCTGTCGCCTAAAACACAGGTGTATACCTAGCTTAGGGACAGTCGATTTTTCTGTATACCTACCTACTTAACAAATTGGTTTTGTTATTATGTATTTTATGTATTAGTTCTCGTAAGTAAGTATGTTTAAGTGTACCTATGTTTGATCAATAAAAATAAATAAATAAAAAATATAAATATAAATTCTTGGTGGTACGGCTTTGCCGGTAGGTTGGTAACTAGCCACGGCTGAAGCCTCCCATCAGACCAGACCAGAAATCAATAAACCCGGGACCTCGCACTAATAAGACCACAGCGCTCACCACTGCGCCAGGGAAGTCGGTACTTACACCAAAAAATCGAAATACATCGCAACACCTGACCTTTTGGATGGTTGAAGTATTTCGAATTTTTTGATGAGAAGTTTTTTTTTTTTTTTAAAGGATATTAGCCATATGATGATACTTAATCTTAAAATACCATAATATTAATATTAAAGTTATTTCTCATAAGCGCTAAGTGCATTTAATTTTAGGAAGGAACATAAAATCATTAATGAAGCAAAAATTATTTAAATAAACTTTAAATAAACTATTAATAAACTTAAATCTAAAAAAAACAACATTAAATTAAAACTAAAATAAATTAAATTAAATCTAAAACCTCATCGAGACCACCGCAGCGAGGCATTGTACCCAAGATGCTGGGCATATTAAATGACTAATATTCCCCTTTCCTCTCCAATTAAGCGTCAGGCTTGTGCTAGGAGTAGGTACGACAATAGTGCAACGGGCGGGGTTTGAACCGTCGTCGACCTTTCGGTTTTCAGTCCACTCCTTTACCGGTTGAGCTATTGAGGCTCGAAGTATCTATAAACTTACCTATCTAAGTAAATATTGGTTATTAAAAGCATAAATATTGGTTTCATCAAACTTTTAACACTAAAAATTGCTCTAAATGAAGATAATTAGAAATTCAAGCGTCGACAGGGAAGCGGCAGCAATCACAATCGTCTTCTTTGTTTATGCTATCAGTCCAGGCAGGGGTGCGCAACGCTTGGGCGACACAGATAAAATAAATCTGTTACTAGCTGAACCGTCCCGGCTTCACTCGGTGGAATTTCGAAAATCCTTTAAATTCTTTCCTTCTTAATTCTTTCAATAAACTTGTATCTAGGTCTACGTTATCGTAGATCTAGATACAAGTTTCTAGCCCGTACAGTCAGTCAGTTACATTAGGGCGGCTGCCCGGAGCTGGTGTTGAAAGAAGAAGTCCTTCTTGGTTGTGAACATGGTTTAATTAAGTAAGTAGGTAGGTACAATAAAACTTAAAGCTAGCCTTATCTAATTACTATATAAATCATGCCCGCGTGGAATGGTGCCAAGAATACTGGCTGCATTTCCGCGGTGGACAGCCAGGCTGATCCGTTGCGCAAAAAATGAGCCAGCCCTTATGTCACCAGATGAGGCTATTAATCGCGGTGAAATGTCTCCTAAATTTTTTTAGCACTAAGACTCCATGGCCCCAGGGTCTCCACGGCAAACGGCACAAAAATTTAACTCTCGATAAGAGAGGCATACTTGCGCCGCTTGCCGTTTTCAGTGTTTCTGCTGCGGCCTCCGGTCTTGATGCTGTCTTCCTGATATGACACGGGGCCAATGTGTCAACGCAAGTTGCGTCCCACATTAGCGCCCGTCCCCGTTCCCAGGGAACCAGCGTCAATCCATCAGGTCTCTTGCCATCATCCCGACTAATCCCTGCCGGCTCAATGAGCGCAGGAATATCTATGGTGGCAAGAGCTCTTTTAATCGTATCGTTAAGAGAGCCATGCCTAAACAGCCTACCAGAGCTCCTTTGGCAAGAGAGTCCGTACTCCGTACTGATTTAGTACAAGTAGGTAGGTACTGATTTACAAAAATGGTAGGTATATTATAATGAAAGAGGTACACGTCCGTTCGCGTCGATGTTGGAACACGAAGGCGCCTCTGTGTGCTGTCTTCGGTAGGTAGCTGACGTTTCGCTGATGGGGGCTGGAGCAGTCAGCCAGCGTAACAAGTCAGTAAACATTATGAATGCGAAATTGTGTCAGTTTATCTATCTTACCTTTCCACGGCTTATCCGTTGATTTTGACGAAACCCATTGACTTATATTATACTAGCTGATGCCCGCGACTTCATCCGCGTGGATTTACGTTTTTCAAAATCCCGCGGGAACTCTTTGATTTTCCGGGATAAAAAGTAGCCGATGGCTTAATCCAGGGTATAATGTAGGTATCTCCATTCCAAATTTCAGCCAAATCCATCCAGTAGTATTTGCGTGAAGGAGTAACAAACATACACACACAGACACACACACATACAAACTTTCGCCTTTATAATATAGGTGTGAGGTGTGAAGGTGTCAAGGTGTGAGGTGTGAGGTGTGATTACTTCGTATGGACAGGGTTATTGCACAAACAAAATGGCACCGACTCATTGGTGCTATAGCACCAATGCAACCTCAGTGACGTCTGTTATCTTGTCATTTATATCGTTGACGAAACCTGATTTTGACGTTTGGTAAATAGATAGCTTGCAAAGTTGCATCCTGGGGATACGCATGGGCTTATTTTTATCCCGGAAAATCAAAGAGTTCCCACGGGATTTTTAACCTAAATCCACGTGGACGAAGTCGCGGGCATCAGCTAGTCCAGATCTTTAAACTGTTGGCGTTCCCTGTCGTGTGTTTACACGGCGCATATGCGGCGCACGTGCGCGCGCGCGCATGTCTGCCGTTAAAAAGATACGCCATGTGATGCTGTTTACCTTCCACATGCTTCCGGGGCTATGACGTGCGCGTGCGCGTGCGATCCATTGGGATCCATGCTTCAGGTGAAAGACACGTGAATAGACGAACTTTATTGTTATACCAGTCAGTCACTCCAGTCATACCATCTATTTTGTAGGACAATTGTTTTTCCGAGTTTATTATCCAACTAGCTTATGCTCGCGACTTCGTCCGCATGGACTACACAAATTGCAAACCCCTTTTTCACCCCCTTAGGTGTAAAATTTTCAAGAATCCTTTCTTAGCGGATGCCTACGTCATAATAACTATCTGCATGCCAAATTTCAGCCCGATCCGTTCAGTAGTTTGAGCTGTGCGTTGATAGATCGGTCAGTCAGTCAGTCAGTTAGTCAGTCAGTCAGTCAGTCAGTCACTCACCTTTTCCTTTTATATATTTAAGATTATCTCCATATTCAAAAAAACCGGCTAAGTGCGAGTCAGGCTCGCGCAACGAGGGTTCTGCGCGGGCCTGACTCGCACTTGGCCGGTTCTGTTTTAGAATGTAAGTACAAATAAAGCCCTTTCATATTATACCCCACTTGATATAGTAATCTTACTTTGAAAGTTGAAAATTGCAATATTTTGTTCATGAAAACATTTTAATTGTTTTTTGTGATGTAACCACAAATTCACAGTTTTCGGATTTATTACTTTACCTACTCGTGCTATAAGACCTACCTATTTACCAAATTTTATGATTCTAGGTCAACGGAAAGTATACCCTATAGGTTTCTTGACAGACTGACAGACACGACGACGGGCAGACGGACAGACAGACAGACAACCAAGTGATCCTTTAAGGGTTCTTTTTTCCTTTTGGGTACGGAACCCTAAAAATAACACTTTTCTTTCTGTTTTATAACAAGACAATGTATTGAACACTAACTTCGAACGCGACTTCGTCCGCGTGGACCCGTGGGAACTCTTCGATTTTCCGGGATAAAAAGTAGCCTATGTCACTCTCCAGGTCTTTATCTATACCTACCCATGCAAAAATCACGTCAATCCGTTGCACCGTTGCGACGTGATTGAAGGACAAACCAATAAACCAACAAACAAACACACTTTCGCATTTATAATAAGAGTACTGATGAACAGTGTTGCGAGTGAGTACGAATGCTATAAAGTAGTTATGAAGCATGTACTACAATGGAAGACCTACTTGTAGACAATAATACAGCCTCAGCGGATGTCGGTCGGTCTGTGCCACCCGGCACCCGGCACCCGGCACCCGGCACCCGGCACCCGGCACCCGGCAACCGGCACCCGGCACCCGGCACCCCCGCGTCCCACTTTATATTATAGAGCAGTGTTGGATTCTATTTACATTGGAAACTGGTGCACTTTAAGTTATTATGTAACAAGCCATTATTAGCGCCATGGCATTTACTGGTTTAGAACAAATGTCACTTGTTTTAACGGTGAAGGAAAAGATCGTGAGGTAACCTGCATCCCTGAGCAGGGCCGTCTTTACCCGGGGGTTTATGGGGTGCGGACTGCGGTGCACCCAGGCGCAGAATCCTAGGGGGCGCAAGGCGACCGCCATTTCGATAGTTTCTTATAATATGAATATGTAAACAAATCCTTTGCCTGGGATGAAAGATATCTCTGTACCAAATTTCATTAAAATCGGTTAAACGGATGGGCCGTGAAAGGCTAGCAGACAGACAGACAGACAGACACACTTTCGCATTTATAATATTAAGAGTATGGATGTTTACCTTGTGTTGTGTGCAATAAAGTATAAAATAAAATAAACAAATAAACCTATTAATAACTAGTTTTTTTTTTAATAACTATTTACTCTGTAGGTACCTTGATGGCCAGTACTAATTAATCTTTAATTATTTAATCTTAATCTAAATATATAAAAGTGTTGACTGACTGACTTGATCTATCAACGCACAGGTCAAACTACTGGACGGATCGGGCTGAAATTTGGCATGCAGATAACTATTATGACGTAAGCATCCGCTAAGAAAGGATTCTTGAAAATTCAACCGCTAAGAGGGTTAAATACGGGTTTGAAATTTGTGTAGTCCACGCGGACGGAGTCGCGAGCATAAGCTAGTAAGTACTAATTTTGAAAGCTTCATAGAATACATTTTTATTCGAAACGACTTATCTAGCGTGTACCTACTGTGTAGTACCTACCTACATAAAGGTCGTTGGTCTTAACCTATTTATCAGAGTGAAGTGTTATGTTTGCGCTCATCTAGCGCATTGAAGCGGCGTTTGATCTCCAGACGAATCCAAAACAAAGGTTTATTGCCTGCGAAAAGAAGCCAAAACCTCTCGTTTGTTACTAGGATGACCACGTTGGCGGAAAATCCTGGGAAAGTCCTTGTAAAAATAGTTTTTCCGTTTATCCACCCTAAAACAGCCACCCTAGGGTGGGTTCAGAAACATTGTGTCAATCTATCCGCCACGTACTAAAAAAATTACATAGTTTGAAAAACCGCCCAAAGTGCTAGCCATTCTAGCACTTTGGGCGGTTCAAACTCAAACTCAAATTATTTATTCAGAATAGGTAAAATTTTACGCTTCCTGATTGTCAAATTTTTTATTTATAAGATGATATTAATATAGTGGTCATAATTAATACATACTTAAAACTACGAGGGTTTAACTTACGAGGGTTCCAAACGCGCCCAGGTCTGAGAAGAGCCTACAACAAACTTAAAACTACGAGGGTTTAACTTACGAGGGTTCCAAACGCGCCCAGGTCTGAGAAGAGCCTACAACAAACTCAGTTCTAGACTTCGCACTGCAAAGCGCAACGTTCCTTCAATCCTAGAAGGATTCCTTTTTTGTCACGCAAACGTAGACCCCTGTCGAGTCTCCCTTGGACCCCTGGACCACTTTGAGAACCAATGCTCTAGAAGTCTAGACAGAGCAACTGGGGTAAGGGAGCGACCCAAGACACGGCCCTAGTAATTTCGTGACCTATATCAGTAACCTTTCAGTACCCTTAGTTATAAATGCGAAAGTGTGTTTGTTTGTTGGTTTGTTGGTTTATTGGTTTGTTGGTTTGTTGGTTTGTCCTTCAGCAACGGATCGACGTGATATTTTGAGACCTGTAGAGTGACATAGGCTACTTTTTATCCCGGAAAACCAAAGAGTTCTCACGGGATTTTCAAAAACCTAAATCCACGTACGAAGTCCAGCAATGCACGGGGCTGCAATGGCTTGTATAGTACGGTATACATAATAACATTGTAAATTGAAAAATTAAAAAGAGCAACCGCCGAGTTTCTTGCTGGCTCTTCTCGGTAGGAACGGCATTCCGAACCAGTGGTAAATTAAAACTACCTGACTATTCATAAGTACTTGTAAAAAGTTTACATGAATAAAAAAACATTATATTCTATTCTATTCTATTCTGAGGGCGTCAGCTAGTAGCTAATAATATAGCAGAGTCGTTGTGGTCGTCATTTACTACGAGTATCTATCATAATTATACTCAGTGGCGTGCACAGAGTCCGAAGCCAGGGTAAGCATTAGTAAGATAGACCTTCGATACACCTTATATCATCATCATCATCATCATCATCATCAGCCTGTGGACATGTGTGACATTTTGTAAAACGCATTCATCTACGTTCCATTTTTAAAACCAAGTATAGGCTTACCTTTGGGTTGTTATTCTAAGAGGTACCTATTGGATTTTTCATTTTATCATTTTTATCAATCAATCAATCAATCAATCAGCCTATTTGCGTCCACTGTTGGACATAGGCCTTCCCTAAAGAGCGCCACCACACCCGGTCCTCAGCCTTCCTCATCCAGCCACTTCCCGCCAGCCTCTTTATATCGTCGGTCCATCGATATATCGTCCACCTTATATAGACCTATGGAATGGCAGGTCATAAAGAAAAATGTCGTTTCAACTAGGGTAAGCAGTACTTTTATGCCTCTATGAATTGCACGCCACTGATTATACTGTAACTATACCAATAGTACGCGACAGGTTGAGATGGCAATCGGTGTATGAGGCGGGGGACGCCCCGCACACCCGTACGCCACCCGCGCTATTTCGTGCCGGGCGCGTGGGGTGTGCGTCCCGTCCCCCCCCCCCCCCGATTGCCATGTCAACCTGTCGCGTATTATACCTATAGTGGAAAGCTTAAAGCTTTCCTAGATTTACAAGTCATTTGAATGCCCTATTTGTAACGAAAAGATTTATAATAAAAATAAACCACCCATTTCTGTCAGGGTTTACTAACACAAAGGATATTCAAGTAATATCAAAAATGTATCTAAAGCATTTCGCATTAGGGTTCATTTTCCAATGGAGGTTTCAATTATAACCTCCTTGCTGTATTCTATACGCCAATGGATTTGTGATACGGTTTAACGCACACTAGCGACTTTTTATCGCCTTATTATTAACTGGGTCATGTTGCCTTACTGAGCTTCGGATGCAATTATTTGCGTATTTTTTTTAATTTAAAAACAGATCCCTGTGCACGAAAATTGTGATTACCAAATTGCTTCAATCTCAGTTATTGTGATTGACTGAATCATTTTTGCTACAACAATGCATTTTAGCCGGCTGGCTTAGTCTCATTTGGTTACGTAACCCAATATACAAAATTTCTAGGACGACACATGGCTTTGAAAGCACTCTTTATTGCTCATTCTAAGAGTCATAATCCGTACTATCCACACTAAAATTATAATTGGGCGGCTGTTTGTCTGCTACCTTTTCACGGCTCGTCTGTTTAAACGATTTTGACGAAATTAGTACAGAGATAATTTACAAAGGCTACTTTGGTTCCTGGAAAATTAAAGAGGTCCTCCGGCATTTTTAAAGACATAAATCCACGCGGGCGACGTCGCGAGCTTCATCTATGCTATCTATACTAATATTAGAAAGACGTAAAGGTTGTAAGTTTGTTTGTAGGTGGTAATCTCTGGAACTAATGAAAGGATTTTGAAAATTCTTTCACCAGTAGAAAGCTACATTATTCCTGAGTAACATAGGCTATATTTTATTTTTTAAAAACATTGAAGTAAGCTACCCGTGCGAAGCTGGTGCGGGTCGCTAGTATAGTATAAGAGAGATAAGAGTTTAGAAATAGATAAGAGCGAAGTTTCAGTCGCGTAAACTCTTATTTCTCTCATAAGTGATAGTGCCAGCTGAATTGCACTTTATTGCATCGTGACTAGAGACGCTATTTATTTAAACGTAGTTTGTAAAGTAATAATCCTCCTGTATCTCGAAGATATTAACAAGTATTCCGTGATTTTGCGACAAGTGCAAGAGTGTCATTTTTCGGTATTTATAACTTTAAAGATTGTTCTAACTTCTAATCGTGTCAGATTAGGTGGTTCAGTCAAAATGGATTCCAATATTTAAAAAATAGCTGTTGAAGGTGCTTGTAAAATAGGTGTTTGACGACATTTTGTCGTGCGACATGTCTCCCGTGTGCTCGCACTCTACTTGTTGCATATTATAATCCGAGTTCTCGTGACCTGAATGCTGAAATGGGTCGCACTAAAACTTTCTATTCACTACCACGATACCTACTTACTTACTCAGTTACTTGGTCTCCTCTCAAAGAGAACGGTTTAGGCCGTAGTCCACCACGCTGGCCAAGTGCGGAACGGCAGATTTCAGACATATTTGAGAATGTGACATATTTCAGACATACTGGAGAACTCTCAGGCATGCAGATTTCCTCGTGATATTTTCCTTCACCGTTTACCTATCGCTGAAATGAAATGTTTCGTACTAAACCTTTATATTCACTACCATGATACCTACCTACTTACTCGCTTGGAAACGGAACAACATGTACTGTAAGACGTTCTCAAAGCGTAAAGAGGTAAAAGTTCGCTCTATAAAAGTACAGTATAAAAATGATGCTGGACTGACGACCTTAACCCATTAGAGGTCAAATGAAAACTACAAATATTTTTTTGGAACCATCTTAATTTATGTATTAATACAGAACAAAGAAATATAAAATCAAAGAAAAAAATTATGAAAACATAGTTTTCAGGAAATTACAGGGGTGTACACAAATGGGTACACTGACCGTTTAAGTATGAAAATTTTCGAAACATGCTTTTTCGACACAAAGTGTTTTAGGCACTTCTTACATTGCCAGCATTACTCTTGAATGACAAAGGACACACTGCAGCGGTTTTACAATTTTGGTGGGATACTGGCAGCCCTGGAACCACTGATGCAGACTGGCGCAATTTTCTTTGTTCACCTTGGTGTAGATAAAATCGTGCAATATGACGGCGGAACGCGAGTTGATCCATGGGAGCATCATTAGTTATTACATGTAAACGCCACGAATTAGCAATAACTATGTCCAACATATATGTAAATAGCACCCATCACCACTTTTTACCATGAACAGCAATTCTATATAGCGAGATGCACTGATCTAGTTCATCAGCCCCACCCATATTTTTGTTATAATTTTAGAACAATCGTGGCATCGCCACGTCGGTCTTCTCCCGCTTAACTGGACACCATCGCTTGACAGACCCTAGTGGTTCAATGCTATCATAGTTCGTTGCCATTATACACACACTATTATCTTTCCATCTTACCATAAGTAGCTCACTTCTCTTGTCAAACCTGTAGTCGTAAGAGGCACGGTCCATCTTTTTCATGTCCTTTGTGCTAGTCGGTGGACATTGTTAGTCCTGTTTTCTGTTATAGTCCCTGTAGCACGGTAACCTAGGTTTTTCAAGTGTACTAAAACATCGTACCTAGCTGGTAAAAAAGTTGTCAAAAAAACCTCGTGATTTGCTGCACAATTCAGACATTTGCCCCAGGTTGGGATTGATCGGCGAGTAACATCTTGTTGCCTTCTTTTCGACGCCAGCGGTTCATCGTCACTGTCATCGCTACCACTATCTTCGTTACCACCATCCTTACGATTCGTAAATATCTCGATAGTACCAGGCACGTCATGCGGTATGAACGACGACACCATATCGGCCCCTTCTTCTTCATCAGTCAACGCACTTGGATCAGGTGGTATGATAGCCATATCAAACGCATCATAGTCGCTATCTCGCAAAATGGCGTCAACAGCCTCTACAAGTTCTTTGTAGTTGTTTCGAGCCAAAAATATTTGTTGTTTGCTCATTGTTAGGAATCTGAACAAAAAAATAATTTACTTATGGATGTTGTCATTGTACACAATCGAGTACAGCAAGATTTATATGGCTATAGTTTTGTTGTAATTATAGTTATGTGATTAGAATGTTCTTTAAAACTTACGTTGACATGTATTTTATGGTAATTGAATGTGAAAACCAATTATTATACAGTAGTTATTATAATATTTCCAAAATTATTCACTTACCTGCATAGTACTCCCGTGACACAACTTCGACTGAGATTTTTATTCAAAAACAATCACACTACTCACATATTATTTATCTGTAGCTTTGAACACTATTGTTATGAAATAAAATATCAAGAATAATTCCGTCAATTGTTTGAAATATAAAACCCACACTTAATTATATGGCTGTACACAATTGAGTACAGTGACTTCTAATGGGTTAAGAAGATAGCGGGAAGTGGGTGGATGAGGAAGGCGGAGGATCGTGTGTGGTGGCGTGCTCTTGGGAAGGCCTATGTCCAGCAGTGGACGCAAATAGGCTGATTGATTGATTGATTGATTGATAAAAATGATAAAATGAAAAATCCAATAGGTACCTCTTAGAATAACAACCCAAAGGTAAACCTATACTTGGTTTTAAAAATGGAACGTAGATGAATGCGTTTTACAAAATGTCACACGGCAAAGTTGTTCGTACTCATTCGTAGTTAACTTCGTAACGTTTTCGAAATTCGAACGTCATCAATGGCGCCGGGAGGGGCGAGTGACGTCACCGGGAGAGGTACATGTAGCGAATTGGAGGAGCTATCTTATAGGTAGTTCTGTTTGAGGGCCAGTTCTATAGCGATCTGTTAACAGTAACACATACTTAATCGGCGATTGGAAAAGATTCATTGAACTGAAAATTAGCTAGAATAATGAAATAGTTAATCTAAAGTTATTGAATAATAGATAGTTAGGTACATAAATTTTTTTGCATGCCTTTTAAATTTTTGGATAAATCTGGCTCATAACTTGTCGTTTTAAGTTTCAAGTACCTACGACTATGAATTTTTATTTGTTAGTTGGCTTCTTAGTTTACTTTTTATTCTATTCAATCAAGAGAACGCTTGCTCGCACGAATATTATGTTGACATTACTCAATTAAGGATTGATTGCCCGACTTTAAGGATTTTTGTAGTATAATAATTAATTTGTATGGAACTGGAGAGCCGAAGAGCCGCAGGTTGCCGACCACTGCAATGCTCTCTGTAATCACTTAATCAGGTAGGTACCGATTTAAGTTAAACCAGTGATTAATATACTTAATCAACAAGTCCATGAAGTCGTCGATGCAATCGAGCGCGACATTATCTCTGCGTTAATCTTTAATTAATCAACGTTGCTAAACAGTGCCACCAGGCTTTGAATTTCCCCTCACTGGAAATACGGATCCAACAGTATAGAAACTGCATCTGTGAGCGTAATCCTCTGTGTAGCTACACGAATTGCAGTAGTGTGTGTGACTCGATTGAATGTTTTTCAAGAGCACACTTGCGCCATGCAGCCCCACAAAAAGTAGGCATCCGTAATTTTTTTTTAAATAATAGCCATGTTAAATGACTAATATTCCCCTTTCCTCTCCAATTAAGCGTCAAGCTTGTGCTAGGAGTAGGTACGACAATAGTGCAACGGGCGGGATTTGAACCCGTCGACCTTTCGGTTTTCAGTCCACTCCTTTGCCCGTTGAGCTATTGAGGCTCTATAATTGACTTCCACATTCAATCCACTTCCCAGGATTCCATGAAACTCAACTCAATGTTTCTGATACAAACCAATTAAGATCTTCCAGCATCCGTGTTTCCTGCCACGTTTGCATATTGATTTGCTATTGCACATGGTGCATATTGCTTGGTTGGTGGCTGGCTTTTCCTGCACGTTTAGCAGTGGGAGCGGTGGATATCGTATGCTGCATGTTGCACTATACAGATTTGCCTGTTTCGGTAGATTTTAGCAAATTAAGCTTTTGGTAGTAGCCGTAGGAGAACTAGAGTAACCGACATAGCTCAACGGGTTGCGAAGGGCACATAGTTCGTACAACCGATAGACGTTGGGGTCTCAACTTTCTCAAGGTGCTGGAATGTCGACTTCGTACCGGAAGACGCAGCATTGGACCCCCACTAGGTGGACGGACGACATCAGACGAGTCGCAGGGAGCCACTGGATTCAGGCAGCGCAAGACCGTAGCGTGTGGAAGTCCCTACAAGAGACATATGTCTCTTGTCTAAAAGACAGTGGACGTCTATCGGTTGATGATGATGATGCTTTTGGTTCCAGGATTGTATCAACTAGCAATGTGATCTTTCTTGCTAAGGGCAGGAACGTTTGGCTACAGCACAAAGTCTTTAATGTGTTCTTTCCCTAAGGCACATATACTGTGTCCAGACATAGTATTTTATGAATGTGTCATGTGTGCGTATTGTGAATATGTGTGTGCAGTTGTAAAAGGATTTGTGTGTAAGACTCGGTCAGATTAGGAGCAGCTCGAAACTTCGGTTAGGTAACGAAATATAGGTTCCTATCCCTAGGTAGGTAAGTAATCGGATATCGTTCGATTCGTTTGACTGCCTTCCCTATTTTACAGCCGATCAATCTATCTGTGATCTGTCGATAAGTTACTTACCTAGCAACGTTATCCATCCATACTAATAAATGTGAAAGTGTGTCTGTCTGTCTGGTAGCCTTTCACAGCCCATCCATTCAACCCATTTTGACGGAATTTGGTACAGCGATAGCTTGCATCCCGGGGAAGGACATAGGCTACTTTTTATCCCGAAAAACAAAGTTCCCACGGGATTTTTTAAAAACCTAAATCCACGCGGATGAAGTCGCGAGCATCATCTAGTTTGTCCTTAAAACTTATCGACAGATTAGATATAATTGATTATTATTAAGTTCGGCCATCTATATCTATATTCTATACTAATAAATAAAATTGAAATGTCTGTCTGTAATTTCGAAATAATTACTTCAAATTAAACTCTAGGTTTTTAACCAGGCTTTGCATTTTAGTACAATGGGGGGGGGGGGGGAGAGAGTTCGCTGGGGCAGCTAGTTACGTAATATTTTTTTTATTGTTTGTGATTATTGAAGTCTGTTATCATTTTGTTTTTGAAATTTTTTTCTTCGACTTCACGTCACCATAGCCTAATATTTGACATAATTGGACGATGCAGGATTAAACCGAGAGTTCTCTCAGTCTAGTCGTTATATTGTGCTTGATAGAAAAATTAAAAAATCCATAGTAAAAGAATATACACATTTATTTTCGTATCACAAAGAAGTAATCTTAATAATATAATTTTACAATACAAAATAATTGATCCCAGTTATCCATTATAATATCTACGTCAGGGAGAATGTTCCACTAGATGGGGCGCTTCATAGTATAACCCGTCGGAAATATCTGCGCACCTCGCTGGAATGCGCTTCCCCGCAGGTCACCCATTTTCGTCTATCCAGTAAAGTTGCCAACGCAAGCGCGTTGCATGACGTGATAAAGCCAGGTTCTCAGATATTTCCGACGGGTTGTAACATGTTCCAACGAACATCGTTGCCCGCACTCCTGTAATTAATCAGCTTTAGACGCAGTCCGTTTCCATGAACGATAAGTTAGAATCTAAATATATAAAAGGAAAAGGTGACTGACTGACTGACTGAATGACTGACTGACTGATCTATCAACGCACAGCTTAAACTACTGGACGGATCAGGCTGAAATTTGGCATGCAGATAGCTATTATGACGTAGGCATCCGCTAAGAAAGGATTTTTGAAAATTCAACCCCTAAGGGGGTGAAATAGGGGTTTGAAATTTGTGTAGTCCACGCGAACGAAGTCGCGAGCATAAGCTAGTATAATATAAAACACAAAAATGTTTCTACCTAATATGTCCGTTATAGACTTTGAGACCATCCAGCCGATGTGCCCCAAACCAGTTTCATTAGAAAGGCAATAATGCGATTTGCGAATATGGTTTTTAGCGTAGTAGACCCGCTAGTATTTAAAAAAAACACTCACAGAAATCCGTTCCGGTGTCGTGCGTTTGAATTTGTATGAAACTTGTATAATCCCTTCAAACTAAGAATAGGAATCTTTTTCCACGATATGTGATGTCTTAGCTAGAAATATAATATTCAATATAATATTTTCTTCATAATAATATTTTCAATAGATTTTGTGATAAGATTTAATAATAAAGAAAAAATACTTTGTGTAGAGTTGCGTATTACTCGTTTTTCCCGCACGTGTAGTAGCGGTAGGGCGGGCGGTCCATATGTTGAACGTTGTACTATCCAGATTTGTATGACTAGTGCTTTAGAGTTTTCACATTACATAGAACTAAAAATGTACTAAAATAGTGAGAAATTAAAAAAAAGGTTCCGACGAATTAAGAACCTCCTCCTTTTTTGAAGTCGATTAATAATAATTTTATTTTTAACCATAATAGTGTTTGAGAATATTATACCTATTTTTTTGTTGTCATGAATATTATCAGATAATTCGTTAAATATATGTTACAAACTTCTGATATCAAACTAAAATTAACAAAAATTTGCAAGATTTTTAGTCAATAGTTTCGTAAATAACAATCAGGGAAACCGTTGGTGCGCTAAAACTTTTACGGTCTAAATTAATACTAAAATCAATATTATTAAATTATTTAAATTAAGTTTACTATCTTGGATGTCAGCAATTAAATATAATAACCTATAAAAGTAAAAATAGAGTTTAGTCTTTTTAATTCTAATTAAAAGTATTTTTTTTATTAAACTAAACCTGAAACGACTAAAGCATAATTAAATTATTTTAGCCTATAGTACGCGACAGGTCGAGATGGCAAACGGGGTATGAGGCGGGGGGACGCCCCGCACACCCGCACGTCACCCGCACCGGTTTCGCGCGGGGGCTGTGCGGGTGTGCGGCATTCCGAACCAGTGGTAGTTACATTTGACGATTCAAAAGTACTTGTAAAAGATTAATTGAATAAAATAAATCCCATTCCGCGATTGCCATTTCGACCTGTCGCGTACTATAGTTTAATAATTAAACTAAATTTAATAATTAAACTATAGTACGCGACAGGTTTCAATTAACAGATTATCAATTAAACTTTAATTGATAAATAATCAACTTAGCAGCAAGTGGAGAAATAACTAAGCTTATGTCAGATACTCTTCATATTCTTTTTTTTTTTTTATTATAGAGATCTGGTTTATTTAATTCGATCTTAGTTCGAAGTCCCGCAAATTGCTAATACCATTTGGACGGCGTATATTTTTTGTAAATATAAAATTTTTAGTGATAAGTTTTTCTGTATGTACCTATATACTATATATATAGTTTTCTTTTGTATTTAAATAAATAAAGTAATTAATTAAAAGGATAACAAAAATACGCGTGGCCGCCATTTTAGTGACGTCAGCACTAGACTGAAGTTTCGAGCTGATGGTATACCTATTTTTACTTAAAACGTCAATAATATAAGTCAAATGACGTCAAAATGACGCCATTTGGATGTTAATGAGACATGGTTCCAGCGCAATAGCGGGACTTATACTACAAAACATTTATTTACAAAATATTTTAAATATCGTATTTTAATAAAATTATCAATAATTGACAACGACAATTTGATTAATATTATGATTAACTAGTTAATTTACTAAATTAATATCGTAAAATCAATGTTTATCGATTTTACGATATTGTGAGTCTTACATTTAGATTAATAATAAAATCTTGCTGGTTATAATAATTAATATCAAAATAATACTTTAGATTTATCAAAATATTTAAAACGAAAATAAGAAATAAAGAAAAGAGTTTATACAATATTAAAGCGTTAAATTAAATAGGATTGTAAAGTTTAAATTAACTTTTTATCTTAAAAAAATAAGAATACAAGATAGAAATAAAAGAAAAAAATAGTAGTAGTAGTGTAATAGTAGGATGTAAGATTTTTAGATAATAGTTATGCAGTTAAAATATTTACAATTTCGAAAAATATATTTTTTTACCTAAGAAAATCGTTATGGGGTTATGTTTTTATAATGTTTACTTGTGTTTTTGTTGTCATACTAATATTATAAATGCGAAAGTGTGTCTGTCTGTCTGTCTGATAGCTTTTCACGGCTCAACCGTTCAACCGATTTTGACAAAATTTGGTACAGAGATAGTTTGTATCCCGGGGAAGGACATAGGCTAATTTTTCCCCGAAAAATCAAAGAGTTCCCACGGCATTTTAAAAAACTTATATCCACGCAGACGAAGTCGCGGGCATCATGTAGTAAAGTATAAATAAATAAATAAAATAAATGTTCTCATCGGAAAAAGATAGCGTTACTTTGAAAGCTGTCACTTTAGTTTGGTTTAGAGATTGTGTGTGTGTGGTTAGAGAGAGAGAGTGTGTGTGCGTGTGTGTGTGTGTGTGTGTGTGTGTGTGTGTGTGTGCGTGTGTGCGTGTGTGTGTGTGTGTGTGTGTGTGTGTGTGTGTGTGTGTGTGTGTGTGTGTGTGTGTGTGTGTGTGTGAATTAGTACCAGTCAATATAATTTTTATAGCGCCGTCGATGTCACGGACTTCAAGCCTCGGACGAGAATAGTCGGTGAAAGATCCTTCGTGAATTCTTCTAATACCTGCAAAAATAAAAAAAACATAGTTCAGATTAACATTGTGGGACACTGTTTCTTTCTTTTCAAATATTATTTTTATTCTATTTTAGTATATTACTAGCTTATACTCGCGATTTCGTCCGCGTGGACTACACAAATTTCAAACCTCTATTTCGCCGCCTTAGGGGTTGAATTTTCAAAAATCCTTTCTTAGCGGATGCCTACGTCATAATAGCTATCTGCATGCCGAATTTCAGCCCGATCCGTCCAGTAGTTTGAGCTGTGCGTTGATAGATCAGTCAGTCAGTCCATCCTTTTATATATTTAGACTAGCGACCCGCCCCGGCTTCGCATGGGTGCATTGTAGATACTAATAATCCATACTTCCACACTAATACATTGTTTTCGTGTAACTTTGACCATTTAGGCAGCGCACGCCTCGGAAACTCTCGAATGAGTGGATTTTTTCCGACCTAATTCATATGATTTCAATTTCCCTAGGGATCTCTAATTTTTCGATAATTAAACTATACCTATAAACCTTCTTCTTGAATCACTCTATCTATTGGTTAAAACTGCATTAAAATCAGTTGCGTAGTTTAAAAGATCTACGCGTTCATACATACATACATACATACATACATACAGACAGCGGGAAGCGACTTTATTTTATACTATGTAGAGAAGAAGAAGAAGAAGATTCCCCTGTTTGGTTTACCTTTAAATACTGTTCGCAGATTACGTCATCAGCTGCGGATGGGTTGGCGGGCAGTCTGGGAGGCTGCGGCAACTGCACGAACGTCACCGCCGTGCCCTGCTCGCAGCGGGACTTGATTATATGGTTCACCCTGGAAAAGAAAAGAAATTAAAAAAAAAAAAAAAAAAAAAAAAAGTACATTACTGTCTAGGGGGAAAATGCATCATCAAACCGGTATGGACGTACGGCATCCAGCTCTGGAGTTCAGCTAGCCACTCAAATATTGAAAGAAAGAAAGAAAGAAAACTGGTTTATTCATCTTATGCCTAAGGTACAAACAAACTTAAAATTAATAGTTAGTAGATAATAAGAAGTACTTAATAATTAATTAAATCTAAAATGAGTTCTTGCACCCACTTGGCACAAGATGAAATGGCCCCAGCTCAGCATTAATGCTGCAGGTTTTAAAATAAAACCTGAGCGCTGGTATTCTGCCAGGACCAATAAGAGTGACGTGCACGTACGAGCCTAACAGTCTTCACCAACATCTGTGATTGACAGGATGAGTTCGATTAAACGGAGCTAAAAAATAAAAATAAAAAATAGTCATTGTGCATGGTTAGTATAGCGTGTAATTAAAAATCTTAAAAACTTGCCGTTTTATATATGGTATTGACGAGCTGTCTGCCGAGATAGGTACGGGCGAAATGTTACTTACATTACGTGTGTAGGTACCTAGATGTAGCAAATTAGCAGCTTCAAACGACCAAACTAAATAACCTAGAACTAATTAGAGTTTTTTGATCGTTTAGGAGTTTCTTTTTTAGATTATTCTTAAACGCAGGAACTGAACTTAAATTTCTCAGAGGAGGAATATTATTCCAGCATTGAGATACTCCAGCGCTTCCAGAACAATGTTTTAAAGGTCATATGCAACGCACCATGGTTCACAAAAAACTCCGAAGTGCACGAACACACAGAAATCCCCACGGTAAAGGAGGAAATAGACAGGTCACTTGAGGCCTACAAACAAAGACTTGAGCGTCATAAAAACAGCCTGGCAGTCCAACTTCTGGATGCCAGTAACAGCACGTTCCGCCTTAAGAGGACAAGTTTGGCCAGCATAATATAGCATAATAATTCAAATCAAATCAAATCAAATCAAATTATTTATTGCTTATTTGGGTTTACAATGGTTCTTAGTCATACATTGTGGTAAGTACAGCCAAATACCTTATATACTAAGGCATGCAATATTATGTTAGAATTATTTTACGTATTTTTTAATTATTCTTTTAAATTTGCTTATTTAAAAAAAAAAATTTATAAATATTTATAAAATTTTGTCACAATAATAAATTAAATAATACATGAATCAATTAGAACACTTATAACCTCCTCAGAACAATGTCAATATGGGCTAGCTACCAAATAATCAATTATATTGTCAAGTATTATACATATTATGTCAAAATTATACTTTGATTATTTTATTTTAATATTTTTATTTATTTATTTAGGTATTTCATATTGAAGAAGGGATGTCACATCGCTGGATGTGCAAAGCCTAAACTGTGAACATTTACGAACCTCCAATCTGTTTATAGTCCAGGGACTGATCGCAGATAGAAGAGAAAGAGAGAACAAAAAAAAACTGTCTAGGGGGAAGTGGTAGAAAAGATGAGGGGTAATAGGCTGGCATGGTATGGGCATATAATGCGGAGGGAAGAAAGCCATGTCACTAGAACAAATATGAATGTTATATATGCATATGGGAGAAAAAACCGGCCAAGTGCGAGTCAGGCTCGCGCAACGAATGCACAGGTGAAGACCTGTCATATGATACCCCACTTGATATAGTTATCTTACTTCGAAAATTGAAAATACTAATTATTAGTTTATGACCACAAATTTTTTTTTTGTGTGATGTAACCACAAATTCACGGTTTTCAGATTTTTCCCCTCATGCCAGCTACAAGATCTACCTACCTGCCAAATTTCATGATTCTAGGTCAACGGGAAGTACCCTGTAGGTTTCTTGACAGACAGACAACAAAGTGATCCTATAAGGGTTCCGTTTTTCCTTTTGAGGTACGGAATCCTAAAAAACCCAGCCAAGTGCTAGTCAGACTCGCGCACCGAGGGTTCCGTACTACACTCGTATTTTTTCGAAATTTTGTACGATAAATCAAAAACTATTATGCATAAAATTAAATAAAAATCGGTTTTAGAATGTACAAGTAATTTACCCCCCCCCAACTACAACCCCTTTTATATGATACCCCACTTGGTATGGTAATCTTACTTATAAAAGTTGAAAATACTAATTATTTGTTCATAAACACATTTTAATTTTTTTTTCCGTGATGCGACCACAAATTCACGGTTTTCGGATTTTTCTCCTTATGTGTGCTATAAGAGCTACCTACCTGCCAAATTTCATGATTCTAGGTCAACGGGAAGTACCCTGTAGGTTTTCTTGACAGACAGACAACAAAGCGAAGGGTTCCTTTTTTCTTTGGACGTATGAAACCCTAAAAATAACCAAAATGGCTTACTTTTGTAGATAAGTAAGAGGCACCCGTTGGAACAAGCTGTTCTCGTCCACGCTCGAGTCCGACCAGCGGCTCGCGTCTTCCAACGTTGGCCATTCCGTCACCTGGATATAAACAACACACCAATGACATACAAGGAACAACAACCCGAACTTACATCAGACATGTTTCAGTATTAACATTCCAAACCATAAAGGCATTCCGAACCAGTGGTAGATGCAGTTGACAATTCAAAAATACTTGTAAAAGTTTAATTGAATAAAAACATTTTTATTTTATTTTATTTATTTTTAGTATGACTTTAATTTGTAGGCTAGTACTTTGAGCATAATTCAATATGTCTAATTATCGAAATTGTGCAAAAAGGGTAGTAGACAACTGTGTCTAGTAGACAACTCATAACATATTTTGCATGTCAATTGACGAAACATATTGGATAATTATTAATTTTATGTTAACATCTGGCGTACTAAATACAATGTTTCTTGCAAATAAAAATTTCATTACGCACAGTACGCGGCAGAAAGTAATGTACATCGGCCTTTAGAATAACATTTCGGCTTTGTAGAGCGTTGTCTCTGTCACTCATACCTATATGACGTTTGTCGGTGTCAATGACAGGGAAAACGCTGTACAAATATGCTATCTCCTTCTAAATATCGATGTACATTACTTTCGGCCGCGTAGTGTACTTTGATCCGTCTAAACAGAGTAAGGGATGATTTATGCCAGCACGTGACGGGCGCGGGCCGTGCCACGTACGATACGCGGACGAGGCACGGATCCAAAACATCCATGCTCCCTGTATCATCCCTAAGCCTTAGGCCATTTGGACGCATTATATAGACGATCAAAGCTAACTATCAAAATCTTTGCACGCACAAACGCAAGCACACACGCACTCAAACACGCACATATGCACACACACACCAACACATTAAAAAAAACTCACGCTATGTGTGGTGGCACTAATCCTGAGCAGTTTGAGCAGCTCATCCAGCCTCTCGTTGACTGGTCGCCCTGGGGACAGCTCAGGCAGGTTGGGATCCATCATGGATGGGTCAGCTCCTATGGAGTAGGTACGTCCAGATTCTGTATGTTGCAAAAATTATGTAATATTAATTTTTAATTTGGTAAGTAGGTATATTATACTTCTCTGAAAAAAAACATTTGGTAAGTATACACTTTTCTGAAAAAAATTTGTTTTATTTGGAAAGTTTACACTTTTCTGAAAAAAAAAACTGGTCAAGCTAATTAAGTGTAGGATTCCGTTCATTTGCTCTTGAGGTATGGGAAACTTTTATTTCAAGTCAATAAAAAAGTCGAAAGTCAAAATATTGACCTTATTTCTATCAATTTTAAAAACCAATGACGTGTCATCTGCAAACAATACAACGCCGCGAACATTGCTGATATGGTATCATTTATATACACCAAAAATAGAAAAGGACCCAAGATTAAGCCCTGTGGGACACCATTAAGACAGATGAGTCTTGCGATTTCACTTTATTTATCAGTTTTTTTTCTTATTTGTTAAAGAATATTAGCCATGACTAATATTCTCCTTTCCTCTCCAACTAAGCGTCAAGCTTGTGCTGGAGTATGTACGACAATAGTGCAACGGGCGGGGTTTGAACCGTCGACCTTTCGGTTTTCAGTCAACTCCTTTACTCGTTGAGCTATTGAGGCTCTCTAAATTATGTCATTAAGATGCTTTGGATGCCATAGTGGCTTAGTTAAGTAACAAAGTCTTATGATCAACACAATCGAACGCCTTCGATAGGTCACAGAAGACCGCACCTGCCGCGAGCTGCAGTGCGAATAAGGCCCGCCTCTACTAGATATGCTTCACTCACCGCTGAGCACGGCTGTGGGCGCGGACGTGGCCACGTGCACGCGTAGCCGCAAGTGTTGCCAGCCGCGTGCGGAACGCACCACGGCCGCGAGCTGCAGTGCGAACAGGGCCCGCACCGTGAACGCTTCCTCCCTCGACGGTGCCAGCACCTCTACTAGCCACACGTCGATGTATTTCAGGGAAGCTACCTTCCTATCAAAGAAATATAGCAATCAAGTATCCATTTTTTATTATAACGCGTAAAAAATGACTTTTCCTGCGCCATTTTAACTAACATTATGTGTTATGTCAAAAGTACTATTTTCATTATTTAGTCATTATTTTAAAGGTGAATCGCACTTTTAACATGACATTTGACCCATAACAAAATGGCGCGTGAGAAGTCATTTTGTACGGACTATATATATGCCCTTCCGACGTCCGTCCGTGTTTCCTGCCAAGTATAATTTAAATATCTTCAAGTCAAGAGTGAATAGGCATCTTCTACGCATGCGCGCTCCAACCTAGGCCTTATCATGGCTTTTTTAAGCTTACCATCGTACAAGATATAATATAACTAACTAATGACGGACTGCACCATCTATATGTGATTTAGTAAACTAATTTTTTCGTGAACAAATTTTATTTTTTGTGATTTAACCCCAAATTCACGGTTTGCGGATTTTTTCCTTTACTTGTACTATAAAACCTTCCTACCTGCCCATGATTCTAAGTCAACGGGAAGTACCCTATAGATTTTCTTGACAGCCACGACGGACAAATAGACAAAAAACAAAGAGATCCTATAAGGATCCTTAAGGATCCTATAAGGATCAAGGAGGAGAGATACTCAATTGTGTTAGTTTATCTTTTAGTGAAGTAGGTAGGTTTAAATTAGTATGTAGTACAGTTTTTATTATAAGAATAGATATAGATGTATGAATAGCGTTAAGGAAATATAGTAGTAAGTTATGTACTTAGTGTTAAGAGCGCCACCTCGCCAACAAACTGGCCCACCAGTTTGGCGAGATAGATATGTAGGAAACTTTGTAAAATTATTATAAACTAGCTTATGCCCGCGACTTCGTCCGCGTGGACTACACAAATTTCAAACCCCTATTTCACCCCCTTAGGGGTTGAATTTCCAAAAATCCTTTCTTAGCGGATGCCTACGTCATAATAGCTATCTGCATGCCAAATTTCAGCCCAATCCGTCCAGTAGTTTCAGCAGTGCGTTGATAGATCAGTCAGTCAGTCAGTCACCTTTTCTTTTTATATATACAGATAAATAAATTAAAAAAAAAGGGATCTTTTTTCCTTTTTAGGTACGGAACCCTAAAAAGACTTGGCAATGGTAAAAAAATCCCTGTATACCTCTCAACAGCAGCCATGTCGAGACTATGGAAGTGTCTGCAGAGACACACGTTCTTGTTCACGCAGAGCACGTCGGCCACGATGCGCACGTACTCCGACGCGGATAGCCGCGGGGAGGTCGGGGTTCGCGCGGGGAAGATCACTGTGCCGTTTTCCAGGTCGAAGTCACTTGTCTTGTAAGGGGAGGTTGGACTGAAAAGAAAGTATATATATGTCGGAGCGAGCGGCTCACGATCGTCATCAAAAGGGTAGTTCTAGCCTAGTTCATCTATCATATGTGGGCAAAGGAAACGCGCGAGGCAAATGCAATAACTAGGTGTACTGAAATCACTAAAGAGTCTTGTTTAACGACATTGTTCACTAATCACTTCGTTCTTAAGATAATGGCCACACGTCTGCGTCTAATCTGCGTTTAGAAGTCTTTTTCAAGATTTAATTAGGAGAGCGTATAACGAGTCCTTGGGTCGCGTTTGATCGGTATCGAGGTCAGAATTTGACTGTCAGCTTCACGCTCTTGCAGTGTTTCCATATGTAAATCGAGAATTACCGTGTTCAAGGGTTAAAATTACGGTGTTTCTAGATTAAATTACGGTGGATTAGCTAAAAGAATACCGTGTAAATTACCGTGTCATTTTTAAAAGAAAAAACGTCACGAATTTGCTTTTTAATCAACTATTAATATTATTCTGAGTCTGACTCTCCTAGCATAGCAATATTTTTTTCATATACGGATTTATTAATATTAATATTTTGTTAAATCTCATTAGTTTTACATTTTACTCCTTCCTAATTGCTTGAATAAGGATGAAAATAGATTGCTGAGATTTGATGCTTAAACCGAGAGCAAGAGAAATGTTGCCATTACGAAATATGCTTAGGTGACTGAGATTCGTACTCGTATTACGCAGTATATTATGAATTTTTAACGTGATTTTGTATTACGGTGACACGGTCAAGGTAATGGCCATATTACCTTGACGGTAGATTAGGGCTGAATTACGGTGCATCTACGGTAATTACCGTGTACATGGAAACACTGCGCTCTTGTAATGTAAACTTTCCTATTACTTAGATAAACAAACCGACCCAGGCCACGTTCGATGGCATGGTAACATGTCACCGCCGCTCATAATGAAAACAATGATCTCTTTGTATTTCGCTACGCAACAAGCTAATCGCGCTAACGTAAGCAAAAGCATTCCCGAGATGCGATCTGACACCGGTCGCCGGCGCCGCGCGCCGACATATAAATAAATAAATAAATAAATAAAATCATTTATTTCACCAGATACAAAATCATATTTTTGTTAGTATTGACACGTAGGTACCTTAAAACTAATTATTATAAAATTCTTACTAAAACAATACTGTGCACCTGTTTTCCGAACTAGTAGAAACTGTGTCTCGGAAAACAGGGCCTCCAGCTCGGTGAGTACAAAGCTAACTACATACTAACTAACATACTAACTAAGCTAAAGAGCTAAAGAAAATATTATGTGCGTGGAAGTCCATGTTATCTGTGTGTGTGTGTGTGTGTTTGTGTGTGCGTGAGTGCGTGTGTGTGGGGGTGTAAGTGAATGAGCACGTATAAGAGTGCATATGTGAGTGCACACAGTAGTTCAGTATAGGTGAATACATTCTAGTATGTGTGATAGAAGCTGTGATAGCCTAGTGGTTAGGACGTCCGCCTTCTAAACGGAGGTCAGGGGTTCGATCCCGGTCACGCACTTTTAACTTTTCGGAGTTATGTGCGTTTCAATTAATTAAATATCACTTGATTTAACAGTGAAGGAAAACATCGTATGAAACCTGCATGACTGAGAGTTCTCCATAATGTTCTCAAAGGTGTGTGAAGTCTACCAATCCGCACTTGGTCAGCGTGGTAGACTGGCCTAAACCCTTCTGACACTGAGAGGAGACCCGTGTTCTGTATTTAACTTTCTTTTTTTTTTAATGCAAAATAATAATAATTGATTAATTATAATGAATAATATGTAAATAATGAGATATTTGAGCTATTGTATTAATAAATAATTGTTGTGTTGCCTATTGTTGTAGTAAGGATTCCTATTGATAATTCTATTTGTGTACCTATTCAAATTTGCACACCATAGTATGGTAGATTGTAGCTCGAAACAAAAATTGTAATTGACAACTTATAAATGTACCTACAATCAACAAATAAATAATTTGTATTTGTATTTGTATTTGTATTTGTAGTGAGCCGGCGATGGGTTGATCATGATGATGATGAATTATTATTATTTTTCGCGTACTAAACTTACTCCCTAAAGAAGTCCTTAGGAGGTGCAGTGTCCCTGAAGCCGAGTAGAACTGTATCAGGCTTCATAGCTCCTAAACCTGACAGCCGAGTGAGATGGGCTGCTCCATTGCGTATTGACTCGGCCAGGCACAATTCTACGAAGGCTTTTACCTGGACAGACATTAGTCTTGAGAATACACACACACAGACACACATACACTCACACATACACACACATACATATGTTGTGAATCACCTACTAGGTATTTTTATTAGTTAATTGACTTTTATATTTTCATATTATTATATTATTGTAAAGCTTGTTTAAATTATCAAACATACTGTTATAAATTTATATTTAATATCTATTTAAGTAATCTGTAAAAAATTGTAATCCTATTTGGCCTTATTTTCAGTCTGTTATTATGTAAAATTATATTGTATATATCGCTGTTGATTGCAAAAAATAAATAAAATAAAATAAAATAAAATAGAAAGAGATGAAGCTAGTCACATTGAAGTTCTCACTTCAATAATACTGTTTTTGAGATTCTCCTTACCTTAAGATGGTCGATCAACTTGAGCCAATATTTGTGTTCATCTGCCAATGGATCACCACTGCCATCCAACTGGCCAACCCTTACATGACCAATCACGAAGAGACCACCCTGGAAAATATTACATAGTCAAAGTCAAAGTCAAAGTCAAATGATTTATTCAAAATAGGTAATAAATTACTCTTTTTGATGGTCAGATGTCGGATTTGTAAGATATAGTGGTGGTAATTATTACGCAAACGTAAAACTAAAGCTACGAGGGTTCCAAACGCGCCCAGGTCTGAGAAGAGCCCACAACAAACTCAGCCTCATACTTTTAAAATCATTGCTTGTTTTGTATCAGTACTCGTATTATAAATGCGAAAGTGTGTTTGTTGGTTTGTCCTTCAATTACGCCGTAATAAAGCAACAGATCGATGTGATTAAAGACTTGAAGTGATGTAGGCTAATTTTTATTCCGGGAAATCAACGAATTTCCCGGGATTACATCCCTCTTCAGATTTCCACGAGATTTTTAAAACCTATATCCATGCAGACGAAGACACGGGCATCAGCTAGTACGTCTATAAAAGAAAGAGTAGGGAATTTTTCTGGAAATATCTTACAACTAGCGTATGCTCGCGACTACGTCCGCGTGCACTACTCAAATTTCACCCCCTTAGGGGTTGAATTTTCAAAAATCCTTTTTAAGCCGATGCATACGTCATAATAGGTATCTGCATGCCAAATTTCAGCCCGATCCGTCCAGTAGTTTGAGCTGTGCGTTGATAGATCAATCAGTCAGTCAGTCAGTCACCTTTTCCTTTTATATATTTAGATTACCTCACCTTTTTTTGATCGTTGACGAAGTCTATCAAGGGTGCAGCTTGTCTGGGAGACCCTATAAGTAACAGCATCTGAGGTCTCCAGAACTTCACGTGCTCCCGACGAGGGTCCAATAGGAGGAGGTATTTTCGAACCTGAAAATAAAAACCAGATCATCATCATGATAAACCCATTGCCGGCTCACTACAGAGCACGAGTCTCCTCTCAGAGTGAGAAGAGTTTTGAGTCCCAGGACATTAAAGTAACGAACTAATGCGCGGCGGAAAGAAATATTTGGTGTCGTAAATAGGTGTTTCAATCACCCACTGCGCAAGTACAAGGTGTTTTACCTGATGGAAGATGAGTGCCTGGCTCAGACTTCCCCACTTCGGTTCGCTCGCGGCCGGTGATAACAGATGTAGTGCGATAACCAGAGAGCACGCCAGAGCCACTGCGCATGCGTACGCGGGCCACAGCGCGAATATCACTACACAGCCCACTAGTCCCAGCAGTGAACTTAGTCACAAGAAGTGTACTTGCTCGCACACACATGCAAAAATGATCATAACCTGTTACGCACTGCGCTAGTTTGGGACGAATTTCCTCTTCAGGGACTAGATGGCGCTACTGTACTACCCATGTAACCCATGTATAGTGAAAACTTCCAAAACAAAACAGATGGACCAGTTGAGTCCCAGAACATAAGTGACGAATTAATGCGCGGCGGAAATAAATATTTGGTGTCGTAAATAGGTGTTTAAATCACCCACTGCGCAAGTACAAGGTGTGTTACCTGATGGAAGATGAGTGCCTGGCTCAGACTTCCCCACTTCGGTTCGCTCGCGGCCGGTGATAACAGATGTAGTGCGATAACCAGAGAGCAGCACGCCAGTGCCACTGCGCATGCGTACGCGGGCCACAGCGCGAATATCACAACACAGCCCACTAGTCCCAGCAGTGAACTTAGTCACAAGAAGTGTACTTGCTCGCAGACATGCAACAATGATCATAGTCTGTCACGCACTGCGCTAGTTTGGGACGAATTTCCTCTTCAGGGACTAGATGGCGCTACTGTATCTTCAATCACGCACTATGAAGCCTGAATCGCGCTAACGAAGTTTTTACTACCCATGTAACCCATGTATAGTGGAAACTTCCAAAACAAAACAGATGGACCAGTTGAGTCCCAGAACATAAGTGACGAACTAATGCGCGGCGGAAATAAATATTTGGTGTCGTAAAGAGGTGCTTCAATCACCCACTGCGCAAGTACAAGGTGTTTTACCTGATGGAAGATGAGTGCCTGGCTCAGACTTCCCCACTTCGGTTCGCTCGCGGCCGGTGATAACAGATGTAGTGCGATAACCAGAGAGCAGCACGCCAGTGCCACTGCGCATGCGTACGCGGGCCACAGCGCGAATATCACAACACAGCCCACTAGTCCCAGCAGTGAACTTAGTCACAAGAAGTGTACTTGCTCGCAGACATGCAACAATGATCATAGTCTGTCACGCACTGCGCTAGTTTGGGACGAATTTCCTCTTCAGGGACTAGATGGCGCTACTGTATCTTCAATCACGCACTATGAAGCCTGAATCGCGCTAACGAAGTTTTTACTACCCATGTAACCCATGTATAGTGGAAACTTCCAAAACAAAACAGATGGACCAGTTGAGTCCCAGAACATAAGTGACGAACTAATGCGCGGCGGAAATAAATATTTGGTGTCGTAAAGAGGTGCTTCAATCACCCACTGCGCAAGTACAAGGTGTTTTACCTGATGGAAGATGAGTGCCTGGCTCAGACTTCCCCACTTCGGTTCGCTTGCGGCCGGTGATAACAGATGTAGTGCGATAACCAGAGAGCAGCACGCCAGTGCCACTGCGCACGCGTACGCGGGCCGCAGCGCGAATATCAACGCCGCACAGCCCACTAGTCCCAGCAGTGAAGTTAGCCATGAGAAGTGTTTGAAGGTAGGTCTGCAAAAATATACCTAGTCAGTACCCTTATTACACATGCGAAAGTGTGTTTGTTTGTTGGTTTGTTCTTCAATCACGTCGCAACGGTGCCACGGATTGACGTGATGGGTATAGATAAAGACCTGGAGAGTGACATATGCTACTTTTTATCCCGGAAAATCAAAGAGTTCCCACGGGATTTTTTAAAACCTAATTCCACGCGGACGAAGTCGCGGGCATCAGCTAGAATACAATCGGGAATAGGGAATAATAACATGGCTCATAGGTATTGATTATTTTTTAAATCTTTTAGGACGTTTTTGCCAACCTCAATCGCAAATAAATCAACCCTAATGTATAATGACGCTTAGATTTCATTTATTTTGTTATTACATGACTGCCCATTACTTTTGAGTTCGTTTTATTCGCTAACTGCGTCTGCTAAAAAAAATTTTACATGTATTTTCTCTGTGTACAGTAAAATGAAGCTCGCTTCGCTCGCATTTATTACTATAGTTTGGTTTACACGTACAATTTACTTCACATGATAAAGAAACTTACCTAAAATTAGGAGCGGAAGCGAGATCCAGTCCAAGGCAAGCCAGATTTATCGCAAAGTAACTTGTCATAAATAGCACCGAATTCACCTAAAACCAATGCAATGTTCATAATAAGACAATAAACTCTCTCACACATAGACGCCTGCACGTGCCATGGACCATGGACTTGCAAACCTATCATATTTACCTGCTCAAATACTTTATTTACCTAGTCTATACTTCTATACTAATAATATAAAGAGGTAATGTAGTTAAGTTTGTTTGTAGGGGATAATCTCTGGAACTACTGAACCGATTTTGAAAATTCTTTCACCAATAGAAAGTTACATTATTCCTGAGTGACATAGACTATATTATATACACGCGGGCGATGCCGCGGGGATCAGCTAGTGCTAAATATAGCTATAAGATGCAGACACATTTATGCTGTACCTATTATAAGGATATATCGTGATGTTATGTTCATGGAAGGGCTCTAATATTTAAAAAAAAAAAACAATTTTTATACTTGGCAACACCGCATATAATAGGACAGCGTGACACTTCACAAGATGGCGGCGTTAGTTCCAATTTTGGCCACGCGCCAAGACAGCCATGTCGCACTGTGCTCAGTTATGCGCTATACCTATAGTATTGGAGCCTTCAGAGGCGGATTATCCCTAGGGCAAACTAGGCACGTGCCTAGGGGCGCGAGGTTACGAAGGGGCGCGCGCGATCATGTAGAATTCCATTACATGGCCTACCTAATTATCCCTACTAAGTAGCCTACTAAGTACTTACTACGTATCTTCCCCTACTAAGTTTTTGTTTTTGTGAATGACTAAGCTGTTGGTAAACCCAATAAAGAAAATAAAAAAAGTATCTTGGAGTGACCGAAACTGCCTCTTCTTTAATATAGCAAACTACCAGCTATGCAATGAGACGATTCCTCGTTCTTTCGTAGTTAGTAAATTTTTTAATATAGAGGGGCGCCTATGAGATGTTTGCCTAGGGCACTCTTGACATTTAATCCGCCTCCTGCGCTCCGCCTCTGGAAGGTGGGAAAGTCATTTGTGGGAATGAGTGTAATATTTTATAATAAAATTCCACAAGCAATTTTAGACTTGCCTTTACACAAGTTTAAAAAATGTGTTAAAAGTATCCTCCTAAAAAAAGCATATTATACAGTCGCAGACTATGTAAACGATAAAAAAGCTTGGATTTGACTCGCTCCAGCAATGCACGGGGCTGCAATGGCTTGTATAGTACGGTATAATAACATTGTAAATTGAAAAATTAAAAAGAGCAACCGCCGAGTTTCTTGCTGGTTCTTCTCGGTAGGAACGGCATTTCGAACCAGTGGTAAATTAAAACTACCTGACTATTCATAAGCACTTTTAAAAAGTTTACATGAAAAAAAAAACATTATATTATATTCTATTCTATTCTATTCCTCTAGATAGCAAAATAGCTAACCTGTGCAATAGCATTGAGCGATCCAGCCATGATACCAACTTGCACCAGCAGCCACGAAGCTATCACAGCCAGCACCGGGTTGCCCGACCTCGACACCATGGGACGGAGGAGAAAACCTGATGGAATTTACGGGACGTTACAGTTCTTGCAATTCACGAAGGCGAGTGGCTCATGCTTGTGTTTAATTCGTATCGGTATAAGTAACGTACACTGAATGTGTGCGTTTGCGAGCGACCGATTGGTCCGACATGCACGCACATTTACGCAATGCCCATGTACACGACGTAACCACAAGTAAATTCCACTCGCCTTCGTGAATTGCAAGAACTGTAAAAATCTTAGAACATACCTTATCCATTTAAACAATAAAAAAACCGGCTAAGTGCGAGTCAGGCTCGCGCAACGAGGGTTCCGTACTACAGTCGTATTTTTTCGACATTTCGCACGATAATACAAAAACTATGATGCATAAAAATAAATTAAAATCTGTTTTAGAATGCTACTTGATATAGTTATCTTATTTTGAAAATTGAAAATACTAATTTTAGTTCATGACCACAATTGAATTTTTTTTTGTGTGATCTAACCACAAATTCTCGATTTTCAGATTTTTCCCCTAGTGTCTGCTATAAGACCTACCTACCTGCCTTTCATGATTCCAGGTGAACGTGTGGGTCTTGACAGACAGACAACAAAGTGATAAGGGTTCGGTTTTTCCTTTTGAGGTACGGAACCCTAAAAAATACGAAGGTGTTGTAGTCTGTCCTTCTGTATGTTACCTTTTCATGACCGCTTAAGAGTGCTCCCCATGGTCACTTAAGTCGAGTGTGAGAGCATGATATTGCAATCAACTTATGGGCGGAACAAATTCAAGAGCGAGATGAGTAATTTGTAAACAATAGAGCCTCAATAGCTCAACCGGTAAAGGAGTGGACTGAAAACCAAAAGGTCGACGGTTCAAATCCCGCCCGTTGCACTATTGTCGTACCTACTCCTAGCACAAGCCTGACGCTTAGTTGGAGAGGAAAGGGGAATATTAGTCATTTAACATGGCTAATATTATTTAAAAAAAAAACGCTTATGGACGGTATGGTATTACTACGTTAATTTTCTGCAAATTAACCAACATTTTTTTAAAAACGCATTTGAAATTATTATTAAGTAAAGTTTGCCAAGCCAACAGTTTTCAAAAGCAATTTTGTAGCTTATTTATTACACACGAAGTTTCAAGGGTCATAAGCATAACGTTCAAAATGAATACTTTTTTCTATATTTATTTATTTACTAGCAGTTGCCCGCGACTTCGTCCGCGTAAAATTTCTGGCTTCTCATGAGATCTGAAGTTTTCCCGCTGCAAAAGGCCTCACTTACCTACTCACTCAGTCTCGCCTTAAGGCACGGAACCCAGAATACCTAAATGCCAATTTTCATATCCCTAATTTCAAAAACATAGGAGTTTCATATAACTTTTCAACCCTCATTTCACCCCTTAGGGGGGGAATTTGGTTAGATCCATTCTTATCTGATACGTAACCCCTAGAAAGAACCTACGTTTCAAATTTCAAGTAAAAATAACAATAGTTAAACTTTTTCTATAAAAACTTTTCCCCCCCATTTTACCACCCTTAAGGGGGAATTTCCCAAATTGACTTATACAGATTTTTATGATTTAAAGCTAATAACGTTATTGTCGAACTTCATGTTTCTAACTTCAAAAACTTACTTAAAATAGGACTTTCATACAACCTTCGACCCGAATTTTTCAAAACCGTTTCTTAGCTGACACCTACGTCCTAGAATGAACCTACCTTTCAAATTTCAAGTTTGTAGGCTTTATAGTTCCTGAGATTTCGAGATTAGTCAGTCAGTCAGTCAGTGAGTGAGTGGTATTTCTCTTTTATATATTTAGATAATGGAGAGATAAATCGATATCTGGCTCAATCGAGTAAACAAATTATAAATTAATAGGCGTAGGTAATACGTTTGTACGGAGAAACGTAAACGAAGTTAAACGTAACCAATTTTGATGTTTGATACAAAGATAGCTAGTATCTCGGAGATGCACAATTGGACATAGGCTACTTTTCTTTTCCGAAAACTCCGCACGCGGACGAAATCGCGAGCTTCATCTAGTATGTGACGAGGAAGTCACAGGCAGCCTGGGAACAGCGCGCCGGGGAAGCATCTCGGAGGCTCCACGACCGAACACACCACCGACCTCCGCCGATCTCCGCCGAGCGATCACACCACCGAGTAGGCCACGCCCCCCAGACTATAAATAGGGCAACGTCCACGAGTTCACGACAGTCTCTCGGCGCCTTCGCCCACTACGGCCGGTGTGATTACCCTCGCTGCTCGGCCGGGTGAAGAGGTTGAGAGACTCCGGTAGCATCAAGCACCGTCCGTTCCCCCCCGCGCGTCTCACTCCCCTCCGCCGTCCGCGACGCGATCCGCGTTATATGCCTGCCGCCGGTACTCGCGTACCGATGTCCGTGTTTAGTAAATCCTCCCGCCGTATCTAGAATTGTAGCCTAATATAAGCGGTCATGTAAATTAACTGTTCTGTAAGGTAACTTTAATAATTAGAAGTGAATAAATGATTATGTTTGTGTGCGATTCGTGTTTGCTTTAGAGATCTCCCGATCAGTCGAAGTCAGGTATAATTCCTATCTCATGTACGTAGTAAGGACGCTGCCAACCTCAACCTCCTTGCTACGTTACAAGTATTATATGAAACAAATTGTTTTACTTACCAAAAATATTATCTTTCGCTAGAGCTTCCAATACTCTCGATGCACCAATCAAGTTCGACAGACCAGCTGAAAACGTTGCAGTCAGCATTCCTGGAAAATACGGTACAGTTAAAATCAAAGCAAAGACCCAATAGGTCGTCTCCTGCTTGCCTCGAAGAGTCCGTTTTTAAGCCGTCGCTCCCGACATTATCACTTCTTTTTTTTTTAATAGATATAGCGAGCAAACGAGCAGGCACCTGATGTTAAGTGATTACCGCCGCCCATGAACATTTGCAGTACCAGAGGAACCGCCGATGCGATGCCGGCCTTTGAGGAATTTGTTCTTGCTTCCTTTTCAGGGTTCCGTATCCGCAGGGGGCCGCTGTCCGTCTGCCTGTCAGCGGGTTGTATCTCGGGAACCGCAATAGATAGAGTTGAAATTTTCACAGAATATGTATTTCTATTGCCGCTATAACAACAAATACTTAATAAAATTTCAAAATGGCCATGAAAATTTAAAAAAAAATAAGTGTTATTTACCAACGCGACGTATGACAACCCGGTGAATAGCAGAGCGGCCAATGTTCCTAGAGGTATACTTTTGTGGTGTATATAGAAAACTACTGCTTACCCACAGCTATGAAGGGTGGCCATACGTTAATAGGCAGCAAATACACGTAGTTGTTCTGCAACAGTTCCCGAGAACACGTGGCCGCTGTCAACACTACCAACGCGGCGTATGACAACCCGGTGAATAGCAGAGCGGCCAATGTCCCTAGAGGTATACTTTTGGAGGGACTCTTCAGTTCGCCTGGAAAACAAAGTCAAATCATTAAGAAGGCAGCGACGGATGAGTTGCCATATAATCTTAATACCAATATAATTTGTAATTGGAGAATATCTCCAATCTATTATGTGGTTATTTGGAATCAATATATATATTGATTATAAATATATATATATATATAAATATATATATATATATTTACCGCGGAGCCCACGAATAAATATTTTCAAAATACTTTTCTAAAATGAAATGTAAGCGAATTGCGTTTTGTATATTTTTACGACATGAACGACATGTCTTCTTCCTATTTGTTTCATATTAATACCAACGATATCTTAGGCGCTAGGCGCGTAGGAACATGGTTTATATTGTTAAGTTACAGAATAACAACACGATGTGAAAAACACGACAAGTTTTCATTCATCATTTTTGCTATTCACGGAACTAGACCAAATCTATCTTAAATATATAAAAGGAAAAGGTGACTGGTGACTGACTGACTGATCTATCAACGCACAGCTCAAACTACTGGACGGATAGCGCTGAAATTCGGCATGCAGATAGCTATTATGACGTAGGCATCCGCTAAGAAAGGATTTTTCAAAATTCAACCCCTAAAGGGGTAAAATAGGGTTTTGAAGTTTGTATGAAAGTCAGTCAGTTTTGAAGTTAGAAGTTTCAAGTTTTGTAGTTAATATTTTTGCAATTAGCAGTATGACATATTTTATGTTAAAATCTCATTGTGAAAGATCAACTCTTAGTGTAAAATAGGGGTTTAAATTTTGTTTACTCCACGCGGACGAAGTCGCGGGCATAAGCTAGTCCATTATAAATTGTAAACGCTAAACATGCAATCCCGCAAGCTCAATGTTAATGTGTGATCACACACACTACTAGCCCAACATTGTATTTACGGTGTCGGGTTGTTCCGTATTCACCCTATGACGTACCACCCCAAACATTTTTTTTCTTACCACTCATATTAGCCCCAGCCATGACACCAGTGACTCCAGTAAAGAGCACGCCAAATACAGAAGCGAAGTCTACCAGCTCGCCGCTAGCGGTGGTATAGTCACGAGCATATTCCGAGTACAGGTTCTGTTTCAAGGTTACCGAGCTCAAGCCCGTGTAGGAGAAGTTTGTCGCGTTCACCAGGGTATTTGTGTCCGGTCTGTCTATCTGTAACGGAGAAAACTAGATAGTGGCTCTGATTCTCTAGTCTCTCTCTAAACTAAATTTAGAGTATCTGCATCCTTTTCTTTTTGCTAAATGCTAAAAAAGGAACGGAACATGACTTTCACATTTAAAGACTCTAAATTTTAGTGCACAATACAAATTTAAACAGTAGGTTCGCGAGTGCGTGCTAAAATCACGAGTTTTACCATCTAAAAATTAAATTTAAAACCGTCAAACTGTGTCTGTCCTTTTCATATTACATTAGTAAGAAGAGCATGCGAATACTCTAAAATTAGGTTGTGCTCAGAATTAGCCCCATTTTGTATCGATATTATTGTAAAAAATTCATCATGGAACCAAGTTGCTTGTTGTTTGCGAGTTTACTAAGCTAAGTTTGCTATGATCCGCTGAAGCAGACAACTCGGTATGGTACAACATACAGCATACAGACTTGATGCTAAGTTTTGCAATTGTGCATTGTAAGGTCTACATCTCCTGTGGATGCTTCGGTGTCGGAGCGAAACGTGCGTCGAGTCTCATTTGGGTTTTTTTTTTTTTTTTATAAATAAATAAAACGTTTATTTTTTAATCATCTAGTTACACACATACATGGATTTGATCTTGAACAATTTGCGTGCTTGTTGGAATAAGCATATACAATATTAAGAATAGAATAGAATAGAATGTTTTTTTATTCATGTAAACTTTTTTAAAGTGCTTATGAATAGTCAGGTAGTTTTAATTTACCACTGGTTCGGAATGCCGTTCCTACCGAGAAGAACCAGCAAGAAACTCGGCGGTTGCTCTTTTTAATTTTTCAATTTACAATGTTATTATACCGTACTATACAAGCCATTGCAGCCCCGTGCATTGCTGGAGCGAGTCAAATCCAAGCTTTTTTATCGTTTACATAGTCTGCGACTGTATAATATGCTTTTTTTAGGAGCATACTTTTAACACATTTTTTAAACTTGTGTAAAGGCAAGTCTAAAATTGCTTGTGGAATTTTATTATAAAATATTACACTCATTCAAGAGAAGAATGTTACAAGATCAAGAACTGGCTATCCTAGCTAGATTTTTAGATCTGTGTTTAGATTTGTGTCGGTGTAGTGTATCATTAGCTATGGCCGTCTGGGCCCATTACCTGTCCTGGCGCGGTGATGAAGAAGCTGAGGAAGGCGCTGAACAGACACACGACCGTCGTCACCCATATAGCCAGGCTTGTGCGTGCGAACAGAGACGCGCCCGCCAGAGAGACACTTAAGCCTGCCGCGTTTAGTGTGGAGCGGTATAGGAATCTGTACCAGTCCCCGTTTGGCAGGCCTGGACTGTCGCCTACTAGGTACCCTAGAAAATTAAATCAAGCTTCAGCCCAAAATCTTGTGTTAAACCATAGAATACGCAATAGTACCTCTCTTTGTCTCGTTCTCCTTCTGTCTCTCCCTCTCTCTCTGAGAGAGCTAATCAACGCTAATCGACGGCACCGATCAACATCAGGAGGGTTGAGGGACACACACACGCAACATCCCCACCCCGATTGCTATGTCGACCTCGAGTCGACATAGCTTCGCTCGAGTGAATTTAGGTTTTTTAAAAACCTAGTGCAAACACTTTGATTTTTTGAGAAGAAGATTTGTTTATCTCCAGGATGCAAGCTATCTCGGTATCAAATTTCGTCAAAATTAGTCAAAGTAGGTAGTGAAAAGCTAGCAGACAGATAGTCACACTTTCGCATTTATTATATTAGTGTAGAATATGCTCATGGGCGTCGGAAGGATATAATCAGTATGGGTCAATAATTCATTCGGCAGATTTTTTTATTAATTTATTAAAGTAATATTAAGATATTTTACTCACCGTTAGGTCCAAAATTGTCAACTAAAGCTTCTGTACACGCAGATATGCATAGAGCACTGGAAACTACGTTGGCGAAGAAGAATAATGTTCCTATAGCTCCGCCGAATTCAGGACCTAGGGTTCTGCTTATCATGACTGTCATTTTAGTTAACGAAACCAACGTTTTGTTATACTTGAGCTAATTTCACTAAAAAAAAAATTTCAATCAAAAAACATTTCAAGTTAGTCTATGCGAGGTTTTTCAGCTGCGCGATTGCGGTAGAATGACAGCTACAATGTCACGATCGCAATCACCTCTGATTGGTTGACGCTCGCTCACTATTGGCCACAATGCATTGCTGCAACAAGAATTGCAAAAATTCAGCCAATCACAACAATTGAGATTGTAATAATGATTGATGCGGGTTTCCCGCAATCGAGGTGCTGGATTTCAAAGTTTTGACATTGGCCAGACCTCTTGTGGCTCCCACTGAGATCAGTTTTGCCTGTGGATCCCCATTCAACGGATATTTTAGGATTTTTTATAGCAAATTGATTATTTTTGATTTGATAATAGAATAGAATAGAATAGAATGTTTTTTTATTCATGTAAACTTTTTAAAAGTGCTTATGAATAGTCAGGTTTAATTTACCACTGGTTCGGAATGCCGTTCCTACCGAGAAGAACCAGCAAGAAACTCGGCGGTTGCTCTTTTTAATTTTTCAATTTACAATGTTATTATACCGTACTATACAAGCCATTGCAGCCCCGTGCATTGCTGGAGCGAGTCACACCCAATCGATTATTTCAAAAAAAGGATACAGTAAACCCCTCCCCCCTCGACGGCTCCGTTGGTCGATATGGCGCATATCGACATGACGGTGAAGCCCACTATTAAATACGCCAGTCCGAATTGACCTAGAGTAACTAAGAGTCCGGCGTTTCCCACTAAGTAACCTGAAAAGACAAAAAAAAACTAAAGTTATCTTCTAAAAATATTACGAATCTAATTGTTTTTTTAATTAACATAATTAATTTATAAAAAAAAACGGTCAAGTGCGAGTCGGACTCGTACGCGAAGGGTTCCGCACTAACATAGAAGATATAATACGTTTATGTGCAACTCACAGACTGCGCCACTAACAAATTCACGATTATCGGATTTTTTTCCTTTACTTGTGCTATAAGACCTACTTACCTGACTTTTTCATGATTCTAGGTCAACGGGACACTTGTGATGCCTTATTCATGACACACACGACAGACAGGCAGACCTATAAGGATTCCTTTTTCCTTTTGAGGTACGAAACCGTAAAAATGAGTACATTATCAAATCATGATCAACCCATCGCCGGCTCGCTACAGAGTCTGGTCTCCTCTCAGATTGAGAAGGGTTTTGGCCATAGTCTACCTGGTCTACGCTGGCCATGTGCGGATTGCTAGACTTCACACACCTTTGAGAACATTATGGAGAACTCTCAGGTATGCAGGTTTTCTCACGATGTTTTCCTTCACCGTTAAAGCAAGTGACATTGAATTACTTAAAACGCACATAGCTCCGAAAAGTTAGAGGTGCGTGCCCGGGATCGAACCCCCGACCTCCGATTAGAAGGCGGACGTCCTAACAACTAGGCGGCTATCACGGCTTTAAAAAAGTACACCCGCCAAAAATCTACTTTCAGATGCATTCTACTATTATTAGAATAAAATATAGTTACCCATTCGTATAAAAACAAGCGCGCTGAACATGGATAGCACCACAGGGCAAAAGACGCCGGCGAAGGTGCCCACCTTCTTGACACCCGGCCGCTCGGACCTGAACTCTCCGAATTCCACATACCCTGGAATAGAATTCAATTGACGGACTTAGGTACAGAACACTTGTGGCTTTAGTTTTACGTAATTAATTATCATGTATCACCATTATCTTACAAATCCAGCAATTGACAACCAAAGTGAGAGGCTTTGGCCGTGGCTAGTTACCACGCTACTGGCAAAGCCGTGCGGCCAAGCGATTTAGCGTTCCGGAACGATGCCGCGTAGAAACGAAAGGGGTGTGGGTTTAATAAAAACTACCATACCCCTTCCAGGTTAGCCCGCTTCTATTTAAGACTGCATCATCACTTACCACCAGGTGAGATTGCAGTCAAGGGCTAACTTATAGCTAGACATTTTGTGGTAGGTATTATTCAGTTATTCACGGTACTTAACCGAAAAGGATTAGTCACAAAACAAATGCCACAACTAAAATGAATAATGAAGCAATCACCACTAGTATTTTTCTCGTCCATTGGGCGCGTGTTGACGAAACCGCATTTGTTATTACACTGATAGTCAGTATTGTACAAGATTAGCGAGTAATTCGAGTTGACCTCCAACAGATGTTTTACAGCAACCTTGAGGCTGGGTACAATGGCTTAGTGCTACTTTCTTGCAGAGACGTCGCGTCGTTCAACGCACTTATTGTTGCCCGAACTATCTGTGACTTGAAACTTGTGTGCGATGTAAACTCATCTGCAGTTTCTCTGGTGCTGCAAATGTTCATGGGCGGATCAACAAACAATTCCAACCTAGAGCGGTACTTCAGCGGTTTCAGAACATCGTACTAAGAGCAATCTCTGGAGCACCATGGGTTACACGGAATGATGAAATCCACAGATACTTAGAAATGCCAACAATCAGGAAGAGAACAAGTACCTATTACAAAAAGTACAAGCTTAGACTGGAAAAACACCCTGACACATTGCCACAGGAATTTCTTGTAAAAAACACCAACACTAAACGCCTTAAAAGATGGCACATACTAGAATTGGACGAGAGATGAACATACTCAACAATCTACAACACAAAAGGGGAGGATATTTACCGGAATACCCCCTAAATTCCCCCCAAAATCTGATTAAAAATGACATATTTTACCATCTCCAGGGGCTCTTGGGGGTGAAGATCTGCTAAATCTTAATCTTATCTTATGCATCAGTCCAGCTGTCGAGGAGTCATTCACACTCGGCGAGAGTGGATCCAAGGTATCCGCCATCTCTAAGGGCTTCGTCCCTGCAAATAAAATCATTTTAATTTCTATAAAAACTTTTACTTTTTAAACTCTTTAGGGGTGCTAAACAATTTTAAAAATTTTACTCAAAAACAATCGCAATAAAATTCAATTCTCACAGTCTATTATCTAAACTTAATATCATAAATTCGAAAGTGTGTCTAAATATTGTACATCGACCTTTAGAAAGAGGTAGCGGGTTTTCGTAGACCGTTGTCTCTGTCATTGAGACCAACAAAACGTCACATAGGTATGAGTGATAGAGACAAAGCTCTACAAAGCGGAAATTTCATTCTAAAGGTTGACGTACAATATTTCTTGCCGGCTACTGTATATTATTTTTTTTTTAAACATACCCGATGCAATTTTTTGAAGTTGTAACATAGTTTAACAAATTATAAATAGAAATAAGTAACTATCACCACTAATAATGGACAATACACTCTCAAGCAGGCAATGGTTAGAAATAATTACTTAAATAACACACAATTTATAATATGATTCAACCATCAACACAGAATTTGCAGTTTAATGTTCCTAGAATGTTAATGTTACATAAATATATGGAAAAAAAGTATACATCTGATTTCTTTTTTGTTCCAAATGCAAGCAGGCATGAAACCATGATTTATTTCTCTGTTACGTGATTCGTACAAACATGAACTATCAAATTTAATACCTACATAATATACTAGCAGATTTCCGGGACTTAGACTGTGTGGATCAGGGGTATTACGGATATTTGCATCCGCATCCGCAAATGCGGAACATCCGTATTGATTCAGACATCCGCATCCGCATCCGCGGATGTGAACTTCTAATAATCCGCATACGCATCCGCCTCCGCGGATGTCGAGATATTGGCATCCACAACAACCCTGGTGTGGATTTAGATTTATAAGGATCTTGTTGGAAATCCTTAAAATCATTTCCTAATGCGAGTCTACATTATAGAGAGATCCTTTTAAGCCAAATTTCTAGATCTACCTACTAGCCTGTATGTTATCTGTTAGTCAATCATAGTATTGTTTTTATGTATAAAGATAGACTATGTATTTCAACTATGAACTACCTACACCACCTATAGTACGCGACAGGTCGAGATGGCAATCGGGGACACCCCGTACACCCCCACAGGCCTTGCACTAACCCCGTGCGGGATAGCGTGGGGCATCCCCCGCCTCATACCCCAATCGCCATCTCGACATGTCGCTTACTATATCTGAAATGGTAATGCAAAAATTAAAAAACATTACAGCAAGTAAGTACACTTATAAGATAAATGGTTAAGTAATTAATCAGTAGCTAATACATCGAGTAATTCTTTATTACACTAGACATAATATAAATAATTAAATTACACATCAAATTGCTTGTACAACAGTCAGTAGTTCCAAGTATTATCTGAATGCAATGAATCATGTGAAATAATCAATGTCTGTTCCTTTATTTGTGTCAAATGTTCAACATACATATTACATAGTATAAACAGACAGACTACAGAGATAAACTGGCAGATTATACAATATATCATCATCATCATGATCCACCCATTTCTGGCTCACTACAGAACACTCCTCTCAGAGCGAGCAGGGTTTTTGGCCATAGTCTACCACGCTGGCCAGATGCAGATTGGTAGACTTCACACATCTTTGAGAACATTATGGAGAACTCTCAGGCATGCAGGTTTCCTCACGATTTTTTCCTTCACCGTTAAAGCAAGTGATATTTAATTACTTAAAATGCACATAACTCTGAAAAGTTAGAGGTGCGTGGAGGAATAGGATTGAATTGAACCTGCATCCATCCGGAGGTGGACATCCTAACTACTAGACTATCACAGCTATCAACTTGAAATCTACTTTGCAGCAAATTATTATTGAAAAACTAGGTTCTACTTAACATATTTTTTTTTATTTTCTATTATCAACATAAAAAATGTTTAACAAGTCAACTTTAGACACAGCAAAAAGAACCACAAACCTTTAGATGAAGTGTATCATTCCATCTACTTATCAATACATAATAGTATTTCTATAAAAGCCCAAAAGAAAAAACTTGAATCATGTCAGAACGCCATGAACAGAAGCATGATGGGGAAAAAACTGTCAGACAGAATAAGAACAACAACAATAAAGAAATACACAAAAACAAAGGATGTATCAATAACAATTAAGAACCTTAAATGGAAGTGGGCTGGGCACACAATTAGAGGACAAGATAAATGGAGCCAAAACAGTAATGCACTGGTACACAGGACATTTAAAAAGGAAAAGGGGTAGACCAGTACAAAGATGGGTTGATGATATCCCAGAAATAGCACTAGCAGGCGCCACATGGTCTAGAACTGCTGGGGACAGAAATAAATGGAGGCAATTAGAATAGAATAGAATAGAAGTACATTTATTGGTTGATCCGACACATGATAAACACAAACACAAATATTTACAAAAAAAAACATTCCTTAAAATCAAATAGGTACCTATTATCTAAAATGTGTCGTGCCAACGAAAAGGCCCGAACTCAGCTGAATGTTGTGGTTACACGATGTAACCACAACGCTGGTTTTCTGTTCGAGCCCAACTGGAGGAGTCAATTGGAGGAGGCCTTTGCCAAAAAGTGGTAAACAGACAAATTGTAGGTTATCGAGGCAGTACAAGACTTAATAAGTAAGCAATATAACATATTATTAAGTGTTAGAAATACTTTAGAAATAATAGTTATGTAAAATCTTGTAGTTTAGTTTGTAATCTTGTACCTATTATTAGCGACTAACATATTACTGTAAAAATGGAACATGTCTGAATAAAGGCTTATTTAGTGTTATTTATTTATTATTATTATTTCTATAAATAATTAACATTGTTTATAGAAGCACTTGCATTTAAAAATAGGGATCGTAACAATTTGTTAATAAAATAGGATCTTAACTTATTTTTTAAATTAACTCCAAAATAGTAAGTTCTGTTCTAAATTTATTATCTAAACTATTTATAAGCAGAGGGATCCTATCATGCAGTTATAGTCATGACACCAAGCAAAGTGGGTTGTAAGGTAAATGAACTTTTGACCAAAATTGTATCATTAACCTTGATCATGAAGGCGAAAGAATCTGTACATATACCAAAATACTTAACTACTTCCTAGTTAATTAGATACCTATCTTTTACTTTACTCTGAGACTATGTAAGTAAATAAGTATGCATATAAATAGTTTTAAGATTAGATACTCACTTTTAGCTAATAAAACACTTTTTAGAATTTAAAAAACCATCACTTACTTAAATGTATGTCTTCCATAGTTCTGAGGTTTAGAAACACTCACTAGTTTAATCTTGTTATTATGAACAATAGAAAATTCACGGAAATTAGAAAAACTAATTTAATTATGTATCGGATATGTACGGTTCGAGCTAGTTTCAACGTAGCAACATATTATTATCAAAAAATGACAGTGCTAAAAAATACCTATATCAAGATATATCTAGAATCTAGATAGAATGACCTCATCCTAATCGAATAAATCTGTAGGTAAATAAGAAAAAATGTAGGTCGTTAAAGTTGCACTTAATTAGTAGGTACAAGATTCTAAACAATACCTCGATTCACTCACAAGTCACAAATCACAATACAAAAGAAGAAAAAACTGTTATGAATTTTCTTACTGTAGGTATTTTAATTTTCTAACGGTGTATTAAGTTAGATAGTTTGAAAAACTTACGGTCAATTGTAAGTCAATAAATCGTTGCCTTTTTCTATAATATTAATATCTTCGTATTTTACTGCTGCATTATTTCATATTTTCAATGCAATATCGCAAGTTATTTTTTAGAACAATAAATTCAAAATTCCTATTTCCTTAATCATTCGTGACAACTGACAGTTGACATTTGATGAATTGACAAGAGGTCAACTGACGTTTTACAAAATGTTGCTTATACAAAAAATAAACGCTGAATTATAAAGCCTTGACCGTACTAGGCGTTTTCACTCGCTGCTCAACAGATCGCTATAACATTGGGAGTTTGGTACAGTGGCTGTCCTGCCTGCCATATAATTGGCTCCTATATGGCAGGCAGGACAGCCACCAGCATTTAGCGTCTTCGTGAAATGCCTGACCATAGTATACTTAAGCTAGCAAACATTTATCTAATTTAATATAGGTAGGTATTTTCATATAGCTGTGATACTAGTGGTTAGAAGTTAGGATGTTCTCTTAACTTTTCAGAATTATGTGCGTTTAAGTTAGCTTTATTGGTGAAGGAAAACATCGTGAGGAAACCTGTATGCCTGAGTTCTCCATGTTCTCGAATGTCTTGTAGTCTGCCAATCCGCACTTGGCCAGCATGGTAGACTATGACCAAAACCCTTCTCACTCTGAGAGGAGACCCGTGCTCTACAGTGAGCCGGCGATGGGTTGATCATGATGATTGTCTCAGTAGCAGGACAAATAAAAACAAAATTAGTCATGAAATCTTAAATTTAATCATTATCACACGAAAAGTATTTTCCAGCAGTTCTTATTACACAATATTAAGTAGGTACTGTAAGTTTATTTATAAACATTTATGTATTACCTAAGTGTGTAATTTATAATCACTCAACAGAAAAATACCAGAATTTACAGTCCAGTGTAAAAGGTTATGAAATGAGATGTGATTTTTTTGGTTCTAAAATTAATTAATCTTAATTTAGGGAATGAAATTATACAACACTATATTCTATCTAACGACTCCAACATGATGATACTGTTCCCGCGAATGACCTGGAAAAGGAACAAAGGTTAAATAATCTAAATACATATTATACTTGTAAAAGAAAAAGGTGACTAACTGAGCGACTGATCTATCAACACTCAGGTCAAACTACTGGTTGGATCAAGGTGAAACGCATGTAGATAGTTAGATAGATTTTCAAAAAATTCAACCCCTAAGGGGTAAAATAGGGGTTTAAAATTTGTATAATCCACACAGATGAAGTTGGAAGCATAAGCTAGCTTCAATATAAAGAGGGAACACTAATACTTAAAATATACCGCTACTTGATCATGTCAGACTGTCACATGAATTTAGGTTTTTTTAAAACTCTATGGATAATTTTAATTTTCTGGGAAAAGTAGTCTATGTACAACCCTGGAATGAAAGCTGCTCTTTCATCTGCTTGCTGGAAATCTCTGTATCATGATAAGATAACACAGACAACACTTTTATTATTATTAGTGCTCAAAACAATTTCTATAGACTGGTAAGGAGCCTCCATGTTTAGAAACTTGCTCGTAGATGTCTTCTTTGTCTGAATTTGTGCAAACGCATTGTATGTGTGTTACACACCCAACAAGTCCCAAGCATATAAATGTCTTAACGTTTTAAAGTATAGTTACTCATATTTTCACAATATTATTATTATCTAAATATATAACTGACTGATCTATCAACCCACAGCTCAAACTACTGGACAGATCAGGCTGAAATTTGGCATGCAGATTGCAGATAGCTATTATGACGTAGACATCCACTAAGGAAGGATATTTGAAAATCCAAACAAAAAGGGGTGTTTAACCCTTTTTGGTTTGAAATTTGTGTAGTGCACGCGGACGAAGTCGCGGGCATAATTAATATATCAGTATTCGCGGGTATGAATATATCAGTTTAACCTATTTGGAGCACATCTTTAGCTGAAACAGTGAAATCTACATACCACCATGCCTATATTATTACGTTGTCCATCCTTGCATTCTTCCACCGATTCATCCAACACCAAATTCATGAACGGATCGAAACCTCGGAGGACGCCTGTCACCGCTCGCCCGGCATTTAACTTGAGTGACAATTTTTTGTCCATAAACCTGTAATTAATCAATAGTTAAGACTAACAAACAGTTTAACACACTAAAATACACCCATCCAACTTTAATCATACAAATTAGTACAATAAATTCGTAATTAATTTTAGTTTTTAGGTTACACAGGACGCGGGACGCCAACTTTTCTTGAGATGTTTTAGCTTCAAATACAAAGTAAAAAACTCACTTTTTCAATTCTGGAGGATGTGCCTTCGACATTTTAACGATTGAACTATGTTTATATTATTTGCAAAGATAAATCTCGTTGATTTTTCAATATTTTGTGAAAAAAAAACACAGCGTTTCCGTTCCGGATATCGAACACAAATAGAGCATAGATTAAAGAGAAATGTGGAATGCAAAACTGTCAATGCCAAATTTAACACAGATTATAAAATAATAGACAACTAGAATGTAGATTACAGAACGTAAGAAGGTTTTGATAGTGCCTAAAATAACTAAAATAAGTGATTCTTAAAATTTGTTTAGTAAAAACTAAACCAACAATGCATTTAACTCTATGTTTTAATATTTTTAAAATAAATAAAAACTTTGACGGGATATTAAAAATTAATCTTATAAAAAATGTATTCCTAAACGTCTTTTCTAGCGGACGTTTGTTTTTGTCAGGTGCCTTTTGTTTTGATCTTTTGATTTATCATTTTCATCATGTTTTCATCCAATATTAGAAAGAATTTGGACAATAACTGCAAACATCTTTTTCAATAAAGTGTCTGAAAATAATATCATGTTGTTATTTTACCTAATAACTAGTCGACCAAATCAATTGATAGGATTCAGGATTGAAATGAAAACAAGTGGAGTGAGATTGTAGTCCTACCTAATTGAAGTTGCCATTTTAAAATTACTTGCACTGTAATGCGACAAAACTAAAAGTGTAGCAGTCAGTTTTGAAATCCCCGTAGACTAGCACTATGTTAAAATTAGCATTATAATAGTCATTCATATCTCATACGTATATCTATGTTAATAATCAACAATAGCAACAAGTAGACAGCTGGGAGGATGGATGCTGTGAAAATATTCTTCCTTTTCTTAAACAAATGATTACGTTTTGTTGTTTAGATATGTATTTTTAATATTTTAAAGCAATAAACGCGGTTCAGTGAATAAGTTAGTGCTTGTGATAGTTCAAAAATGGATGAATCTGGGATTGATATGGGATACGATCTCGCTTCTCTGTTGACGAACGATTTTAATATTGATCAGAAGATTTTGGACGAGATGACGGCTGCTCAGCATCAGGATTTCATGTTCTACGAGCTCAAGTCGAAGGCGGTACCAATCACCGAAAGGTAAGCTAGAAATTTGAATTACAGATTGTAGAACGAGTTTTCATTTTTCGCGAATATTTTTAGCATGACTTTTTTTATACGTATGAGGAACAATTTCACCGGAGACGAAGCGCCCGCGACCCTGAAAGCGACTTGGCAAATGCCCCAAATTCGTTATGTTTATGTCCAGCATACGAACTTAACCTGCGAACATTCCTTGGCTGTGTTTTGATCATCAATATCACTTTTCATTTTTGTTCAACAAACTGTCCTGAATCAAAATTATATATGAGTGTTTACTTCAAGTAATCTTCCTATCAATAACCATTATTTTCATATTCACTTAAATTTATTTCCATTCATTGCATATTTGAATTTCGAATGATCGAAATTCGAATCTCTTTTCCCGCCTAATTTGCTCACAATTTTTTCGAGTCTACAGTAGTTTTGTAGGTTATGATGCAAATGAAAGGTCAAAATATGATTGTTTACTAACTTTGTGATGTTATAAAGGAAGTATTCTCTTATTAGGAATCTGAGTCTTTAATGCTACTTTCAAAATTGACCTCCTTAAGCATTTGAACCAAGAAGTGTCGACGGAGCGTCCCGACGATAGGTCTCGACTCTCGACACTCGACATTCGTTAACTTTGGAATTTGGCTTGTGTCAAGTCTATTGATAAGGCAGACAAACACATCTTTATTGCATTTAATAACGATTAAGTACCTACCATTGTTGACTGCGAATAAATTTTTGTGGCTGTGTCTCTTCAGTAAATATGGTTTAATAATTTGTTTTATTTTTCGTCTCGCTCGCTCGGATCATGCACGGATCGATGTTTTGCAAATGCGTCGTGCCGGAGATGATTTATTCGATGTTTCAGTGTTATTAATCAATTCGGCCCACTTGAGCTTTGTTAGGATGCTAGGCGATCGGGATTGCTTGTTGTTATGCAAGTGTATCACGTGAATGAATCTCGATTAATTCCCCTGCACCGCGTAACCTCTCTACAATTATTTAGTTTACTACCATCGATTTACCAATTTGCTACCCTCATTGTTATTGTATGTGCTACCCTTATCGTACGATATTTTCTTTTAAAATGCTATCTACTCTCTACAACTTTGTAATTTGCTACCATCGATTTACCAATTTGCTATCCTTGGGTAGGTATACACCCAGATGCACATTTCTAATAGCATTTTCTATATGCTAGTAGAACCAGTTTTGCGGATTTCTTGAATTATTCAAAAGAAATAAATAAGATTTATTTGCTCATCTGTATATTTTTTTTGTTTATCCACAAGCTTTTGATGGTGAACTTCGTCTGTGGGGTCCCACCTGAGTAGTTAGTAATTGCTACTGATTTCCATAAGTTCTTTTAGTTAGTAGAATCGATACCGATACCTTAATAATAAAGGACAATTACCTAAGCTTGTTGTACGCGTTAGTTTGTGGAAATCCATGAGACACGCAAAAATAGCCTCATTTACTCTAAATCGCTAAACCAGATTTTGTATGGTACAATGTCCATAAAAAATAAACTATTCATTGCAAGCCCCGCTATTCATGTGCAGAAAAAGCAAGCAGGCAATACTCACCACCACTACATAACACCATACAGAGCATCAATCAATCAATCCATCAGCCTGTTTGCGTCTACTGCTGGACATGGCCTTCCCAAGAGCGCGCCACCACACACTTTCCTCTGCCTTCCTCATCCACCCACTTACCGCTACCTTCTTAAGGTCGTCAGTCCAGCGGGTTGGACGTCATCCCACACTTCGCTTGTCCATACGCGGTTTCCACTCCAGAACACGTCTGGAGTGGAAACTGCGGCAGACGTGGCTTGTCCACTGCCACTTCAGCTGGCTAATACAGAGTATAGATCCTCCAAAACATAAGCACGTTTCACTCCGGCATTGAAACTTCCATGGGAGATGTTGAATCTACAAAGTAGATAGCAAATAATATTGTTTTGGACTGTTAAGTTAAAACGAAATGAGCTTTTTATTCCTTGTCAGTTTACGCTTGGTGCTGGTGAATTCACCGTAACAATTTGCTTATTGCTTGTTATTTTATGGTTCATATCCATGCATAGTAGAATCATAGAAGTAGTAGTTAGTTACTGTAATATTTTTTTCTTACTTTAAAAGCTTTTGCTGGTGGCTTAATCAATATGGTTTCACCTAACACAATTTGCTTATCGCTAATTTTGTTTTCCGCATCTATAAGAACGTGAATTGTTAACAAAACTTAATAAATAACTTTGAAGGACTAACAATATTTTTATTCTAAAACCCATGCATCCTTTAATAAGTAACACTTCTTACAAAGTGCTGATGCTTAAAGTATTTTTCCTGCATTTTGGTTCTGGCTTAAATGGTTAAGGTTGGGTGTCAATGTTAACATAATACATAAAGACATATTTTTATCTGAATACAGCGATAGTCAGAAAATACAAAAGTTTAGCTGGAAAAGTACTCTAATCAATACAATAAACAAATGACGTGCGACAAGATCGTGATCTGCCTTGTCTGTCTACATAAACATAAGTGTGTGTTTTTGTTCTCTATAATCGACTAAGCAAAGTAATCAACTACAAAAGCACAAACGGACTATAGATTTTTAATGATTGCGATTTGTACAGACGTCAATGCACTTAAAGCAACTTAACATTTTTAAACTAATTTAATGATGACTGTCAACAACCTTATATTCTCTTCATCATCTTCATCTATCTACATTCTACACAAATGAGTACCTACCCTTATTATGAATGCGTAAGTGTGTTTGTTTATTGGTTTGTTGGTTTGTCTTGCAATCACGTCGCAACGGTGCAACGGATTGACGTTTTTTGTATGGGTATAGATAAAAACCTGGAGAGTGACATAGGCTACTTATTATCCCGGAAAATCAAAGAGTTCCCATGGGATTTTTAAAAACATAATTCCACGCGGATGAAGTCGCGGGCATCAGCTAGTATAAGTATAATATTAGTATGGATATAACAAATAACAATCTTGTGGGCAACTGAAAGCTCAGCCGGTTGCTTCCATGCAACTTTGTGGTTAAGGAGTTCATCAATTTTCGCTTGGTGATAGAACAAAAATTTATGATGACTACTAAAGTTAATTAGTCATCTTCAGAAAACCTACAGAATTGTGACTTTATCAGTGAAAACTAGATTAAAATTACTTCAAAGTAATCAAAGTTAAACAACGCCAAAATAGCCAACGACTTAGTTGTTATCTGCCGTCACTCCAGTCTAGCAAATAATGCGTCAAAACGATTTCAAAGTGTAAATGTGAAAATTATTTGTAAAATCAACATTACTTTAGTCAGTTACGAGTACCTACTGTTTATCACGTGTTTTACGGTAACTAAATAGTGCTGGCTCCGAACCATGCAGTGGTAAATTCACTTGACTACAGATAAAAGATATAATATCATCTACGATATACTTGACTATTCGAAAGCTTTGTAAAAGTTTATTTGAATGAAAAACATCCAAAGTAGGGTAGATACATAAAAAAGAAATGTCCTCTCTATGCTGTCTCCCTAACTCATTAACGCCCAGTCCATACTCTTGGACCTAAAAAGCTGAAATATTGCGCTGAGGTTACCTTTATAATTTGAACAAGGCATATTGGATAGACAGTTAATTTCAAAGTAAATGTGAAAATTATTTGTAAAATCAACAATACTTACAGTCCATTCCGTATACGGTTTATCACGTTTCTTTTCGGTAGTGCGGGTAATCCGAACCAGTGGTAGATTCACTTGACCACAGAACACATTACCTACAAACCTGACTATTTGAGCTTCGAAAAGTTTATTTGAATAAAAAGATTATTAGGGAATAGGGGATTAGGGGATAAAAATAAAAGTCCTGACTCATCAACGCCCAGCCCAAACCTTTCGACTGTGAGAGTTTAAATGCACCAAGGTTCTCTTTACGACGCAAACAAGTAATACGGCCTAATTTTTCTAAATTCCCAAGGAATTGGGAGTAACAGGGATTTATATTTTCGCTGAGCGAAACCGTGGGCTACTTACATTATTTTCTTGAGATGTCTTTGCTCCTGGTTCTGGGATTCCGCAGTGAAATAAGTTTCCGAAAAAATGTTTTCTTTGGAAATCTATAGGCCTTACTTAAAATACATATTGAAGTAACCAATAGAGCTTAAGAGTAAGTAAATATTCATTAGGTATCTATTTTACTACACATATCGGCATTTGGTATGATCTCTGACTGTAAGGTTAGATATCTGCCCCCCGATTGTGTAAGAAAAACGTATTCATCGTTATCGTAATCGCCAAAAAATACTGCCCATTGATTGGTCGATTCGCTGTTTACATTTTTCACAGCCAATCGAATAACGATGAATACGCTTTTCTTACACAATTGGGGGCTGAAATGGATCACAGTTTTAACGATAAGATCTCCAATGGTGCTGCACATGTTTATTTTGTGATATTCTCTATTTTTACCTGACTGTACAGCCTGCACCAAAATTAGGGTTATGAGGGTAATTATGCCATCTGCATTCCTTCCTTAGGCCCTTTAGTCGGTACGTGCGAAATTTTATCAGAAAAGGGCCTTACTGTCAAGCTGAGAACATGGGTTTATAATTCTGTGGTCAAAGGTCGTACTCATGTCGTACTATATTTAGTGACATGACCTCAAATAGGTATGTTATTCAAATCAAAAAGGTCGGTAATTTACTTAGTTTACAATTCAAAGTCGTAGATATCGAATGGTTTGCGGGAGCGATTGATATCTTTCTACATAGGTACCTACTTACTGTATTTCTGGTACTTAAGTACCTACTGTTTTAGAAGGTAGGTAAATAAAACAGTTTTTACTGCAGTATGATAAAAACATTTTTTTAAACCAATGCTAGCTGATAACATAAAGGTGCGTATCCTTGAGCTGAATTGGCAATTTCGTGTTTGGACAGTTAGCGCTCGCTCAACAATCTTTTAGCGATGTAGAGATTTTTTGTTTATTATAAATAGCGATAGCCTAATAAGTGATAGCCTAGTGGGCTGTGGGTAATGGGTACAACGTCCGCCTCCTATTCGGAAGGTGGGGGATTCGATCCCGGAACCCGGGATAATGTTCTCAAAGGTGTGTGAAGTCTGCTAATCTGCACTTGGTCCGCATGGTGAACTGTGAACCCTTATACAGAGCACGAGTCTCTCAGACTTTAGAGTGAAAAGGGTTTTGCCCATAGTCTACCACGCTGGCCAAGTGCGGATTGGCAGACTTCACACACCTTTGATAACATTATGGAGAACTCTCAGACATGCGGTTTCCTCACGATGTTTTCCTTCAACGTTAAAGCATGTGATATTTAATTACTTAAAACACATAACTCCAAAAAGTTAGAGGTGCCAGGGATTGAATCCCCGACCTCCGATTAGGAGGCGGATGTTCTAACCACTAGGCTATCGCTGCTTATTTATATTTAGCTTATAACCGTATACTACGCGATAGTGACAATGTTAGTTCTCATCATATCGGTCATAAGCCTTGAACTTTTGAACAAAATGATATTATCGTTTATACGAGTAAGTAGGGTACCTGTCTTTATTTTTTTTTTAAATTACCAACATAAAGAATGTTCAACAAATCCAATTTAGACACAGCAAAAAACCACGAAGGTTTAAAAAGTGTGTCATTCCGTCTACTTCTTAATACATAATAATAGTGTTTCTATAAACAATTTACATTGTTTATACAAACACTTATTACATTACATTTTATACAAAAATGGGGATCATTACAATTTGTTAATATAATAGGATTTTAGCTTATATTTTAAATTAAATAAATAAATAATATAAATAAATAAATCATTTATTGTTCCAAAGCGTTGGTACAAGTATAAGAGTATTTTTCCGACATATTATCACGACAAAAGACTTTCTTAAGTAATAGGTTTATAATATTTAAATTTTAAATACGTATCTAGAATTAATTTCTTAGTAGGTCAGTAGGTAGGGGAATTTTTAACAGTTTATACTAGGTATTTAAACTTTAAATAGTACAAAATCATTATCATACTAACTAACTAATTAGTTACAACTTTACTACTTGGCTTAAAATTACCCTCGACCCCCAAACTAGGTTAACCCGTGTCATGGGGGTCAGTCTCTTCCCAGATATGCAATGACAAAAATTATTATTCTTACTTTAGAGTGTGTATGAGCGCGCGCGTGTTTCGGTGTATGGGTTTGTGTATGAGTGTGTGTTTGTGTGTGTGTTTGTGTGTGTATGTATGTGTGAGTGTGAATGAGTGTGTATATTCTTATTATATGTATGTATTACGAATTAGCTTTTCAGTAGCTTCATAAGTTAGGTTACTTAACATGTTCTTCAATTTATTACTAAGTCCGTGTATATTAGTATGCGTAATTTTAAGTTTATTATTAATGGTTTTGTATAGATATGGTCCCAAATAGCTAAATTGGCGTTGTGCAAATGTACTTCTTGTTTGGGGTATGTGTATTACAGGTCGACGTTGGGAAGTACTGCCTAGTGGCGGAATTCGGTGCATCCGGTGGTATCGGGTAACGCTTCTATCTATATACAGCTGTCGTACCGTAAGTAATTCGGACATTTTGTATAGCTCCTCAGTAGGGAATCTACGGGGTTTACCGAGCATCACCTTTATGATAGCTCTTTGCGCTCTCTCTACTTCAATAATGTGTGTAGTGGATGCTCCTCCCCAAGCAGTTATGCAATAAATCAGTAGGGATTGACATAGTGATTTATAAACCTGTTTTGCCAATTTGTCATCAGCAACGTCACGAAGATTTCTAAATACTGGGATTAGCCTTCTGACTCTTTTAGCTAGTGCTGTGATGTGGGGGTGCCAGTTTAGATTTTCGTCGATGACAACTCCCAAATACTTCATAGTTACTTCTTTATCGAGTACTTCACAAGAGCAGTCGTTAGGAGGGACTTCTGATTTATTACAGGGAAAAGTGTGTAACTTAAGTTTGAAATTAGTAGGGGGCTGGGTAACTCGCGAGATACTAAAGCAAATGTACTTAGTTTTTTGGGCATTTATAGTGAGTAGATTATCTTCTAACGTTTTTGTAATCCTGCTAAGTCCTTTTTCAGCTGTTCTGCGGGTCTCATCCCATGTTTCCCCATGAAATATTATGGCAGTGTCATCGGCAAAAGCTATAAGTTGAGCATTGTCTAATTCTAGGTTACAAATTTCATTTACATAAGCTAGGAAAAGTGTCGGTCCCAACGTGCTACCTTGGGGTATACCGTGTGTCACATTTAAGACCTTGCTGGTATGTTCCAAAACTTTAACTTTTTGCGTTCTTCCTAGGAGGTAATTATTGAACCAGTCAAGTGGCGTTCCTCGTATACCAAGTCCTTCCATTTTTTGGAGTAGGAGAGGTATAGATACAGTATCAAACGCCTTTTTGAGGTCAAGAAATACTCCCAGGCATTTGTTTTTTTGATCCATGAGCTTGGTGACAGTACTGGAAAAGGAGATCACAGCATCTTCTGTAGACTTGTTAGCCCTGAATCCATATTGGTTACTTGCTATCAGGTTGTGTCGTTCTAAGTAGCTTATCAGTCTTGTATTAACCACCTTTTCCAATACCTTACTCAAGGCTCTTAGTAGCGAGATGGGCCTGTAGTTTGAAATAGACAGTTTGTCTCCACTCTTATAAATTGGTACGACTATCGCCTGCTTGAATAATGCTGGGAAAGTACCTGTCATCATACTGAGGTTACAAAGATGGTCAATAGGAAAGCAAAGGATATCCCGGAACTTTCTCAATATACTCGTAGACACCCCATCATCGCCAGGTGCACAGCGCATTCTGAGGTTTCCCAGAATACCTCTAATTTCTGTTGGATCTGTGGGGTTCAGCAACATCGAATTCCCTTTATGTGCGTGTGTTCCCTGTTGAACTATTATCTGTTCTTCGGTTGTATTAGTATTTTTTAAAATTTCATCAGCCAATGAACGTCCTACATTGACGAAAAAATTGTTAACTCTGTCTAGTGAATCAATCGGATTGGATGCCAAACTTAATAATTCATTAGCTGTGTGTTTTTGTGGGCTTAAATTACAAATTTCTTTTAGAACGTCCCAGGTATCTTTTTTCTTACCATTTTGTTGTCGGAGTTTGTTTTGATACTAATTTATTTTTAATTTTTTTGTTATTTCTTTACGCATGTTTCGATACCTAGTATATTTTAATTTATGTTCCGCACTTTCAGGAAACTTTTTAGCAATTGCATGGAGACGATCCCGTCTTTTAATACAATTAATTATACCATAGGTGATCCAGGGTTTAAGTGATCTTTTTCTGCGTGACAGTATAATGGTATCCGTAAACTTGAGAATGATTTCCTGTAATATGTTGGTAAGTACTTGGGCTGCTTCATTGGTATCAGTAATAGACAAAAAGTCTGACCAATCATAATCTACTAAATATTTTTTGATTCCGTCAAAATCGGTTTTGGATCTAGTGTATGCTCCATGGCCGGGTGATCGTGGTGCTGGTGAGCCTGGGATAGCTAGTAACAGTGGTAAATGGTCTGTCGTGTCTGTGTTTAAAACATAGCATTTGGGTTTCCCTACCAGTTTGATCATGAAGTGGTCAAGGCATGTTTTTCCATGAGTTGGTACATTAACTGCAGCGAGTAGTCCATGGGACCCTATTACGTCTAGGTAATCGGAAGAGTTTTGGTTACTTAGGTTCAAAGTATCAATATTTATGTCACCTGTTACGACTATGTTACGAGACCTGGTTGTAGTCAGAACCATATCCAGTGATTCAATGAATGGGCGGATTTCTCTAAAACAGTATGGTCTGTATATACCGAGAATAGTCATATTTCCTATCTTTGCGGCTAGACAATTTGCTTCTTTGATATTTATCTCACAAACATTTCCTTGAATGTCAGATTTAATATACATCATGACCCCATCGTTTTGGTTAAAGCTACGCTTTGTGAAATGTACATTATATCCGTCTATGATTGGAGGAATGGTTGATTCATTGCACCAGCATTCCGTCAAGATTATGATATCCGGGTGGACTTTTAGTTGTGAGATAAAGATCAGGAAGTTATCGAGATTTTTGTTAACACTTCGTATGTTAAATGATATTATATTGAAGTTATTTATACCATCCAGAGAAACTATATGTGGATTATCAATTACTGAGCAGGGAATATTGCATGTGTCCTCTATATCGTCATATACTGTTTGACTATTGAATTTTAAATCTAAAATATACTACATGTCCTTGTTCTCTGTATTGATTAAATCTAGTTAGTTCATTTCTAAATATATTTTGAAAAAGCGGCCAAGTGCGAGTTCGACTCGCGCACCGAGAGTTCCGTACTATACTCTACAGTCGTATTTTTCGACATTTTGCACGATGAATCAAAAACTACAATGTATTACTTTGAAAATTGAAAACACTAATTATTCGTTCATGAACACAATTTAACTTTTTTCATGATGTAACCACAAATTCATGGTTTCAGATTTCCCCTTTACGTCTGTTATAAGAACTACCTACCTACCTGCCAAATTTCAGTTCTACATTATACAGAACATTATGGAGTTCTCCATTAATGTTCTCAAAAGTGTCTGAAGTCTGCCAATTCGCACTGGGCCAGCGTGGCAGACCTAATGACCCTAGACTAGGCCATTCTTATTCTGGATACCCGTGGAGGAGAGCCGTGCTCAGTAGTGGCCCGGTAATGGGTTGATCATGATTATGATGATACTATATTTAGTTAGGTTTAGTTTTAGAATAGGTAGCCAATCCTGTCTAGGTAGCAAAACATGCGACGAATAATACTCAAGTAGTTCGTAAAAAGTTTCAACGAAAAGCGCTTGAAAAATTTCTTAAACATAAAATGATTTTCACGGAACGTGCCCACGCGGTGGGAAGCTTTATGGTTTGTTGTTGCAGTAAGCGGACCGTTTAAGCTAAGGCTTGGGCAGACACGACGCGTAACGGAAACTTTACCCGTAGTACAAGATTTTACGTCTCACCAAACCAAACCAAATTCGAGAGTCGAAATACTTCCGCGTTACAGTAAACTGGATCTTAAATGCCTTGTTTTAAAGCTCAAGTTTGTCTACACTTCTACAGCCAGCGCTCCAAGCGGAAACATTGCGAAATTAAAATCAGTGGCATTGAATATTTGACTTCAATTCAAGGCTGTTTAGGTCCATTTTACTGAAACACGGAAGTATTTCGACTCTCGAATTTGGTTTCGTTTGGGTAAAATCTTGTACTACGGGTACTTGTCCATTGCGTAATGTTTAAGGTTGTAAGGTTATACATTATAAATACTATCTGTCCCGGCTTACTCACGTGTGTAGTCGACGTTAGCCCGACTAGTTTCGAACCCATCCGGGGTCCTTTTTCAAGGGAGTCCGTCCGCGCACGTGCCGCGGTTTTGACAGTATCACGGTCCAGATAGTATTTATAATGGAAATCACTCACGGTAGTTTAAACGCTAAAGGTTATACATCTTACGTTATTCGCTTACGAAGGTTACGCTTCTCCATACAAACGTTTTACGCCTATTATTCTATTACTAGCCTATGCTGGCGACTACGTCCGCGTGGACCACACAAATTTCCAACCCCTTTTTCACCCCCTTAGAGGTTGAATTTTCAAAAATACTTTCTTAGATCAGTTAGTCAGTCGCCTTTTCCTTTTATATATTTAGATTTGTTGTTCTAGATCGAAAACTAAGCCAGGTATAGTCTGCGACAGGTTAAGTTGGCAATGGGGCTATGAGGTGGGGGGCGCCCCGCACACCCACGCTCGCCCGCACCGAATTAGCGTGGGGGCTGTGCGGGGCCGATTGCTTTTTCAATTTGTCGCATAATATAGATATGTTTAATGCTCCATTATATCTCTTCATTATCTAAAACAATAAATACAGTAAAATTTTGTTTAATAAAATTTGAAAATTACGAACCCAATTTTGCGCTACTTCGTGTGTAAATAATCAATGTGAGAAACTACAAAATTGCAAAACTATCTGCTTTAAACTTTAGATAACCAATAATAATAATAATTTCAAATGTCTTTAGTTCATTAAAAAAATATTCTGAAATTAATTTGCAAAAAATTAACATAATACTGAAATGTTGATTCGCGTTTTTCACACATCACACATCTTGCTCTTGAGTATGTTTCGCTCATAAATATTGATTGCAATATAGGATGCTCTCAAGCTTGGCATGGAGCGACCGTGGAGGGTACTTTTAAAATTATTGTCAATGCGTTACCAGTGCAAAGTGCATACGTACAAATAAAATTAAAATAAATACATCACTACCCATGCTATAAATGCGAACGGCAACGTCGCAACGGAGCAACGGCTTTCATTTAGTGATGATCACTGAGTTATAACGTATATATATAAAAGGAGAAGGTGACTGACTGACTGACTGACTGACTGATCTATCAACGCACAGCTCAAACTACTGGACGGATCGGGCTGAAATTTGGCATGCAGATTGCTATTATGACGTAGGCATCCGCTAAGAAAGGATTTTTGAAAATTCAACTCCTAAGGGGGTGAAATAGGGTTTTGAAATTTTGTAGTCCACGCGGACGAAGTCGCGAGCATAAGCTAGTAACGTATATACGAATAACCGCGCTAGTGAACTAATCGTACACAGTTTCAGTGTGACATCAAGCCGTCGCGCGTTATGTTTGCCCAAGTCTTCACATCTGCCTAGCCCTGAACCTGACATGCGCGGGCGCAGCAAAAATAGCGCGAACCGATTTTGGTGATCTGCCAACTATCGTTTTACCGCAGTCGGACCTGCCAGACCAAGCAAGTGTATGCTTCCTATTAATCATCATTATGCATACAAATCGATTAGTTGTTTAAATTAACGTAAATCATCCTCGTTATAATCAAATATACAAATCTTTGAACTATTGTTGAGCTATTTTAATAGACCACTTTGGCCGTGCTTGAAGACCAAAGTCTTCGAACCGTGCGTGTTGCCACTTGCTAGTAATGGCATATGGATCCGAGACATGGTCGCAAACTATGAGCTTCATAAGAAAGCTCAGCGCGCGGGCGCTGGAGAGAGCTATGCTCGGAGTTTCTTTACGCGAGCGCGTAAAGTGAATTCATTTATGACCGTAAATGAACTCAATACGAACAGTTTCTGATTGAATATCTTATCTTTTATTGGTTCTACATAAAGTTTTCTTCATCGCTTATCTGTTTATCAGTTACCACTTAAGCACAAGTCAACGTTAACCTGGATTGACCCTTGCAGTAAACTAGTAATTTTTATTACACCTAGGTATCTACTATAATAATAAATTAAATTGCGAAATATGTGAATCCATTAAATAAAAGACGCTTATACATTTAATAATTATTTTTTAATTGCCAAATACTTTTTTATAGATTTCCTAAGTTATTCCCCATCATAATATGTAAGGGTGGTAAATTGGGCGGAATAGAAATATACCCGGATACGGAATAATCTACCACCTTACAAAGATTAGAGGAAAAAAAATAAAATAATTTTTCTTTACTTGATCTATCTACCTAGTAAAGAATAGAAGCTAGCCGTCGACTCCCTTGTAATGTATATGAGGTGTTATAAATGAAATTTGCTAGATGTTAGGCAAAATTGTTTTTAATGTAACTTTTACCGGGGTCGCTTAATACATAGTGATGGCTAATAATGCTTAGTTATTCTAGCTTAATGCCAAGACTTAATTTAGATACATTAGAATGCCTTAGGTAGATAGTACATAAAATCTATGTTTTAAATTTAAGATGCCATTGGCATGGAATAGACAATGACACAGTAAAATTCATAAAATTGTTTCAAAATAAAAGCTCAGTAGTAAAGACAGGGTTCTTACTGTACACATACACTAAGAAGGTTCACTAAACTGTTCCAGGATACAAACATTTGCTTACTTGTAGGTGCGAAGACTGCAAGGTAGCTGGACGGCATCGGCCAAGCTCCCAAAACTCGATTTAACTTGATTCTTCACAACCGAAATGTTTCATTACAAAGATTTTCATCAAGTCTTATCCATAGAATTAAGTTGCCAACGTGAATGTGCAAAAGAAATAAATACGGAAAACGAAAGCGAAATACGAAAACCGAAAACTAAAAACGGAAACGCAAACGGAAAACCCTGTAACAAAGAAAAACAAGATTATAATTTGTGCTGTGTGAAAATTTCGACACGTGGAATTTTCCCGATCAAACACAACTCACCTATTGAACTCCTGGCCACCAATGGTTTTCAGGAGTCCACCCACAACCCATTATCCTCATTTATTTGGGAAGGTAAAATAACTGGAACTGAAAGGGAAAATCATGAAATTAGGATTTTCTCTAACCAAACCGCCATTTTGTCGAATCCACATTACTTGATTTTTCACTCACCATAATTGATGAAACATTGAAATACGTTAGGATGACTAAATTTATAACTATTGTATTTTCCCAGGCGAAGCCATGGGCGAAAAAGAGTGAGATTTTCCTGGAACGAAAAAATTCGTCTTCACATGTTGACTCCAGAAAAATTCTAAATCTCACCAATCGGTGTTGCCAGACGCAACCCGAGTGTGGCCGCTCTCATTTAGTTTGATCATGAAGCCAATTCATTTTTGAATATTTGCGGAACCTAAGGATATATTATAAGAACCGTTTTGTTAATGACTTAACAATAAACAAATGATATTATGGTTTTATTTAATTATTTTGTTTTATTTTTACGACAATTGACAACGAAGCAAACGCCATCTATTGTGGCTCGAATGAACTCTGAACATCGACCCACGCGTAGTTCTGCACCTTGATGCTAGGTGGCACCAACATACTTTGAACAAAATTGATTTTTATTAAAAGCGAAACGCTAATTAGTAGTTCAAAATTTACAACGTCACAATACTTCCCCTCCTACGAAAAGGTTCAACAGGTTGAACCACGCTGCCCTCAGCGTCATCCAACAACTACTAACAATTTGCCTGAAACAAACAAACAAAAAAACACAGAAGTTACGCGTGAACGCACATCTACTACTAACAAGGAAAATTGTCTAACAAAATAAATATACTGAAAACAGTGTAAGGTTTTATACATTATACTTAACTACACAACCCTAACTTCTAAAAAGAATATATACAAAAAAACTTCATGGTGTCTAAGACACTTGAGTGGAAACATCTTGGCATCATTCTTCAGCTGACTGATAGAATGCGTCTAGGCCTACGGTGGTTCACTCTTTTAAACTACCATCTTAATATTTGTTACTCAACAAATACGGAAAAACTGGTTGTGAACGGGTCCATCTGATATGGCAACCGTTCTCTATCCCATTCGGAAAAATAAAACCGAATCAAAATCGGAATATGAGAAAAAAAAACGAAATAACTCTCCTAGAAAATAGATCTCGGAACAGAATCGGAAAAATAACAGAAATGATCCATTATCTAGAAGGAAAACGAAAACAAAACACAAAACCCCCCCTTTTCGTTATCCCCAAAGTACGATATTTGCATTTTTACTTTCTCTACCGGTTGGTCTACCACAAGCATTCCAATCATCACATATTCATCCCTACATACATCCACTACATTCCTCCTCAACTGAACCATGGTAATGTAACTGTTAACTCAGAACATCACTACACTCATACAAATTCCTAATTGAATATTGATAACTTAAATATTCAAACAGTTTAGACCAAACTAAGTAATGGCAAATATCTACTTCTTAATATCCTTAATATGCCAAGTGCCTATTGGGTGGTTGTCAGCTACTCTAACTAGTTCGTAAACCAAAGGTGACAAAACCTTGACAACCCTGCACTTTTCATACTTAGGTGCCAGCTTAGCTGCGAAAAAATTTGTAGCGTCGCTTTGTGGATAGGTCTTTTTCCACACTATATCCCCAACAGAATAGCTTGCAGACCTACGCCTTAAGTTGTAATGCGTTGCATACTCTGCATGAGCCTGAAACAAATTTCTCCTAACCTGACCAAATATGTCCTCCAAAGTTCCAAACTTTCCTGCGTATTCCTCCCTTGGAATTCCGGCCTCGTACTCCTTATCCGTGTCCTTATAGAAGGAACCATTTAAAACCGGTTCTCTAGCGTGGACAAGGAAGAACGGGGAGAATCCAGTGGATTCATTAACCGCACTGTTTATGGCGAACTGGACCTTGTACAGGTTTTCGTCCCAGGACCTGTGGTTATCTTTCACAAAAGCGGCTACAGCAGTCATAACAACCTTATTGTACCTCTCAACAAGGTTAACTTGCGGAGTGTACAGTGGTGTGTAGTGTAATTTCGGAATATTATAACGCTTAATGAGATTACGGAATTCAGATCCTGTAAATTGGGACCCATTGTCCACAATCACAGTCTCTGGAACACTATGGTTCAAAAATACAAAATTCTCTAGCGCTTTAACAACAGCGGCACCTGTGGCACGCCGTAACGGAAACAACATTGTATATTTCGAAAAACAACACGTCACCACAAAAAGAAATGTAAATCCTGATTTAGACCTAGGCAAAGGTCCGACTAAATCAGCCGAAATGACCTGAAAAGGTCTCTCGCAGACTTTAGGCTTCCCTAGCAGACCTGGAGTGGCTGATGTCGTGTGTTTATACGCAGAGCAAGTATCACAATTCTTAACGTACTCAACCACGTCCTTATACATACCACGCCAAAAATATCTGAGGGATAATCTGCGATGAGTTTTGAACACACCAAAATGACCTGCAGTTGCATCTGCATGGTTTTGTTGCATAATTCTAAGGATGTCGTTCTTGTGGACTACCTCTTTCCAGTCGAACTCACTGAGAAGCTGGTATTTACATTTACTGTAACGATATAGTTTATCGTTCAAAATACAAAAATTCGGAAAATTTGCTGGATTGATTTTACAGCCATTAAATGTTTTGTCATACCAGTCATCTACCAAAACTTGTTGACTAGAGTTATCATTACGATCACCAACTACATCTACGTGTATGAGTCTCGACAAGGTATCCGGAACTACATTATCACAACCCTTCCTATGTTCGATAACAAAATTATACTGTGATAATCTACAACCCCATCTGGCGAGTCGTCCTGAGGGATTTTCTAAATTTAAGAACCACTTTAGGGATGCATGGTCTGTGATAATTGTGACTGGCTTGGAACCAAAATAAGCCTGAAATTTCTCCACTGCAAAAATCACAGCTAGAGCCTCGCGTTCCGTCGCGCTGTAATTCCTTTCGTTTTTATTTAGGCTCCTACTGACATACGCAATGGGATGATCGCAACCATCGGTTTCTTGCGTCAGCATACCGCCAACACCATATGCAGAAGCATCACAATGTATTTTGAATGGTTTTTCAAAATTCGGTACCGCAAGAACAGGTGCGGTTACCAACGCATTCTTCAATGTATTAAATGCTACCTCTGCCTGTTCGCTCCACTCAAATTTAGGTGCGTTCTTTCCTTTACTCGTTAGTTTATTGAGTGGTGCAGCGATGGTTGAAAATTCCTAATAAAGCGCCTGTACCAAGAACAAGTGCCTAGGAAAATCTTTACCTCCTGTGCAGTTTTTGGGGTCGGAAAGTTCAAAACTGCGGCAACTTTTCCAGGATCTGTGCGTAAACCAAATTCATCCACTATATACCCTAAATATTTCAAAGAGTTTCTAAAAAAATTACATTTTTCAAAATTTATGGATAGTTGAGCCATTTTTAGTTTATCCAGAACTCTGTTTAATAAAATTAAATGGGTTTCAAAATCAGCAGAACAAATAACAATATCATCTATATAACAAAATACTATTCCATTTTCAATATCACTACAAAATTTTGATTAAATAACTGGTCCATTAACCTCTGCTGTCGTGCTGGTGCACCGCATAGGCCAAACGGCATGACTTTAAATTTGAATAACCCTCTACCAGGAACTGTAAAACTGGTTTTTTCCTGAGAGTCGTCAGCTAACGGAATTTGCCAGAAACTTGAACTTAAATCAATCGATGATAAAAACCTTGCCTCTTTCAAGCTATCTAGAATTTGTGGAATGTACGGTATTGAGTATGAATCCCCCTTTGTCACTGAATTTAATTTCCTGCAATCATGGCAAAATCTCCAGTCTCCATTTGCCTTTTTCACTAAAATTGCTGGGTTATTCCAAGGGCTTTCACTCGGAGTAACTACGTCCATTTCCAGCATCCTATCTAACTCTTTACTTAAAGCTTCCTTCTTTTCGGGAGAAAGTGGATATTGTTTTATTTTTATTGGCAAGGCATCACCGGTGTCAATAACATGTTCAATTAATTTTGTTCTACCCAATCCAATTTTCGTTGAAGAAATATCTAAAAATTTATTTACTACAGACTGGGCTAATTCTTTCTGTTGAGATGATAAGTTTTCAAAAGAAGTGATGGTATGAATTTGTTCATTATCAATCGCACAAATATTGTAAAATTGAGAAGGTGCCTTAATTAATTCTAAATTATCAAAAATGCCAGGGGCTAACTGAAATGTTTTCCAAAAGTCACAACCAAAAATAACATCCGCTATTATAGAGGGTAATACAAAAAATTTTATTATGTGAGTTACGGAATTATAAGTAATCGGAATAAACATATAACCCATGCAATCAAGTTTGTCTCCATTTGCCACTGAAAATGTGGTATCAATACTGCTATGCAATTTATAACCGAATCTCAAAAAAACCTTGTGCGCCTGGTTACCCAAAATTGACGCGCAAGCACCGGAATCTAGTAAACCTGTAATCTCAAAACCGTCAACAAAAACCTTTAAATATGGCCTAAAGTCTCGTTTATCCACTGAATACAGAACTGTGTCAGGTAAAAGGGATGTTTTGTTGTTAATGACCAAGTTCTTTACTTGTGTCTCTGCACAGTTCTTACTAATTAGTTTTTTGGATTTTTGTCCGGAGCGGGTTTACTAATCGCCTTTTTACTACAACTTGGACATGTCTTTACTGTAAAGTTCTGACGTCCACACGAAAAACATCTAATAAATTTCGGAACTGTCCTGCAAAATTTAAAGGAATGGTTACCCTTGCCGCACTTGTAACATAGTTGTTTATTTGTTTTCGTAAAATTAATGCCTTTACTTGTATCAACCTTAGGTGCAGGTGTGACTGAAAGTGTGTTTATCTGTTTTGTCACTTGTTTGTAAGCAAACTCTGAACTTAAAGTTGCCTTACTGTTAGTAGGCTCAGAAAATAAGGCGGAACGCTGCCTCGCAGCCTCTAGTTTGCGACACTTTTCCTTCAACATTGCGACAGACTTAATGTCAACAAGAGCTAATTGTTCTGAGTAAAAAGGGCGAATATTACGTAATAAAATTTGTAACTTTTGTTCTTCGGAAAGTGGTGTTGACAACCTTGAAAACATGCAAAACATTACAGCGAAATAGATAGACACAGGTTCTTCAGAGCCTTGTGTTCTTGCTCGAATTTCACCTAGCAACCTGTAGTCATAATCTACTGCATCAAATTCCTCTAAAAATAAAGTTTTCAATTCTGACCAAGACGAAACTTGACATTTGTTGCCTCTGTACCATAACAATGCTCGGCCTGTAAAAAGATGAAATGCAGAAACAAATAATTTTCCATCTGAAACGCCATAAGATCTTTTATATTCCTCAACGCGTTCGATGAAACTGCGCGGATCACCCTGTCCGTTGAAATTTAACTTCCACTTGGCAACATTTTTATCACCAGTGCAGTCAACGGCGGTACTCTCGGAATCCAGTGATTCGTCGTGAGACGACTCATTGTCAGCATCTAATCTGGAAATCAAACTCTGCAACTTTGTATGTAATTCACTCTTCCTACTTATTAAGCTGAGTTCGGAACACTGTATTCTCAAAATTCTAAAGTACAAATGTGAAGCTAAAGCTTTAGACCTACAGAGGGCATGTCTATCTTTAGTGTCAGAACACTTTTTTAATAAATCTTCTAAGTCTTGAAGTTTTTTAGTAATAACCCCTAACTCACTTTCAGAAGTGAAATCCGTCTCTAAAATTGATTCAGAAGGAATTTCCTGAATTAATTGTTTTAACTGTTTCTTTAAACCTAGCACTGTAGGTGCTGGAGTTTCGGAACGAATGGATACCTCATAACACAATTCGTCCTTCAAAAGTGAATGAAACTGGGCAAAAGTCTGTTCCATTGTGTTAAGTCAAAACACATTTAACAAAATATCGAGCTTGTGTAACTGTCTATGTTTAGCCTTATACAAATTGGTTAAACACAAACACAAAAGAAGTTATTTAAACTATTAAATATACACAAGCAAAATACACAACAAAAACAATATTCTTAAGTCTATCCTAACTATTTTATCAATTATGTTCCTATTCCAAAATATTGTTAATAATACAAGCACATATTATTACTATAGTAAACAAAATATAACAAAATAAAACTTCCCAAAATTGAATAAATGATTGTAAGGTGCAGTATCACCTTTATGAGTACACAGTGTGTTACAACCTTTACAATTACAAAAGTAAACAGGCAACAAAGTTGCAATGAACTCTGACTAGCATATTATCTTTCAAAAAAAAACAAAGAGATTGTGCAATGGTTTGATGGCTGTTACTTACACTTTTAACACATAACCTAAAATACAACAAAATCTGTTTCTAAATGTCACTTTAAACTACCAGCATTCACTTAAACTTAACATGTTTTGTGTGTGAAGTAGCTTTTATCATAACCTTAACACAGCTCTAAACAAAATTTCAACAAAATAATGAAGTATCAAGTCACTGAAAAAAAATTGTTCATAACTTCATACTTGAACTTAATGTAATCTCTGAATATAGTTTATATATTTAGTTTCACAAGTTGTAACTCTTAGTATTTATAAATGTATGTGTGTAACTAGTTAACGGCACATAGCGTTTCAAAACTTTAATTATACTAAGTTACCGGAATTTTCAAACATAAGATGTACTTACTATTGAAAGCAATACCCAACAACAACTCAGTTAAGCAATGTTTATTACTAAACTGAAGGCAAACATTCACTTATACACCTCCAAGGTAAGTCAAATAACATAATTGAACGGCATAAACACCATTTATAATGTGTTAATTAAATAAGAAAAAACCACTGTTGGACTATACTCAGAAAATTACTTAAACTATCAAACAAAATTTCTAACTATTAGTTATTATTTAGTTAGTTAACCATAAAAAACAGCTTAGTGCTCTTTGCAATGTGTCACTACTTAGAAAATTGTACAATCAGCGGAGTACATTTCATAAAATTCACAAAATTTCTCAAAATATACTGAAATAACTATGTAAAAAAAACGTTCGGGCGCCATTTGTAAGGGTGGTAAATTGGGCGGAATAGAAATATACCCGGATACGGAATAATCTACCACCTTACAAAGATTAGAGGAAAAAAAATAAAATAATTTTTCTTTACTTGATCTATCTACCTAGTAAAGAATAGAAGCTAGCCGTCGACTCCCTTGTAATGTATATGAGGTGTTATAAATGAAATTTGCTAGATGTTAGGCAAAATTGTTTTTAATGTAACTTTTACCGGGGTCGCTTAATACATAGTGATGGCTAATAATGCTTAGTTATTCTAGCTTAATGCCAAGACTTAATTTAGATACATTAGAATGCCTTAGGTAGATAGTACATAAAATCTATGTTTTAAATTTAAGATGCCATTGGCATGGAATAGACAATGACACAGTAAAATTCATAAAATTGTTTCAAAATAAAAGCTCAGTAGTAAAGACAGGGTTCTTACTGTACACATACACTAAGAAGGTTCACTAAACTGTTCCAGGATACAAACATTTGCTTACTTGTAGGTGCGAAGACTGCAAGGTAGCTGGACGGCATCGGCCAAGCTCCCAAAACTCGATTTAACTTGATTCTTCACAACCGAAATGTTTCATTACAAAGATTTTCATCAAGTCTTATCCATAGAATTAAGTTGCCAACGTGAATGTGCAAAAGAAATAAATACGGAAAACGAAAGCGAAATACGAAAACCGAAAACTAAAAACGGAAACGCAAACGGAAAACCCTGTAACAAAGAAAAACAAGATTATAATTTGTGCTGTGTGAAAATTTCGACACGTGGAATTTTCCCGATCAAACACAACTCACCTATTGAACTCCTGGCCACCAATGGTTTTCAGGAGTCCACCCACAACCCATTATCCTCATTTATTTGGGAAGGTAAAATAACTGGAACTGAAAGGGAAAATCATGAAATTAGGATTTTCTCTAACCAAACCGCCATTTTGTCGAATCCACATTACTTGATTTTTCACTCACCATAATTGATGAAACATTGAAATACGTTAGGATGACTAAATTTATAACTATTGTATTTTCCCAGGCGAAGCCATGGGCGAAAAAGAGTGAGATTTTCCTGGAACGAAAAAATTCGTCTTCACATGTTGACTCCAGAAAAATTCTAAATCTCACCAATCGGTGTTGCCAGACGCAACCCGAGTGTGGCCGCTCTCATTTAGTTTGATCATGAAGCCAATTCATTTTGAATATTTGCGGAACCTAAGGATATATTATAAGAACCGTTTTGTTAATGACTTAACAATAAACAAATGATATTATGGTTTTATTTAATTATTTTGTTTTATTTTTACGACAATTGACAACGAAGCAAACGCCATCTATTGTGGCTCGAATGAACTCTGAACATCGACCCACGCGTAGTTCTGCACCTTGATGCTAGGTGGCACCAACATACTTTGAACAAAATTGATTTTTATTAAAAGCGAAACGCTAATTAGTAGTTCAAAATTTACAACGTCACAAATACTCGTCGCCAGCCCAACTGAGTAGAGGGCGTCTCCTCTCAAAATGACAGCACTTTAGGCCACAGTCCACCACGCTGGCCAAGTGCGCATTAGCAGAAGTTAGAGCCCGATATCAAAGTCAAAGTCAAATGATTTATTCAAAATAGGTAATTAATAACTCTTTTTGAAAGTCAGATGTTGGATTTCTAAGATATAGTGGTGATAATTATTTCGCAAACTTAAAACTAAAGCTACGAGGGTTCCAAACGTGCCCAGGTATCGAGCCCCGGACCCTCAGAATAGGAGGCTGAAGTTTTTAACCACCACGCTATCGTTAAAGCATAAATTATGTATGTACTTTTAATGTGAAGGAAAACATCGCGAGGAAACCTGGATGCCTGAGAATTCTCCACAATTTTCTCAAAGGTGTGTGAAGTCTGCCAATCTGCACTTGGCCCGCGTGGCGGACTATTGCCTAAAGCCCTAAATAATGCGTTTTGGATATTTGTGGCGCTTAAAGATGCAGGGCAATGGGCATTCTGCTGAGCTGGATACCTATTTGGGGTGGTGTCTCAGATGAAAATGTTAGGTACATTTGTAGGTTTTTGTCTGTGACACTAACCACAAATAAATATAATTTCTTTCTTTCTTTCAGAGTGATTCTCTTGTAACTACCGCTGTGTGGCTGCCGTTGCGCGTTGCGTGATCCAAGCCTTTAGAACTGTATTGAATGGCGTACTTTTCCGTCAATCAAAACGTTTATTGAGATTAATTGGGGCTGGTACGTTTATGTTTTCGTTTTACAGTAATATCTCTATAGAAGTTGTTTACAGAATGGTATACTACAGTTGTATAAGCTGTGGTAGCCTGGTGGTTAGGAGTTAGGACGTCCGCCTTCTTTTTTTTTATTCATGTAAACTTTTTACAAGTGCTTATGAATAGTCAGGTAGTTTTAATTTACCACTGGTTCGAAGTGGCTAAGAAAGGATTTTTCAAAATTCAACCCCTAAGGGGGTTTGAAATTCGTGTAGTCCACGCGGACGAATCCGCGGGCATAAGCTAGTGATAATAATTTTTGAAAGGATTTTTGAAAATTCAACTCCTATGGGAGTAAAATAGTGGGTAAAAATTTCGTTTTATCGTTTTTCGTTTCGTTTCGTCCACGCAGACAAAGTCGCGAGCATAAGCTAGAGCGTAGGTAATAAAAGGAAAAGGTGACTGACTGTCTGACTGATCTATCAACGCACATATCAAACTACCGGACGGATCGGGCTGAAGTTTGGCATGCAGATAGCTATTATGACGTAGACATCCGCTAAGAAAGGATTTATGAAAATTCCACCACCAGGTGATATTGCAGTCAAGGGCTAACTTGTTTCCGAATTTAAAAAAACTATTATGCATGGTAACTTCCTACGAGTGAAAAACCTAACTCGAAGGTCTAAAGGAACAGGAAATCTTGAAATCTTCGCGGTTTCAACGATTTGTTTATTTTTAAGAAAACTAGGAAAAATCGGACTCTACACTAAAACTTGCAGATAGATATATGTATGGGTACCTTCAAGTCAAGAGTGAATAACTGAATAGGCATCTTCTAGGCAGCGCACGCGCGCTACATCTTAGGCTACATCATCACTTGCCACCAGGTCTGATTGCAGCCAAGCGCTGGTCTATAATACATATAAAATTAAAAAAAGATATTAACAGGACAGGCAACTAACTTCTGCAAGTTTTATTGCCAGTGAACACAGGTTTAGGTTTATTGTTGTACTTAATTATCATTATACATGACTCCTAGCTCTATCTGTCGAGGACATATAGTAACAACGCGTTGCTACTTGCTGTTTTGATACGTAGTTTGGCCAACTTGCAAGAGATGGCGCTAGATGTTTTTTTGAAAATATTTTAAAAAGTTCAGTGAGCGCAAAACAAGAAAGTACCTAGGCCAATCTGAACACGGGGCGTATGACTACTGACTACGTATTATACAACAAGTAATTTAAAAAATTCAAAAAAAAAACCCCCGACTACGGTTTGCACTGCATCTTTTTCAGACCGCACACTTAGAGCTAGCGCGCATCACGGTAAATTTCCGTACGTTTTTTTCCCGCAAAATCTGAGCTCCAAAGCACATAGCATCCGCCATTTTGATTTTTGAGGAATTTTATATACCCAGCCAGTAGGTAACATTCGCGCCATCGCATCGAGGTGAATCCAATGACGTATAATTTATCATAGGTACCTACACACCTACTACGTTCTACTCTGTGATAAAATCACGTCGATCCGTTGCGCCGTGATTGAAGGACAAACCAATAAACCAACAAACACACTTTCGCAAAATTATTTTATTATTATAAAATTCAAAGATTCAAAGATTCTTTATTTGCGGAAACATTTTACAACGAGATGTTATTACATAAAATTGTCCAGTAGAAATGTTTCGCCTTAAATATTAGGCGTGCAAAACAATTAGTAAACCTAGTAAAACAATAACTATAAGTAATTTGACGTACGTTGTCTTTGTCTATGGTAAAATTCAAAATTTAAAAAATTCATTAATGTTATATGTAAATAATGTAAATGCGTGTAGTTTTTCCATAGGTTAGGTTACACCAAGTTACACATAAGACAGGGCGATCGTAACACCAGATCTAGAATGCCATATATACGCGGCACCTATCAAGAAGTAAGGACACACATTCAGGTCAAACTACCGGCTTACATACTAATGGTGGCAACCGGTTTCGGCCGTAAAAACCAGAGGTAATGAATTTGTAAAAACAAGCTACAATATTGTTATGTAACTTGATATTTTTTTTCTATCGAAACCTCTACAACTACATCCAGACTTTATAAGCTACCTCTTTATGGTATTAGTGTGAAAACAGAAATAGAGACAAATAGTTTCGGGCAAGGTCTAGTCTAGCAGTAGGTAGGTATTGCTATTACATATAAGTTTAGGTACTAGCTTAGGTTTTAAAAATCCCTTGGGAGCTCTTTGATTTTCCGGGATAAAAAGTAGCCTATGTCACTCTCCAGGTCATTAACTATAGGTACCCATGCAAAAATCGCGTCGATCCGTTGCTCCGTTGCGACGTGATTAAAGGACAAACCAACAAACCTATAAACCAACAAACAAACACACTTTCACATTTATAATATGGGTACTGAGAATCTGATGAATTTCAGAGTACCAACTCTAATTATCTGAAATCCATAAAGTATTCACCATAATAGTCATAACACAATGGTGTTTGCAGATTCAAGTGATATTCACAAACTGAAACTTGGTATAGTACGCGACAGGTCGAGATGGCAATCGAAGTATGAGGCGGGGGGACGCCCCGTACACCCGCACGTCACCCGCGCTATCACACCGGGTTAACGCATGGGCTGTGCGGGGCGTCCCCACTCTAATTGCCATCTCGACCTGTCTGGTTGAACCATAGGTACCTTATTAAAATAAACGACCTGGATGACTTAATTCATATCCTTATATGAATATTGCTTGTTTCGAACCTAACTGGTTTCACGTTAGACCTAAATTCAGCCGATTCAATTTATTGTATCAAAACAAATAGGCACCTACCTACATAGTTTTTAGGGTTCCGTACCTCAAAAGGAAAAAGAAACCATGCGTTGATCAGGATGATGATGATGATTTCTACTCAACAATAGATTGTGTGCGAGACACTACACACACACGCACACACACACACACACAGTAGGTATTTAGGTCATCAACTCATCAGTTGAGACTTGAGAGGAGACGCATGTCAGATCAATATCAGATGAAACAATCCGAGGCGCGGTTTGATTATACTGCGTACACGATACGTCATCTTCAATATCCTCACTAACACTTCTTATGCGCTTCTCCATAATCATAATCATTTATTTTGCTCGAATATGGTACATAGAATAGAATAGAATAATGTTAATCAAGGTATCATATACATAGTATAGGCAATATCGTCCTGTACAGCATTGCAACCTCAAACAGGTAGGCCACTCAGCTTGTGTTGAGACGTCGGACCCCTCAGACACAAATCTCTATGGCAAATATCTGAATTACCAGACGCCCCAACGCCGATTTTCTGTGATTTACATGTATCGCTATATGCTTGAAGACCAAAGTCTCCGAAGAGTGCGTGTTGCCAGTGATGACATATGGATCCGAGACAATATATATGGTATACAATGAACTAAAAGCTTAATTTGCTGTAATCCGCTGAAACAGGTCGAATCTGTATGGTGCAACATGCAGCATGCGAAATGCACCGCCCGCCCTCCCACTGCTAAACATGCAGAAAGAAGCAGCCACCAGGCAAGCAATACGCACCACCACCACGCAGCACCACACAAATCCCAAACACAAACGACGTACCTTACAATGTACAATTGCAAAATCTTTACAATTGTATTGTTTGTGGGAGGGCGGGCGGTGCATTTCGCATGCTGTATGTTGCACCATACAGATTCGACCTGTTTCAGCGGATTACAGCAAATTAAGCTTTTGGTTCATTGTATATCATGGACTTCCGCAAAGTAACGCCTGCTTCTATACAATATAAATGGTCCCTAACTATGGGCCTCATAAGTCATAAGAAAGCTCAGAGCCTCTCAGCGCGCGATGGAAGAGAGCTATGCTTGGAGTTTCTCTTGCGGGTAGGGTGGTAACTAGCTACGGCTGAAGCCTCCTACCAGATAAAATGATCCACCCAAAGAAATTTCAAGATCTTTCTTTACTACTATTTGCCCAAAAGTAAACTTTACATCTGTTATAGCCTAGTGGTTAGGACGTCCGCCTCCAAATCGGAGGTCGGGGGTTCGATACCGGGTACGTACCTCTAACTTTTCGGAGTTATGTGCGTTTTTTAAGTAATGAAAATATCACTTGCTTTAACGGTGAAGGAAAACATCGTAAGGAAACCTGCATGCCTGAGAGTTCTCCATAATGCTCTCAAAGGTGTGTGAAGTCTGCCAATCCGCACATGGCCAGCGTGGTAGACTACGGCCAAACCCTTCTCACTCTGAGAGGAGCGATGGGTTGATCATGACATGACAAACTTTACAAATTCTTTGTTTTTTAAATTCTGGTCAAATCTTTATAATTTTATAATCTGTAGTAAAAATAAAAAAAAATATGGTCGCTATAACATTCGCTTTCTTGTCGGGTTGTTTGTTTGCTTGTTTGTCTGTTCAGTACAATTTTTTCATTGAACTAACTTTTTTTCATTAAGCTAGAACTTTGAAATTTTAAACATATTGGATAACAGTAATATTATTAACTTGCTTTCTGTGTTTGTTTCAGGTAAGATACAATTCCTTGTAGCGTAACGTACTTAGGTACGTATCTAGACAGACAAGTGGCCAACTTTTTTTTAGCAAAATAAAGAATTGATGAACGGAAGAATAGCTTAATGTGATCATAGCCTCTATAGTTGGAACAGTAGGTAAGTTCCTATAGGTATCCATAGGATTATCATAACTGTGATCTTAACAACAATAATGACTACTATAAAATCCTTGCTTATTAAAATGTTGGATATAAAGAGTTCCTTTAAACAATGCGTGGAGTGCACATTACCGTCATTGATGATATGATCCGGTCTGAAGCGGTATCAATCAACATCGCGCGTTGTGATAATTGTTGAGGCCAACGAACACGCCTGGACGTGTGCCTGGACGCAGGAATGTCAGGCCTTAAAACATGGGTTTGAAGTTTGTACTAACCTATGGTACTACGTGGCACTGGTTCTGGCTGTGGACGAAAAATCAAAGAGTTCCCACGGGATTTTCAAAAAACGAAATTAGCGGGCATCAGCTAGTAGAGTAATAAAATGACGTATTAGATACATCTCTCGGCAACAGCTGTAGACAAGGCTATTTGTATAGGATGACCAGCTAGACGAGACAGGCCGTGACGTCAACAACTCAACACACGTCACGAATTACGAATGGCTAATTTTACTTCTACGCAGTGTAAGTGAGACGGAGGTACGCAAATGTAACACACTTCTATTAACTAGTCGCATAATAGTTGGGGTCCCAAGGTGCTAGAATGGCGACCTCGCACCGGTAGACGCAGCGTTGGAAGACCCCCACTAGGTGGACGGACGACATCAGACGAGTCGCATGGAGCCGCTGGATCCAGGCGGTGCAAGACCGTGGCGTGTGGAAGTCCCTACAAGAGACCTATGTCCAGCAGTCGACGTCTATCGGTGATGATGATGATAATAGTTGCAACGCATTTTTTTTTTGATTCTGCACTCTTAATGATTTTGCACACGGCTGGAAAGCGAACACTGGTTCGCAGACTCCCCAATAGCTGGACAGATGGCTTTATTTTATTTTATTCAGATACAAGTTAGCCCCTGACTGCAATCTCACCTGGTGGTAAGTGGGTAGTGATGCAGTCTAAGATGGAAGCGAGCTATTCTGGAAGAGATATGGCAGTTTTTACTACACCCACACCCCTTGGTATATACACAACATCGTACCGGAACGCTAAATCGCTTGGCGGCACGGTTCTGCCGCTAAGGTGGTAACTAGCCACGGCTGAAGACCAGACCAGAAATTTAGAAATTATGAAATTCCAAACCCCTGGCGGGAACCGAACCCAGGACCTCCCACTAATAAGACAAGCGCTTACCTGCACTGCGAAAACGACTTAAAATATTAAACATGTCGCAGGGAGCCGCTGAATCTAGGCAGAGATATGTAAAAAGGGTATACGAAAAGTAGGAACCTGTTTACTAGCAGGTTATAATCCATACTAATATTATAAATGCGAAAGTGTGTCTGTCTGTCTGTCTGTCTGTCTGTCTATCTGCTAGCTTTTCACGGCGCAACCGTTCAACCGATTTTGACGAAATTTGGTACAGAGATAGCTTGCATCCCGGGGAAGGACATAGGCTACTTTTTATCCCGGAAAATTAAAGAGTTCCCACGGGATTTTAAAAAACCTAATCCCACGCGGACAAAGTCACGGGCATCAGCTAGTCAAAAATAAGCCTTGAGATATTATAACTAGGATAAGCAGTGCTTCTGTGTCTCTATATTAGGTAGTTAATTCTCTTGCCAACTGCTATTCCTAGGATGACCAGCTGGATGAGAGAGATAAACTTGTGACGTCAACACACGTCATGAATACGAATGGCTAATTTTACTTCTATGCAGTACGCAAACATAACGTCACACTTTTATTCTATTCCCAATCTGCTAACAGAAGTCTTAGACTGGGGGCACACGATGCGTTGCGGCGCCGCACCGCAATGATTTCACCGTATCAGCGGGCACACGAGCGGTGCGGCGCCGCAACGTTATGTCTCAGTGGCGCCGTATAGCAGCGTTGGACAGTCTGTTAATAACAACTGAGCGGTGCCGCTCCGGCGTCGTGACGCATTCACCCCTCCCCGCCTCGTCTCGGTGGTTGCGGCGGCGCGTGCGGCGCCGGAGCGCATCGTGTGACATGCCACAGATATTTCTATGTAAGACGACGCAGCGACCTGCGACACAGCTCTGGCGCTGCATCGCCGCCGCAACGCATCGTGTGCCCCCGCTCTACGACGAGTTTGAACATATTTCGATCTTCGATTCGATCGGAAAACTGCTTGCAAGAAACTTGGCATCCTGAACAAAGTCAAACGGTACTTCACGCCGGAACAGCTTCTTATCCTGTACTAAGCTCAAGTTCAATTGTGCATGGAGTACTGCAGCCATTTATGGGATGGCTCTGCCAAGTATCAGCTTGATGCATTGGATTCGGTAGACCGTCGCGCTAGAAGACTTATTTGTGACTTAAGCGCTGGTCAATTCTAAGCTTCAAAGTTTGGAACATCGGCGCAAAGTTGCCTGTCTATCGGCATTCTACAGGATATTATTTCGGAGAGTGCCCAAGAACTTTTCAACCTGGTTCCTCCTTCACCCTTCTACTATCGTACCGCAAGGCATCGCCAAGGTCTGCACCCGTACGTAGCCGAAATTCCACGGATACGTACGAAGCGATCTGCCTCCTCATTTCTAATCCGAACCGCTAAGATTTGGAACACCCTTCCAGCATCAGTTTCCCGTCCAATTATAATATGGGTATGGGTACCTTCAAGTCGAGAGTGAATAGGCATCTTCTAGGCAAGCGCGCTCCAAAGGCTAGTCCATAAATTAAAAAAATGTATTTAAGAGAAATTTGTTTTATTTACTAGGCTAATATGTAATGAACCTACATCAAAGTTGGGTTTTCCTTATTATTATTATTATCTCAATCAACGTCTAAAATTACCAGGAATCGTTCCTGTTGGTCAGTATTTACAAGAGTTAGTGCGTTCGATCAAAGGCGAAAGCTAATAAATAAAATACTGCATGAGTGAGTCACAAAGTAGGTTCCTACTGATAGTAATTAAAATTTGCATATTTATTATTCGATGAAAACATAAACTGTGTAAAGTGCGGGTTTTACGTACCTACCTAATTTTTTTTTTGTTGACTTTGGTAGGATCTCTCGGAAACTTTGTTTGGAAATTAATAAAATTATAATATTCGTAGAATTTAGTAGGCAACCTTTTTTGTCGCCATTGCCTGTATAGTGTAAGTATCTATGGTATCTACCTAGGTGCCTACCTATCATCATCATCATCATGATCATAACCCATCGCTGACTCACTACATAGCACAGGTCTCCTCTCAGAGTGAGAAGGGTTATTTGGCCATAGTCTACCACGCTGGCCATATGCGGATTGCCAAAAAAGCTACATCTCTCCTGCAGCGCTTACGTACCAGCGACAACGGCATCCTAAAGGTAATTGCTGCCAGGCTCGACTGTCCCATACTACACCACTGTGTGGCGGTAGCTATTGGGTCAGTAAAATAAAATTAATTGTACCTACCCACTAATGAACTAACAATACTAACTTACCATTTAAGGAAAAACTGTAACTAAAATACTAACAATCTATGGATCTATGAATGGTCTGAAATAAACGTTTATTTATTTATTTATTTATTATAGACTTCACATATCATTAAGAACATTATGGAGAACTCTCAGATATGCAGGTTTCCTCACGATATTTTCCTTCACCGTTAAAGCAAGTGATATTTAATTACTTAAAACACACATAAAACTCCGAAAAGTTAGAGGTGCGTGCGATTTGGAATTTTATAATTTCTAAATTTCTGGTCTGGTCTAGTGGGAGGCTTCGGCCGTGGCAAGTTACCACCCTACCGGCAAAGCCGTGCCGCCAAGCGTAGAATGCCGGTACGATGCCATGTAGAAACCAAAGGGGCGTGGGTTTATTAAATGCTGCCATAGCCCTTCCAGGTTAGCCCACTTCCATCTTCGACTACATCGGCACTTACCACCAGGTGAGATTGCAGTCAAGGGCTAACTTGTATCGGAATAAAAAAAAAGAGTTCATACATTTTGCCCAATGTACCTACTTTGGATACAAACGCAGTGGCAAATATAATGTTAAAAATATTTTTTCACCTAATGATCAATCACAGCTAGCGGAAAATGTTGAACAGAAATAAACCCAAGTAGCCAGCTTCCGTTCCAGGCTGATTTATATCCAGTAGTCGCCAGTCGGGCAGATCGTATCGTGAGATCTTGCAGCCAAGGCAACATTGCGATGAATAAGTGATCATACTTCATGGTTATAGCTCCTACTTGCCATGATAATAGGTATCTATCTAAATATTGTAAATGCAGAACTTCGTCTGTCTGTCTATCTGCTACATTTTCATGGCGTATCTTTTTAGCCGATTTTGACGCTGAGATTGCTTGCGTCATTGTGACTATAGCAAACTAGATGATGCCCGCGACTTCGTTCGCGTGGATTTACGTTATTTAAAACCCCGTGGGAACTCTTTAATTTTCTGGGATAAATAGTAGCATATGTCCGTCCCCGAGGTGTAAGCTAACTGTACCAAATTTCATCAAAATCGGATGAACGGTTGGGCCGTGAAAAGCTAGCAGACAGACAGATCGACAGGCAGACAGACACACTTTCGCATTTATAATATTAGTATGGAATAGGCTTTTGGTTCCTTGTACATCATGGATTTCCGCAAAGAAACGCCTGCTTCTATATTATACAACACCCCAACCCCAACACATTAGTTTGACTGTTATTTTCACAACCCTAAACAGTCTGGCCGTCTGGCAGGCCGATACCAATTACACTGTCTATTTTAGCATGCGCTCGCCTCAGCTCAGTTGATGTGCGGAGTGATTACAAGTTAGAATGCGCCAAAAATTCGCGCCACAAACATGGCCTACAAAAATTCGCGCGAAAATACGAATGTTTACCGTATCCTCTAAAACTATTTTAGCGTTTAAACTATCGTGAGTGATTTCCATTATATATATTATCTCAAACGACTTTACTCACGTGTTTAATTGACGATAGCCCGACTAGTTTCGAACCCATCCGGGGTCCTTTTTCAGACTCTAAAACTAGTTGAAAATTGCAAAAATTACTCGTCCCATGGTGTAAAAAGTGAAATGTGAATGTTTTCAATCCTAGTTTAACACTAAACTTTGCGTGTTTAGTGTGGTAGTGTATAAAATGTGTCGGATATATGAGTGTGTTAACAACTCAGTAAAATCGTGTACTTTTGTGTTTTAGTGATAATTAATGTAATTGTGAAGAAAAGTTGGAAAATCTTCGGTGGTAAACGTAAATAATTGATCCATAATACTCAATTCTAGGTAATTCTAGTTTTTGATTTTTTGGGTTCCGTACCTAAAAGGGAAACGGAACCCTTTTAGGATCAGTTTGTTGTCTGTCTGTCGTGTCTGTTAAGAAACCTACAGGGTATGTCCGTGTGGCTGTCGCCCGCCGCTCAGCGAGGTCGAGCCCGCCAGAGATGGCCCGGTGAGCGCCCGGCAGCCAGCGGCGAGGAAGCGATGGGTCTATCAGGTAGCGAGGTCACGTGGTAAGCCGCTTTTATGTCCGGTGGGCGCCGGTGGTATGGCGCGATGCCCTGCAAGTGCTGGGGGAACGAACATAGAGGAGCTCAGGCGGCGAATGTGGTCGACGGACGAGAGTGACGCGCAACGCGCGGCGTCTCCATAAAAGAGCCCTAAACGTGGCAGAGCATACTTAATTCTTTTTCAAATAATAACCAATTAAGAAGCTTCCCATGTACACGCAAAGATACTGACCTTTCCTTAAAGCGTTGGCTCGTAAATTTAAAATTACATTTTATTATGTGCCCGCTGTGCGCATGCAAAAATTGCATCAACATTTTATTATGCAGGACAAGTGAGTAAGTAACACTTCGAGCATGCGAGCTTGAGAATTTTTATGGATTTTGATGGTTTTTCAAGGCGTCCACTACGCTGGCCAAGTGCGGATTGGCAGACAGTGATTCTCCTGCGGATCTCCTCATCATTTCGGATCTTATCCCTCAGGGAAACTCAAATAATTAAAAAATGTTATTTCCCGTACGATGGTACGGAACCCTCTGTGTGCAAGTCTGACATGCACTTGGCCGCTTTTTCATAGATTGCATTTTCATATAACTTTACTTCCTTTTTAGGAATATTATTCTTACTGCCGTACTCAGAGTCGCTTAATCGTTACTTAAGTTTAGTTAAAACGAGATAGAGCTATATCTCACATAAATCCTTCTCGTTTTAACTCAATCTTAAGTAACGATTAGTGACTCTGAGTACGGCAGTTATTCAACTAGCTCTAGTTGAATGTAGTTGTAAATATCGCGATGATGCGTCGTGTGGGAGGATTCTGCCATTCGTGTAACTCGGCTCGCATCCTTTGTGAGTTCATTGACATCCGTATGTGGAGTCGGTGAATCCCACTTATCTAATTTGATTGTATTACTAAAGCCGCTATCATACTTTCTTTTATAAATAAACTAGCTTATGCCCGCGACTTTGTCCGAGTGTACTACACAAATTTAAAACCCCTATTTTACCCCCCTTACCACCCCGTTCCATTAAGTGCGTTCGTTCGTTCTGACAAGTGCGAATGCGGGAAAACCTGCATCAATCATTATTACAATCTCAATTGTTGTGATTGGCTGAATTTGTGCTATTCTTGTTGCAACAATGCATTGTAGCCAATAGTGAGCGACCAATCAGAGATGATTGCGATCGTGACATTATAGCTGTCATTCTCCCGCAATCGCGCAGCTGTGGCCCTACCGCGGTTGTTTGACAGCTACAATGTCACGATCGCAATCATCTCGGATTGGTTAATGCTCGCTCACTATTGGCCACAATGCATTGCTGCAAGAAGAATCGCACAAATTCAGCCAATCTGAAAAATTGAGATTGTAATAATGATTGATGCAGGTTTTAGACAATCGCCCCGCTGAATCTGCCACTGGAACATCCGATTAAAGTCCGGGCCCGACAAACGACAAGTGGGGACAAGGGGTAAGGATTTCAATTTTCAAAAACCTTTCTTAGCGGACTACGACATAATAGCTATATGCATGCTAAATTTCAGTCCGATCCGTCCAGCACAACAGATGGAAACGTCTAAGTGCGGAAACCAGCCCAGATAGTAGAAAGAAGAACTTTTGAAGCTAGTATGGCTAGTTCAAGTGTATGGCTGATATGGTTCAGAATCCTAAATAGATTTCCCACATGTTTTGTGTCTGTCCGTCAGTCTGGCACACGCATCGCATCGATATTTACGATGCAGTCTGTTTCGGGTACTTTATGTGGAGTTTTGTAACACATTGAGTAATACTTTGTGCGATTTTTGGCACTGGTTGTTCTGTATCGTGAATTCTTATAGCGTTTTTTTTTGAAGTGCACCAGCACTGCACCAGTCACCCAGGTGGTGAGGGTGAAATTGCTTACGGTGGCCCGTGGTGCGGTTGTAGAAAAAGGCGGCTGAAATGAGGTCAAAAAGCTCTTCAGAGCACTCCCCATTATGAAGGCGATAGAACACGCATAGAAAGCTTTCTCTGCGGTGTTCCAGGCTTTCCAGCAAGCCGGTTTGATTGAGAACGTCCACAAGTCGAATAGCCCACCTTTGGAATTTGGATCCGATCAAAGGACTTGGTACTGTAGTATTGGACATATGTGGAGTACTGCTCTCACTTTTTTGGAGTTACTTTGATTTGAAGAGTAGCTTTTGTCCTTATAATCTACTAGCTTACACTCGCGACTTCGTCCGCTTCGACTACACAAATTTCAAACCCCTATTTCAACCCCTTAGGGGTTGAATTTTCTTCAAAAATCCTTTCTTAGCGGATGCCTACGTCATAATACACTCGGCGTCAAAAAAATCGCACCTTTCAAAAAATCTACTTCAAACAATTTTAAACCTTATTTGACATCAATAATGAGGGTCATGTTGGGTATCATTTGAAAGGGGATGAAATGGAGAGCACAAAAACAATTCAATTAATTATTTTTCTTTTATTGGAACAGCACAAAAAAAGAAGTTTATGAAACAGTAAAAATCCTTAATTAAGCCTTAATTTAAAACAGATTAATTATACAAAAAAGAATACAAAAAATGATCTTAAAAATAATCTAAAATCTAGTGTTACCCCCCCTTGCCCTGATGACGGCTTCCATACGATCCCTCATGGATCTTATCAATTTTAAAATGTCTTCTTGAGGGATAGTGTTCCATTCCTCAATAACAGTATCTTTGAGTTCCTGGAGAGTCGTAGGAGCGGGATCACGAGACCGAACCTTGCGTTTTAAATGGTCCCATAGGTGCTCAATCGGGTTCAGGTCTGGACTTCTTGCTGGCCAGTGCATGACAGAGATCCCAACCTCTTGAAGGTACTCGCGCACAATAATTGCAGTGTGAGCGCGAGCGTTGTCGTGCATCAACATGAACCCCTCGCCAACAAAACTGGCATAGGGGACCACATGTTCTTCCAGGATCTCTGTGATGTACCGGTGAGCAGTCAGTGACCCTTGCCCGCGAGCACCTCGAGCCCGGGAGACGCAAACAAGGTCGGTTTTGCCGTCGGCAGACATGCCGCCCCAGAACATACAAGAACCGCCTCCATATTCCACCGTCTCCTGGATGCAGGCTTGGGCGAATCGTTCACCCTGTCTTCTGTACACTCTTTTGCGTCTGCCGTTGCAGAAAAGGCACACTCTCGTCTCGTCTGAGAAGAGAACAGCTTTCCATTGTTCGAGGGTCCAATTGACGTGTTCGCGAGCGAATTGCAAGCGGGCTCGCCGATGCTCTGCGGTCAATTTGGGACCCGTAGCAGCTTTTCGCGCCGCTATTTTCTTCTCCCTCAGTCTTCGTCTAACCGTAGACACACTCACAGTTCTTCTGTTAGTTGTCTGGAGCTGCTGTCGCAACTCAACAGCATTTAAGAACCGATTTCTCAAAGACGTCACTACGATGAATCGGTCGTCTCTCTCCGAGGTGCAGCGACGTCTACCAGACCCATGTCTTCGGACGAAGCCACCGGTCTCCAGGAAACGCTGGTACACTCTTCGAACCGAAAAACGGCTCAAGTTGAGTTGCCGAGCGACATCACACTGCCGCATGCCTGATTGCAGTAGTGCAATCACTTGGGCGGCCTCATCAATAGTGGTATCCATCTTCAAAGGTATTTTTCTTGGGAATGAGCTTCTCGTGTGTCCACTTCAACGGTTAGATAGCGAATGACCCCGATTGTACCTGTATTGACCATTTTATACCTACAAAAGGTAGCGCAACTAGCGGCTGTCTTAAGAAGCAAAATTGTAAGTGTTTTCTTCTTCTTTTTTTGTGCTCTTCCAGTAAAAGAAAAATAATCAATTGAATTGTTTTTGTGCTCTCCATTTCATCCCCTTTCAAATGATACCCAACATGACCCTCATTATTGATGTCAAATAAGGTTTAAAATTGTTTGAAGTAGATTTTTTGAAAGGTGCGATTTTTTTGACGCCGAGTGTAGCTATAGGAGTGCCAAATTTCAGCCCGATCCGTTCAGTATTTTGAGCTGTGCGTTGATAGATCGATCAGTCAGTCAGTCAGTCAACCCTTTTATATATTTAGAAGAAGAAGAACGATAAACTAGCTAACCCGGCCCATCTTCGCTCGGGTTTCTGACAATCTTTTTATAGTGGACGCACTGAGGTCTAGATTATAGAGGACACCTATACACATGAAAAATCTCAAGTTTCTAGACACGATCCGTATTCCGTATAAACAAAGATGATTGTCAAAGGTCAAATATTGTCCTGTTCAGTTATACACCTAAATAAATAAAAAACCAAGGCCAAGTGCGAGTCGGACTCGCGTACCGAGGGTTCCGTACCTACGACAGTCGTATTTTTTCGACATTTCGCACAATAAATCAAAAACTATTACGCATAACAATAAATAAAAATCTGTTTTAGAATGTACAGGTAGTGCCCTTTCATATGATATCCCACGTGGTAAAAGTAATCTTACTTTGAAAATTTAAAATACATCACAAAAAAATTTAAAACACTAATAGGTAGGTACCTATTTGTTCATGAACACATTTTAAATTTTTTTGTGATGTACCTAGGTTTTCTGATTCGTTCAAATTCACGGTTTTCGGATTTTTCCCCTTAAGTGTGCTGTAGGACCTACTTGCTTGCCAAATTTCATGATTCTAGGTCAACGGGATGGTAGAACAGACAAACAGACAGACAGACAACAAAGTGATCCTATAAGGGTTCCGTTTTTCCTTTTGCGGTACGGAACCCTAAAAAGCGCTAATGATAACACCGCGCATCATGCCTAAATAAAACATAACCCAACCAAAGGACGAAGGAAGGAAAACTTAAAACGCTTGCATCACAATGATCACACCTTGCTGACAATTTCCATCGAATTATCCAACTCAAGGCATGCGCATGCGCCGCCGGTTGTTTGCAATTTGCATGAAGGCTGTCAGTGTCACTTTGACCGGCGTCGCGAGTGGTCGTGTTGACCTCGCGGATCGAAGCACGTGTTTTTGTGAGTAAATAACGGACAATTGTGTCAATTGGACCGGACTAGGAGTGCTAGTGTTAAGTTTTAACGCATTGGATTGTTTTCTGACGAGAGACAGTGCAGCCGATTCGACACACGGTATTTGGCATGCTCTGCCGTTTATTTTGAAGTCCCTACAGAATATTTTCCAGTTTTTTAGGGTTCCGTACCTCAAAAGGAAAAACGGAACCCTTATAGGATCACTTTGTTGTCTGTCTGTCTGTCTGTCGGTCTGTCAAGAAACCTACAAGGTACTTCCCGTTGACCTAGAATCATGAAATTTGGCAGGAAGGTAGGTCTTATAGCAATCATGAGGGGAAAAATCTAAAAACCGTGAATTAGTGGTTACATCACACAAAAAGATTAAAATGTGCTTAGGATCAAATATTGCCATTTTCAACTTTCAAAGTAAGATTACTATACCAAGTGGGGTATCATAAGAAAGGGCTTTACTTGTATATTTTAAAACAGGTTTTTATTTATTTTTAGGCATAATAGTTTTTGATTTATCATGCAAAATGTCGATAAAATACGATTGTAGTGCGGAACCCTCAGTGCGCGAGTCTGACTCGCACTTGGCCGGTTTTTTTTCAATAACTCATGTTTACGTACTTTATTGAAAAAAAAAACTACTAGCATCTTGATTCTAGTACAAATTGTGTATAAATTCTGTTAAATAGGAGCTTTTAGATAGGTGCAGTCTGTGTTAATGAAACCTAATAGGATTTGTTGGACCTAAGTATATTGACAGGATCTATTTCACATTTCTTCAGTCTTCAACTTCAGTCTGAAGGTTAAACAGAGATTAACTATACCTAGAGAGGAAACGCTGAAAAATAATTTGTGTAATGGTTTTGTTAATGGAGTACGATTAAGATGAATACTCTACACTGAATAGGTAGGTGTTTATTTCAATTTTCATTAATCAAACTAACACACTATTAGGTGTGCATCGGAGTTTTGTATTTTCTTATGGATGCTCCAACGTACGTCTACTTTTAAAACGGCAGATTTAAGTACCTAGTTAACTCTGGTATCGGATTTTTTATTTGTAGGTACACACCCAGCTTTAGTTTAACCGTCAGAGACTAGCAGGTTCATTTAGACCTGTAGGGCGATTGTTTAAAACCTGCATCAATCATTATTACAATCTCAATTGTTCTGATTGGCTGAATTTGTGCGATTCTTGTTGCAACAATGCATTGTGGCCAATAGTGAGCGAGCATTAACCAATCAGATATGATTGCGATCGTGACATTGTAGCTGTCAAACAACCGCGGTAGGGCCACCGAACACAAGCCAAACATATCCTGTTCTCTTATCAATAACAAAAGCAAGCAAGTCTATACAAAACTACTATAGAGAATCATGAGTTATCAAATTACTATAATTTTATGTATGGCCACAGCGTAAATACATACAGTGAGACGTGTTTGACGTTTGCGGTCGAACCGGCCTTACTTACCTTACGATACCCGAACGAGTGGACCACTTAAACAAGTTAATAAGTACTTAAAAACGGCGGTTTGCACTACTGTGAACTGTCTCATGTCTGTCATGTGTCATTAGAAGGACAAATGATTGAAGTTTTTTATTATTGAAAAATATGGTGTTATAAAGCCGCCAATTGATATTAAAAAAAATTGTGATGATGTAAGGATTCTAACGACATACCAACCATGGTAGAATAAATTGAGCCTCAATAGCTCAACCGGTATAGGAGTGGACTGAAAACCGAAAGGTCGACGGTTCAAACCCCGCCCGTTGCACTATTGTCGTACCTACTCCTAGCACAAGCTTGACGATTAATTGGAGAGGAAAGGGGAATATTAGTCATTTAAAAAATGGCTAATATTCTTTAAAAAAAAAAAAAAAAAACTCAATAGGTACATGAACCCTGATAACATAACACTTCTGTTTTTGGGCAACCGTGTAATACCATCTTTTAATGTATTTAACGGGTACATAACACGATTAATTACCGCCACTATATACCGAGTCTAGTGCGCGAAGAGATTAAAATTTGCAAACACCAGAATTTCAATCATGAGGATGGTTTTAAACTAGCAAGTATGTGGAATCCAGTAGTGTTATGCAAACCAAGACAGCATAGTACAACATCGAAAGTTAATAGTGACGTTGTGAGTGTATTTTGCCGGACAGCTCGTGAAGTTCCAGCGAAAAGCACAAGAAAGAGGGTAGTTCGCTACTATCCTTGACAGCTCGAGCTTCATCTCTTGCAGCACCGCAGTCCCGTCGTGACCACGACCCGTGCAATTAAGTTTTAATATCGACAAATACAACCAAAGAAAAAAACATTAACCGTGTAATAAGGTTTGTTCTTACGATTTCTGGCGGTAGGTATACCTATCACCTTCGCCGTCTCGACCCTGGCCTTGTGACCTCGCAAAACTGCTCTGTCCAGTCGATTCTGTTGACTGACTGTATGAAGTATCTCTTTAGACTGTGGTATAGCTATATTTAATGTAAACATATTGCTAATTTAAACATGAGCATGTAATATGGGCCAGTGAGCATCTAAATAGACAATGGCGGTAATTTGGCACCACGTAAACTTTAAATAAAGCTAAATTGACTGGTTTAAACTTGGACTCATCCTTTTAACAGTGTTTCCTGTAAAAAAGACGTCATTATACCAACTCCTAGACTGAGATCTATAGAGCGCACTTTGACTTTGCTCAGACTTAAGATTGAGTTAAAACGAGACAGATTTATGTGAGAGATATAGCTCTGTCTCGTTTTAACTCTAAGCTAAGTCAAAGTAGGCTCTATAGATATCACCCTTAAAGTATAGTTAAAAGATGTAATAACGTGTGGCACAATTTGAGAAATAAGAGTATAATCACGATCAATCCATCGCTGGCTCTACTGAGCACGGGCACTTGAGTCTGTGGCACGGGCACACGGGTCTCCTATCAGAATGAGAAGAGCTTAGCCCATAGCTCTGTGATAGTTCTCCGCGTTGGCCCAGTGCCTTGGCCCAGTGCCGATTGTCAGACTTCACACACCTTAGAGAACATTATGGAGGACTCTCAAGCATGCAGGTTTCCTCACGATGTTTTCCTTCACCGTAGTGATGTTTAAAGAGATAAAGATTAATTTTTATTTTAAGAATATACCTAAGCCATGTTAAATGAGTAATATTCCCCTTTGCTCTCCAACTAAGCGTCAAGCTTGTGCTAGGAGTAGGTACCACAATAGTACAACGGGCGGGGTTTGAACCGTCGACCTTTCGGTTTTCAGTCCACTCCTTTACCGGTTGAGCTATTGAGGCTCTAAATAGTACTTATATTAGGTCATTCAATAGGTAATATAATAAAGTACCTAGAAACTGATTGAAAAAACTGGCCGTGAATGGGTAGGCCATCTGCATCCTTTCTGCGTCACTGGGAATTTCCCGCGACCTAAATAAATTGTATGCCCTTATGATAATCATTCATATCTATAAATAATGCGAAATAAGCAGAAATAAAAAGCTGTGATAGCCTAGTGGTTAGGACGTCCGCCTTTTAATCAGAGGTCGGGGGTTCGATCCCGGGCACGCACCTCTAACTTTTCGGAGTAATGTGCGTTTTAAGAAATTAAATATCCACTTGCTTTAACGGTGAAGGAAAACATCGTGAGGAAACCTGCATGCCTGAGAGTTCTCCATAATGTTCTCAAAGGTGTGTGCAGTCTGCCAATTCGCAGTTGGCCAGCGAGCCTCTCACAGTAAGAGGAGACCCGTGCTCTGTAGTGAGCCGGCTATGGGTTAATCATGATGATGATGATGTACTTCCATCAAGAGTCAAGACCATGCGAGATCAAATCGACCCAGCGAATTCTCCGAACGCATTCGTAATTATTATCTCTACGATGACTGATACCAACCAATCGGAATGCATAGTAAAGCCACACTAGCGATCTGTCGCACGATTACAATTTTATTTAGTAACTACCTGATGCCCGCGGCTTCGCCCGCATGGATTTAGGTTTTTGAAAATCCCGTGGAAACTTTATATTTTCCAAGACAACAATTAGTCTATCCGTAAGGCCCGGTATCCACCTAAGCGGAGCGGAGAGATGTGTACAGTAAACCAATCCGATTTTTGAAGAAAGACGAGATAATCTTTTCAGGGTCATCTATTTTGATTCTGATTGGTCGATTGAACGCATCTCCTCTCCTCTCCGAGAAAACATTTAAACGCATGATTCTTTAAAAATCCCGTGGGGTCACCACGATTTACGATTCAATTCATTATAGCATCATGGTTGAGGAGCTGGGTCCTTGAGTTCAACGATGAAGTCTTTAAACCTCCAATGGCCCCGATTCTCTAGTCTCTCTCTAAACTAAATTTAGAGTATCTGCATCCTTTTCTTTTTACTAATGCTAAAAAAGGAACGAAACATGACTTTCACATTTAAAGACTCTAAATTTTAGTGCACAATACAAATTTAAACAGTAGGTTCGCGAGTGCGTGCTAAAATCACGGGTTTTACCATCTAAAAATTAAACTTAGAAATGTCAAACTGCTTCTGTCCTTTTCATATTACAATAGTAAGAAGAGGGTGCGAATACTCTAAAATTAGGTTGTGCTTAGAATCGGTGCCAATAATATCAATTTATAACCAACAGTTTCTAAATCTCATCAGTTTTGGTGGTCAGGTCCCGTACAGCATCAGGATTGAGGAATTGGAATCAAAAATTTGTATGGAATAGTGTCGTAAAGATTCTCTATCGATTAAAAAAAATACGCAAAAAGGTTCAAGTAACTTCAGAGAACAAGAGATTTCGGTAGAAAAACACAACTCCTCGTTTGAGCCAGTGTCATTCGGGATAATGTGAGGATTCTAACGCTATCCCATATATCTAAATTTGTTCAGGCATTTATAGAATTTATGGTGGAATAAAAAGCTCTGATGTAGGTACATAAACCCTGAATACATTGCAGTCCTTTTTTTGGGCAGCCGTGTAAAAAGTCGATAGTGTGTTCATATGCTAAAGTAAACAGCTGTACAGCTTACGTATAATACGCTACAGGTTGAGGTGGCAATCGGGTTGGGAATGCCCTGCACACCCGCACAGTCCCCGCTCTAACTCGGGTCCGGGCGAGCGCGGGTGTCGTGCAGGTGTGCGGGCCGTGTCCCCCGCCACATACCCCGATTGCCATCTCGACATGTCGCGAACTATAGTTAGGTATGTGCTTATGTGTTATACAATTTGATAGTTATAACGGCTGGCTAGTCTATCAACGAGTTAAATGACAACATAAATGGAGTCAAGTGACAGTGGCCGTCATTTGACGTCGATGTTGAGGTTATAGGGGCGTTGCATGCTCGTTCACTTATGCATGTATGGTAACTACCAGTCTGTAGAGTGCCATCTCGACCTGTCGCGTAGTATATATTAGGTAGATACTTTAGTATTGAATTGGATCTAAGCGGACCTAAGTGCATTAAGGAAAAGTGAGACAATTATGTGCGATATACGATATACAAATAATAAGGGCAATATATCATTTGACAGGGTCTTACCCAGTAACACAGAATCCTTATTAAGTATAGAAATGGAAAAGAAGCGTAACCCAGTTGCCGCGCAGATGTGTCATGAAACATCAGTGCGCGCATCCTAAAAGAAGACAATTTGGTTAGCGTTACAGGTGCTTAGATCTTTAGCTACGTAATATTACCAAAATTACACGTGATATAAGATTTGCATGTAAATAGTAAATCTTAGAGCCCGCGTTGCTTTGAAACTATATATTTTAGCGGAAATCTTTAGAACACCGATACAGATACTAGTTTCTAAACGCAATTGGTTTAAATATTCAAATGAGAATAAAACTACGTTTGTATGTAACCATAGAATAGTTAATACATTAGCACCTTGAAGACTCTCTCCGCAAAGACGTTTAATTAAATAGCCCCTGTTCGCTTGCCGTCTCATTTTGTTAGTCCTATCCCTCTATAATAAAATACTTATACTTATACTTATGCTTGTAGATTTTCGCTCAAGAAACGTACAGTACGCGGCAGTAATTAATGTACATCGGCTTTTAGAATGACATTTCGGCTTTGTAGAGCGTTGCCTCTGTCACTCATACCTATGTTATGTTTTGTCGGTCTCAACGACAAAGACAATGCTCTACAAAACAACTATCTCCTTTTATAAATCGATGTACATTATTTTCTGCCGCGTACTGTACTTACGATCGTTTTTCGTTAATCGTCGGCAGTGGAACAAGTGTCCTAACTCCTAGTGTAGAGAGCAAATGCCATTTCTATTATCTTATTTCGATTCTATGCAGCAAGTATCGATAGTCGAGTCGAGAGGGATATGCCTTGAGAGGTTGACTTTGACCCAGAACCCCAAGCGATGCAGTAACTGACTCATTAACTAACTACCAACACACATGTCTCACACGTCACATTAAACTGTACCAATCACTGTTTATAGGAACCATCTGGAATGTTGGCCGACTTTTGATTAAAATTGATTCTGTTTTTAGTTCTGTTTAAAAGAGTAGGTAGGTAGGTAACTGTTGAGTTTCTTGCCGGCTCAGTAGAACTTGCTTTTTGAACTCTCCACCTCCCATGGCCCACCAACCTCTCGGTTATATGGGCCCGAGGGCGCCCGTTCGGTACTTGCTCTTGGCATTTTCCCGGGGCGCCTTCTTGACTCCCTACAAATTATTTTGTATTTTCCTTGTCCTTTATGCTCTCCCCCCCTAGGGCCACAGCTGAGATCCCCGCTGCTGCTCCTCCGTTGTGCCGGCCGGGCACCTGTACGCTCCAAGCTGCTTCGCCTCTTATGCCAATCAATGGTGCGCGAATTCCAGTAGCTGGTTGTAGTTGCTTTTTGAACCGGGCGATGATAATGACCTTTTTGACATATCCTATCAGTTTTCCCCTTATTCTATATTATTCTATAAGCTGTGATAGCCTAGTAGTTAGGACGTCCGCCTTCTAATCGGAGGTCAACTTCCGGGCACGCACCTCTAACTTATATCACTTGTTTTAACGGTGAAGGAAAACATCGTAAGGAAACCTAGGCTTGTCTAAACTTGAGTTTTAAACACATAATGGTAGATGTTTTCTTAGCATTTTTCAGCATAAAAGTACGCTGTTTAATTGATTCAAGAATAAGCGATGTAGACGCGGCTCTTTCCGCTCAGGTACTTAGGTACTTAAATAAATTTTATTGGATAAAAAAGTTTGACATGACAAGATAAAAACCGAAAACAAATTATATATTGACTGTCAAAGATGATAATAAGTAAAATTAAGCGCGTCGCTCGAATTTAAACCGGTATTTGATAAATCGATACAGTGTAGTATAAAATGTGGTTATTTGCAATAACTACAGTAAGGAAAGGGGTTTGAATAGTATGGAGCCTGGCCTGCCTACATGTCCGCCATTTTCTTTTCTTTTTCAAAGACATTGTATGAGACAAAATCTTCCAAAGTTGTATAGAAGCAGGCGTTTGCGGAAAGCCATGATATACAATGAACCATAATCCGCTGAAACAGGTCGAATCTGTATGGTGCAACATGCAGCCCTCCTACTGCTAAACATGCAGGAAAAAGCAGCCACCAGGCAAGCAACACGCACCACCACCATGCAGCACCACACAAATTCTAAAATTCACTCGACGCACGTTTCGCCCTAACACCGGAGCATCCTTAGGAGATGTACACCTTACAATCCTTACAAACGTGTGTCGAGTGTGTTTTGGGATTTGTGTGGTGCTGCGTGGTGGTGGTGCGTATGCCTGGTGGCTGGATTTTCATGCATGTTTAGCAGTGGGAGGGCGGGTGGTACAGATTCAACCTGTTTCAGCGGATCATAGCAAATTAATTAAAATAAATTATTAATTCATTGTATATCTTCCAAAGTGTCAAGTTTCTGAGTTATAAACTATCAAAGTTGTACTGGTGGAGTCATCAGTATAACAGTCTAGCCACCAGTACCACTTTGATAGCTTAAATTTCTGAAACGTGACACTTTATAATGATACCGAAACATACATACCGATACATTTTGCGAAAATCGATCACTCAAATGTTTTATTTTTTCAAGTGCATGGTGTGTCGAATCAGTTCTGTTTTTCCGAGTTTCAACCAGTCTTTTAGTTAACCGTATAAATATTTTAATGGGTCCAGTTGTTATCAACAAACATACAGGGTGTAACCAGAACGCTGGCAAAAACGTAGACAGGTGACAGTACTGATGATTACTGATAATATGATACCATAAAAAATAAATCCTATTATTTTGTAAAAGTTTTCGATATATTGCAAATAAAACATCTGACTGCCGCCAGAGGTCAACAAACGTTACGTTAGTAGGTCACTCGGAGTCAAGGCCGCGTGGTAAGCGGGGCATTGACTCGAGTTTTGCACGCTATACATTGCTGGTTTGAAAAAATACTAAATCACAAATACTACAAAATGAGGCAAATGGTTATTGGTATTGGCTTGTGTTTAGGTAGTATAACAATAACGCTAAGTTTTTGCTTGCATTCTGGTTACATCCTGTATAGGAATTAGCATAATAAGAATAACTCGGAGAGGTACGTATTGAAGTGCAACCGTGGACAATCGTGTCAGTTCCACCATTGTATGAGGAATATTATATATGCTGTATAGAAGCAGGTTGTATAGACACAAGTTTAAAAACCGGCTAAGTGCGAGTCAGGCTCGCGCAATGAGGGTTCCGTACTGCAGTCTTATTTTTTCGACATTTTGCACGATAATTCAAAATCAAATGATGCATAAAAATAAATAAAAATCTGTTTTAGAATGCACAGGTGAAGCCCTTTCATATGATACCCCACTTGATATAATTATGTTACTTTGATAATTGAAAATACTAATTATTAGTTTATGACCACAATTTAATGTTTTTTAATTCGGTTTTCAGATTTTTCCCCTATTACCAGCTATAAGACCCACCTACCTACCAAATTTCATAATTCTAGGTCAACGGGAAGTACCCTGTAGGTTTCTTGACAGACAGACAGACAGACAGACAGATATCAAAGTGATCCTATAAGGGTTCCGTTTTTCCTTTTGAGGTACGGAACCCTAAAAATGTGTTAAAAGTATGCTCCTAAAAAAAGCATTATCATACAGTTGAAGACTATTATATAAAGCTTGGATTTGACTCGCTTCAGCAATGCACGGGGCTGCAATGGCTTGTGTGGTATAGTATAATAACATTGTAAATTGAAAAATTAAAAAGAGCAACCGCCGAGTTTCTTGCTGGTTCTTCTCGGTAGGAACGGCATTCCGAACCAGTGGTAAATTAAAACTACCCGACGATTCAAAAGCGCTTGTAAAAAGTCTACTTGAATAAAAACATATTCTATTCTATCCTATTCTATACTGTTGAAACTTGGTAAGTAGATGTATTATGTGAACCGCATTAAGATTTTCACACAAAAATAGAAAAAAACACGAATTTTTTGTGTTCTCCATATTCTCTATCTAGTAGTAAGTAGTTTTTGATTTATCGTGTAAAATGTCGATAAAATACGATTGTAGTACGGAACCATCAGTGCGCGAGTCTGATTCGCACTTGGCCGGTTTTTTTTCTCTCTGGGCTACGTTTAAACGTTTCCGTCCGTATATAATATTTTGGACAAAATATCAAGATCCATTGTAGGTACAGTTGTTTGAAGCTACAATGAGCATGCAGCGGTAACAATTAACTAAACGAGCTAAATTAACCTCACAATAAACTCCACCAATCTACTTTATATCTAGAGTTCAACACTCGGGTACACTCGAATCCCTCTCATTACAAGTATAATACATTTTGAGATCTCACTCGCCATTTTAGCTCTATGTGTCAATTGTCATGTCAAAAGTAGGTATGGTTCACCTATAAATTATGGACTAAAGACGACTAGTATCTACCAAATTTCGTCCAAAGCCTTTTTTTCTTACCAAAGCATGAAAAACTAACAGACAGACAGACTGACACACGACACCTAATCTAAATCCACACGAACGAAGTTGCCATATTTGTACAATAAAATTATATTCATTCATTTTCTGAATACGGTACATATTTGACTACTAGTCAAATCAGTAACTTTTTATCAAACGTCAAAACGCGCGCTTAGTTTTAGTATGCAAGATTCTATGAAATACCGGTGTGTGACGTCACAATCATTTGAAGTGCTTTTTTTAGTTTAATCGATAATAATTTTAAATGGTTATTACACCTAAAACCAATAAAGGACGTGGATTTTACATATTTTGGAAGACTCTCTATTTATTTTTGATGAAGTCAAATACCAAATTCTCTGTGATACGCAATTAGCTTAGAATATGAGCAGGGAAGCACACGGCCCCAGCCGCGGGCAAAAGCTAGTTTATGTAATGTATTCCGCACTGGCATTTAACAATAACCCGTATTAAAAATGGCACAAGGTCGAAATATCATTGTAGCAATAATTGCGAATTGTAATTAGCTGTTATGGGTTAGGTGGGACATAAAAAAGGTTTTATCTACAGTTTAGATGCGGGTTCGATGCCGTGTCAAGTCAACTTTTCTATTTCTACTATTATCTACTACTACTAAGTACTACTACAGTGCGACAAGGCTCTTTTGGCACTTCAATGACATCGACCAGGGGGGCGCTGTTGGAGAACAAACGCTTAGAATATTCAAACAAAGGGGACACTTGACGGCAGCAATAGTTCCGATTTTAGCCACGCGCCAATATAGCCTTGTCGCACGGTACACATTTTGTATTTCATCTAGTTTTTCCTTGGACGATTTAACCTAAGGACGCGCCTCGCATGATTATTCCCCTCTGTCAATAGTAATGGATTTTTAATCCACTGCGTTTATAAACACTGTTTGCGGAATCGATTTTGTCATTGTCAGAATCGTTTTCGATGTGTGACGACGTCTTACACGCTGGGTGAAAAATGCCTGTTTGTGCCGTTAGTGAGTGCAAGAACAAATCAAACACATCAAATTTACAAAAAGATGGAATTTCATTTCATAAGTAATTATTTTTGGTGTAATAAACGCTTTCTATAAATTAAATTACATAAATTATTATAATAATATAACAATCGAGAACTTTACCGATTCAGTAATTGAGTACGTAATAATTCGGTAGAAACGAGTCACACTCCTCACGAGACTATATTTTGTTTTTTCTAAACAATTGCAACCCTCGATATATACAAATTAGGTTAAAATTTGAATACGCGTGAACAGCATGAAATTACGTAGTAGTAAAAATAACACTAGTCTCGTGGGAAGTGCGGTATACTATAGACGGAGAGCCAGCGCTCAAAAAACTGTTTGAATTTACTAAGGCTAATTTTTTGCGCATACTGACCAGCTCTGTCCCCATATTCTGCTGACTAACCATTACAACTTTTATTTATATGCAATATACAAGTTATATAACAATTTTCAGCCTTAGTAAATTCATTTTATTACCTCGCAGGTACGACACCTTTGATAGCGCACCTGAGTCACTGTTCTCAGGTTCACTTGACTGACCGCAGTATGTTTGTGTACGCAACCATTCTAATGAACTATATAAAAATTAGCCTTAGTAAATTCAAACAGTATTTTGGGTCCTGGCTCTCCGTCTATAGTATACCGCACTCCCCACGAGACTATAGTGTTATTTTTACAAAATTTTTCAGTATTAGATTTAATTGCGTAGGACATAAGGTTCGATTTTTAAGAATCATGTGATAGTGATTGCGGTTCGATTATCGATATCGATGAAAACATTTTCTTTATTATTAACGACTAAATTACCGTCTTCAAGTCAAGTAAAGAATAGTTATTATTAATTACCACAATTTTTTCGCTACCTATACTTGTAATAAAACTAGTCGATTTCTGTGATTTCACGTACTTAATACATTTAAAAAAATATTAAAGCAACGCAATTTTAGTGATAGGCGCGAAACGGGGTAGGGTGTCTCTAAACTGGGTAATATGTAGCTAAAAGGTGTACCTTTCTCAAGGATGAGGATTAGGTAATAATTTATCATAATCGTTTTATTTTTACAGATTTCGATATTTTTACAGAGAGAATCGCCAAGAATATACATAACATTAACCTAATGGTAAATAATGACGTGTTAAAAATAGAAGAGGCCACCGTGTGTGTTTACTAATTTATTTTCATAGTATCATATCTGTCTTATGGAATTTTGCTGTGGGGTAAAAGCGCCTGCCGCTTATTGAGAAAATTTTTGCATTGCTAATTTGTAAGGGCAATACGTGTAATATTTAATAACTTACATTTAATTTTTTTGGACAAAGAGTACACCATATTGGAATTACCATGTAAACCCAATGCGCAATAAATAAATGATTGATTGGAAAGAAAAAAACATTTTATTGATTGATATACCTACTAATTATGTTTGGTAGGCTTTTGCGCGGTCAGGTTTATTTTGTATTATATAATAATATAAGTCATTAACTTGGACGATCTAACCTAGATTAGAACGTCCAAGGTCATTAATAAGCACATTTTCACTATCGAAATTTTAAATGAAAATTTCGTTATATAAAAAAATACAAAAGATTAAAAATGATATAAAATAAGTAAAAAAGTATGTGCATATTTTTTAAATATATATTTTTCTTATTTTTACGTTGCATTATTAGTTTTTGGGATAATTACCTATTAAGTGAGGTGAATGTATGCAAGAATACGCTACGCTGACCAAACACTGGTTTTAAGTAATTAAATACGAGTAATAAATTCTTACTTCTACTTTTGTTTCTGAAAAACTATCGATATATTTTAAAATATCGATACGGTAGCATCGCAAATCAATTTGACTGTCTTACACTCGTAATGTCTTTGTATGTTGATGTATATAACTTATTAGTGTGCGTAAAATGTAGTAGTGTTGAAGATTTAGATATGTGTGTGTTAATAATGACACAAAACTTTGTTAAGTGAGTGTGTCAAGTTGTCTATGTAGTGTTTCCTCGTCCCGCACCAAAAGTGACAGAAATTTTTATTCGTAATATTAGGCGCGTTACAAGTCCATAGGTTAGATCGTCCAAGAGTTTTTCATCAGACTATACGTCCCGCAAATTGCTAATGTGCATGCCCGCCATTTTAGTGACGTCAGCGCTAGTAGACAAAACTGTCGGTAGGGTACGCGTGTCGTGTTTTGAATAATAATGCAAATTTCGTTTTGTTTTTGTTTGTTATTGCTGTTAAGTTTTTTGTTAATAATTTGTTTTAGTTGTAGGGAATAGGGATATCTACTCGTGTGTTGTTGTTTCTATTTTGGGTTAAATATGAGTAGGAAAATAAATAATTAATAGTCGTGCCCGTGAGATTATTATTAAAGTAGACAATTATTTTGCAAAAAGGATTCAAAAATATTACTTCAGAATAAAATAAAAAACAATGAGGTGCCATTGCGGAGTCTTAAAAAAATATGAAGTAAATACTTATACTAGTAGTCGATTCGCGCTGCTAATTAGCTAATTGGCACCGGCCCCAAAAATATTGTTATAGAACTATATTAACTCTTGTACTTTATATTCAGTAATAAATAAAATTATTTTGAATTTTTTGTGTACAAACACGGTTAGGTATTGAAGTCGGTTTTTTTGTGTAAAAAAATATATATATTTAGACATAGAAGAGGTACCTAGTTTGTGATTAGTTATTATCGAATAGCTTACCTTGACCGATGACTGGAAACAGATCCACTAATCTTGTTAAACTCAGTCGGCTAAGCGTTTCTACATTTTTTGCCGCCAAAAAACTGCACCCGTCAATGTCAGGAAGTTTTTTGTGTATTATTGCCGTTCGGAACTGTGGAACTTATTATTGCGGTTCAGTAATCGTGTTAAGAGGGCACAGGACGGTGCTTTCTTCATAGAAACGTAGGAGGGTAATTATTACAACATTATTTGATACTGCACGCTCAAAACTAAGTATTATATCCATTTATCTCGTCATTATCTAGGTTTATTGATAAATAAAACATTGAAAAAAAATATTGATTTTAAAGTTACGAGCCTCAAAAGAGTCCTATTTTAACACTAAATTTATGACAACTTTGGGCGTAAATAAATAAAACTAGGGGTATAAAAATTCTCAAAGAATTTAACATTAGACATTCATTTTGAAATAACTATACTTTGTAAACATAAATTCAGTAGTTTTTCTCAAAAATACTTTTCCTAAATCCTTTTCGCGCGCTTGATTTCGGTGAAAATCATCGTGCCTCTCACTTTTCTCATACAATGTCAAGTGAAAAGCAAACAGTTTACCCACGTGCGCTGCCAATTTCGGTCGAGCGTACTGCGTCACCTTAAGTCTAGCTTAGGAAGTAAAAGGAAATTGATTTTAAGATCAAGAACAGAGTTGACGGTTTGTAGGATTTTCACAATAGAATTGAAGTTGAAACTTTTTTAAATCTGAGACTATAATATTTTCAAGCTAACTGCATAAATATCACTATAACTACAAAAACTTTTAGCTACATACAAAACCAAACTTAATAGAACTTTTTCTGGGAGCAGTTTATCTATAAAATAATTACCCTAGGACATTTCTAAACGGCTAGAAGGTACGTTGCAACCACGCGGCGAGTTGTAGATATGGTAATATAGATACTTATCGAATATTATGTGATATATTTTATTCCATGTATGCATGTAAAACTATCGATAATTTTTTTAATACAGGGTGTAACCAGAACGCTAGCAAAAACTAAAACAGTTGATAGTACTGACGATTACTGATATGATACCACAAAATGGAACGAGAAAAAATATATGAAAAAAATCCTACATTTTGTAAAAGTTTACGATATATTGCAAATAAAACATCTGACTGGAGCTAGAGGTCAACGAATGTTGCATAACCAGGCCAGCGGCATTGACCCGAGTTTTGCACGCTATACATTGCTGGTTTGAAAAATATTAAATCACAAAAACTACAAAATAAGGCAAATGGTTATTGGTATTGGATTGTGTTTAGGTAGTATAACAATAACGCTTAGTTTTTGCTAGCGTTCTGGTTACATCCTACATCTATAATAATAAATAATAAATAATAATAATAATCCTGTATTTCACCAAAACTGGAATTCCGGAGCTCAACCCTAGTTATAAGTTATGTGTTATTAAAAAGTGTGCTTGGCTGAATTTATATGTTCTTGAAATATAAAATGTATGTGTGTACCTAGGTACGTAGCGATCGGTTTCGGACCTACTTTTATCGAAAACTTGTTCACATTGAGCCCGCATTGGGTTAACGACCCATTTGTTTTGCACATAATCTAATATGTACACAATTAAACATAAATACTGCTTAATTATAATACGAGTCTTTTTACCGTGCGAATTTGTTTCAAGAAATAATATTAAATTTTATGCTACGTAAAATCAAAAGTAAATAATTTTCTGGATATTTAAATTTCGATTATATAGTTTGTTTTGAAATTATATTAAATCATTTTTTTTGTCGTTAAACGTTGACTTTAGCCTCAAAATTTTTGTTTTTGAAAATTCAACCCTAACTAAGGGGGTAAAATAGGGGTTTGAAATTTCAAAAATTCTTACTTAGTGTATGTATGTCTATATCATAATAGCTATCTGCATGCCAAATTTCTGCCCAAACGGTCCAGTAGTTTGAGCTGTGCGTTGATAGATATGTCAGTCAGTCAGTCACCTTTTCCTTTTAAATTTTCTCTTGCATTATTCATGGTACCTGTAGGTACTTGCGAGATAATTCAAAACATGTTTGCGCTGGACCTCTGTCCACTGGACAGACGCCATGCCGATTAAAATCACCAGGACACCGTTAACTTTTTAATAAGGATTAATATGCAAATGATCTGTTATTTTTTGTTAAATAGCTGAGCGACAAAAAGGTGTCATGTTAAATGATTGTGACAGAATATTAATTAGTTTAATTTTTTCAATGTAACTAGTATGTAATTGCTATTTCGTTCACATATTTGAAAGGTTGACTATCTACCTAGTACTTGGTAAATATCTAAACAGAATAATGCAAGAGAACTCTGGACTGAAATATTTAAAAGGAAAAGGTGACTGACTGACATATCTATCAACGGACAGCTCAAACTACTGGACGGATCGGGCTGGGCATACAGATGTCAAATTTCATGTCTAAAGTACGATTTTAATCCTTATTTTAAAGGCCAACCGTACTTTTGACATTTGCTTGACAGTTGACCTGTTAAAATGACGCGTGAGGAGCATTTTTTACGGATTGAACAGGTACATCCTCTCTCACGCAATCCATCCTCTTTGTTTTTGTCTCGTTCATTCTGCTATAGGGAAATTTTAAATCCACCACTGCTGCAATTTAACACCCTGTACTTTAAAAGTGCATATCTAAATATATAAAAGGAAAAGGTGACTGACTGACTGACTGACTGAATGACTGACTGACTGACTGACTGACTGACTGATCTATCAACGCACAGCTCAAACTACTGGACGGATCGGGCTGAAATTTGGCATGCAGATAGCTATTATGACGTAGGCATCCGCTAAGAAAGGATTTTTGAAAATTCAACTCCTAAGGGGGTGAAATAGGGTTTTGAAATTTTGTAGTCCACGCGGACGAAGTCGCGAGCATAAGCTAGTCTAAATATATAAAAGGAAAAGGTGACTGACTGACTGATCTATCAACGCACAGCTCAAACTACTGGACGGATCGGGCTGAAATTTGGCATGCAGATAGCTATTATGACGTAGGCATCCGCTAAGAAAGGATTTTTGAAAATTCAACCCTGAAGGGGGTGAAATAGGGGTTTGAAATTTGTGTAGTCCACGCGGACGAAGTCGCGAGCAAAAGCTCTCTCTCCGGTCGTTCCTTCTATGCTGAAGATCGTGGTCCTGGCAAACTTCCCTCGAATGGATTATCTGTTTTCACCGGCTTCTGCTGGTGGCCATTTTCACTATGTGATAAAATCCACACCTGCTGGATCCTTTTAACTGGTCTGACCACCTATTTGGTGAGCGGCCTCTCGCTCTATTGCCCTCCGTGTTGCCAGTCACTATTAGCTTCCATCCTTATGTCGTCGACATTCCATCTACACGCACGAAACGTTTTGCGTCATCATTCCTCATACGTATGGCTAAGGTTTGGAATACTCTTCCACGATATGTGTTTCCTACCAATTACAACCCGGGTATCTTTAAAACAAGAGTGAATAGGCATCTTCTAGGTAAACGCGTCCCATCTTAGGCCACATCATCACTTTCCATCAGGTGTGATTGTGGACAAGCGTATACCTATCTACACTAATATTATAAAGAGGAAAACTTTGTTTGTTTGTTTGTTTGTTTGTTTGTTTGTTTGTTTGTTTGTTTGTTTGTTTGTTTGTACTGAATAGGCTCAAAAACTACTGGACCGATTTTAAAAATTCTTTCACCATTCGAAAGCTACATTATCCACGAGTAACATAGGCTATATTTTATTTTGGAAAAAAATAGGGTTCCGTAAGATATTTGGGTTTTTCGGACACAAGGTGTAAAAAATCAACCAGAAAAGTTACTTATTTTGCGTACGCTGCCTAAACTATAAAAGATAGAACCATAAAATGTTCTAATTAATTGTAGATCTTATAAATATCTACAAAAAAGTCCGCGACACACTATACCCATCTATGTCGAGTGAGGCACAGCAACCATTTTTTTATTTAAAAATCTTGAATTTTTTTTGGACTACATTTAAACGCGTTTATTTTACTCATGCTATTAATCCTTATCAAAATAAATGATTTCATCACTAAGAACAGTTTATGGAGATAATATTTGGTCTTTGAATGATTAAAATTGGACGTTTGGTTTTGAAGTTATGGCGAAATTAAAATATTACGATTTCTGCTGCACGGCCCGTTGTCTACACTAATATTATAAAGAGGAAAACTTTGTTTGTTTGTTTGTTTGTTTGTTTGTTTGTTTGTTTGTTTGTTTGTTTGTACTGAATAGGCTCAAAAACTACTGGACCGATTTTAAAAATTCTTTCACCATTCGAAAGCTACATTATCCACGAGTAACATAGGCTATATTTTATTTTGGAAAAAAATAGGGTTCCGTAAGATATTTGGGTTTTTCGGACACAAGGTGTAAAAAATCAACCAGAAAAGTTACTTATTTTGCGTACGCTGCCTAAACTATAAAAGATAGAACCATAAAATGTTCTAATTAATTGTAGATCTTATAAATATCTACAAAAAAGTCCGCGACACACTATACCCATCTATGTCGAGTGAGGCACAGCAACCATTTTTTTATTTAAAAATCTTGAATTTTTTTTGGACTACATTTAAACGCGTTTATTTTACTCATGCTATTAATCCTTATCAAAATAAATGATTTCATCACTAAGAACAGTTTATGGAGATAATATTTGGTCTTTGAATGATTAAAATTGGACGTTTGGTTTTGAAGTTATGGCGAAATTAAAATATTACGATTTCTGCTGCACGGCCCGTTGTATTATATAAAGAGGTAATGTCGTTAAGTTTGTTTGTAGGGGGTAATCTTTAGAACTACTGAACCGATTTTAAAAATTCTTTCACCAGTAGAAAGCTACATTATTCCTGAGTGACATAGGCTATACGGGATCTTTAAAAACCTAAATCTACGCGGGCGAAGCCGCGGGGATCAGCTATATTATATAAAGAGGTAATGTCGTTAAGTTTGTTTGTAGGGGGTAATCTTTAGAACTACTGAACCGATTTTAAAAATTCTTTCACCAGTAGAAAGCTACATTATTCCTGAGTGACATAGGCTATACGGGATCTTTAAAAACCTAAATCTACGCGGGCGAAGCCGCGGGGATCAGCTATATTATATAAAGAGGTAATGTCGTTAAGTTTGTTTGTAGGGGGTAATCTTTAGAACTACTGAACCGATTTTAAAAATTCTTTCACCAGTAGAAAGCTACATTATTCCTGAGTGACATAGGCTATACGGGATCTTTAAAAACCTAAATCTACGCGGGCGAAGCCGCGGGGATCAGCTAGTATTATATAAAGAGGTAATGTCGTTAAGTTTGTTTGTAGGGGGTAATCTTTAGAACTACTGAACCGATTTTAAAAATTCTTTCACCAGTAGAAAGCTACATTATTCCTGAGTGACATAGGCTATACGGGATCTTTAAAAACCTAAATCTACGCGGGCGAAGCCGCGGGGATCAGCTAGTAATGAATAAAAATGAAAAAAATAAAAAAAAAGCTTTTCTTAGCTGTCGTCCCCCCGCCGGTATGATGTGGCCGAAATATGAGAGCAATCGTTGGTAACATATGCAAAAGCTAGTTATCTGCTAATTATTCACACAAAATGTTTACTCATTTATTACTGATATAATTATATTTACTTAGCAAATAAACATTGCCTGCATATTTTATCTTTACAATATTGGTATAGAGGTCCCTGACCGAAAGTGGATTGCACTTTCTACTCCTTATATAGGTATATATTCAGATACATTTTTGAATTGTAGTTTTAAAAGTTTATTACGTCAGCTTTTAGTCATTTTGGGTTTTAAATATTTGGAGTGATATATTTTACGATGCCAAATCTAGAAATCTAATCTGCCAGGTTACAGTGTTTTGTGTAGAATTGGATTTAGACTATTATTTATTGCAAGTTTAGGCAAGTGAAAGTATAAATTGTGGCACCGATTCTGTTGTCTTTCTCTAAACTAAATTTAGAGTATCTGCATCTTTTACTTTTTGATATTGCTAAAAAAGGACATAACATGAACTTTACATTTAAAGACTCTAAATTTTAGTGCGCGCTACAAATTTAAACAGCAGGCTCACGGCTACACGCTAAAATCACGGGTAAACTGTCAAACTGTGTCTGCCCTTTTCATATTACATTAGTAAAAAGAGGATGCGAATACTCTAAAATTGGGTTGTACTCAGAATCAGTACTATGTGTTTCAAATGTGAAAACGGTTTGAATTTGCAAAACGCGGGCGAGGCCGCGGGGATCAGCTAGAACCTACTAAAGGTGTAGTTATATAACTGGTTAGGTAAGGTCAGTTTTTAATTCTACAAGTAGGTATAATATTATAGATATATGTATAGTATATACTATATAGCATACATTAAGTATGTATATTTAATTTACTTTCCTCGTTTGAATGACTAAAGTAAAACCCCACTATAGTTGTAGGTAGGTACTTGTCTGCATACAAATGAACCAAAAGATAGGTAAGGTCAGTGGCGTGCAATTCATAGAGGCGTAAAAGTACTGCTTACCCTAGTTAAAATGACCAGTGCCCATCTTTCTTTATGACCTGCCGTTCAGAAGTCTATATAAGGTGTATCTAAGGCCTATCTTACTAATGCTTACCCTGGCTTCGAACTCTGTGCACGCCACTGGGTAAGGTGGTACCTAAAAGTTTTCTGTTATTTTCCCTATTTGCATTTACAGACCGAGAGTCTTTGCACGACCCAGTGCTGTGGTAGGTTTATTATGGACTAGCTTATGCTCGCGACTTCGTCCACGTGGAATACACAAATTTTAAACCCCTATTTCACCCCCTTAGGAGTTGAATTTTCAAAAATCCTTTCTTAGCGGATGGCTACGTCATAATACCTATCTGTGTACCAAATTTCAGCCCGATCCGTCCAGTAGTTTGAGCTGTGCGTTGATAGATCAGTCTGTCAGTCAGTCAGTCAGTCACCTTTTCCTTTTATATATTTAGACTAGCGACCACCTGTTCTGTAGCTGCGCTCACGTGGAAATTTTGAAAAATCCAGATTTATTCCTTGTGTAAGTACATTAAAAAGGAATCTCTGTGCAAAATTTCAGCTTTATAGGTCCAAAGGTATGGCCTGGGCGTTGATGAAACAATCAATGACCTTTTGCTGTTTTTAACCGACTTCAAAAAAAGGAGGAGGTTCTCAATTCGTCGGAATCTTTTTTTTTTTTTTTTTTTTTTTTTTTTTTTTATGTATGTTCCCCGATTACTCAAAAACGCCTGGACCGATTTTGAAAATTCTTTTTTTGTTTAAAAGGGTATACTTCAAAGTTGGTCCCATTTCAATTTGGTGAAGATCTGATGAACATCTTCGAAGATAGATACTGGAACTCCTCAACGGATAAGAGTAAATTGTTCGCGATCAGTGTAATAGCTTAGTAAACAGTAGATTTTTAACCAGTCATAGCATAATTCCATGGGGCCACTAGAAATTGTGAAATAAAAAATTTTTACAAAAAAAATAAAAACCGACTTCGATACACAAACACTAAAAATTGAAAAATAATTTAATTTATTACCGAATATATTATGTATACAAGAGTTAATATAGTTCCAAAATAATATTTTTTGGGGTCGGTGCCAATGAGGTGCCATTGTGGAGTCTCATAAAAATATGAAGTCTAGACGATTTGCGCAGCTAAAGCTAATTGGCACCGGCACCAAAAAGTATTATTATGGAACTATATTAACTCTTGTATACATAATATATTCGGTAATAAATTAAATTATTTTTCAATTTTTAGTGTTTGTGTATCGAAGTCGGTTTTTATTTTTTTTGTAAAAAATTTTTTTTCGACATTTTGCACGATAATTCAAAAACTATGATGCATAAAAATAAATAAAAACCTGTTTTAGAATGCACAGGTCAAGACCTTTCATATGATACCCCACTTGATGTAGTTATCTTACTTCTAAAATTGTAAATACTAATTATTAGGTCATGACTACAATTTAATTTTTTTTGTGTGATAGAATAGAATATGTTTTTATTCAAGTAGACTTTTTACAAGCGCTTTCGAATAGTCGGGTAGATTTAATTTACCACTGGTTCGGAATGCCGTTCCTACCGAGAAGACCCAGCAAGAAACTCGGCGGTTGCTCTTTTTAATTTTAATTTTACAATTTACAATGTTACGTAATGTATGATACAACCCTAAATTCACGGTTTTCAGATTTTTCCCCTATATATTCAGCTATACGACTGACCTACCTACCTGCCAAATTTCATGATTTTAAGTCAACGGGAAGGACCCTGTAGGTTTCTTGACAGACAGACAGATAACAAAGTGATTCTATAAGGGTTCCGTTTTTCATTTGTAGGTACGGAACCCTAAAAATCACAAAAACCACGGTAAAGTGCTAGACACACGTCACGGCCGGTTCTGAGTTCCGGTAAAAAACACGCACAAAACCTACGTCCTTGCACAATGATAGAGCTACAGTACCGAACTCTGGGATTCACGTATTGTACGACAGGTCGAGATGGCAATCGGGGTATGAGGCGCGTCACCTGCGGATCGGGTTAGCGCGGAGGCTGTGCGGATGTGCGTGCGGGCGTCCCCATCTCGATTCGCATCTTGACCTGTTGCTTACTACACCAACGCATCTATAACTAATTTCATTTATAATGACCTTTATCCAAAAAAAAAAGTTTCAATGGTTTACCGTTTAAGCTCTCGTGAAAAATCTATTTGTTTTAAATAATTTTAAATACATATCAAAAATAGCGGAATCGAACCCGCGTCTCCTGGGATTGCGCCCGACGCTCTAACCACTAAGCTACGGCATGCTTGCTGCCCGAGACGAAATTTGTGATATGTATGTTCACTCAGTACTGAAGCACGGTAATGTTATCTATATATTATTACCGTGACTGAAGCGACTGTTAATGCCATCTAGTAGCGACACTTTTGCAATTATCGAAACTACTTTCAAAGGCCCATATTACAATGCAGCTCTTTGAACGAAAAATGAACCTATGTACTAGGTACATACAATATGTACATATTTAGAAATTTCCTTGAAGTGTAGGTAAAGCACTGTAAAAATTATAAAATTCATTTGTTTTTCTGGTTAAACAGACTGTTTTTATTAAACCTCAAGAGCAAAACTATTTCAAAATAAGAGTATTTTAAATTTTATACACCTACACTTTTTCCTCAATTGAAATCCGCGTTTAAAAAGTGAAATGGTCTCACTCAGCAATATAAACTGGTTCTGTAAAACTTGCAGAGGAAATCTCTGGGTCAATGACGACATCATCTGCACATGTTGCAGGGATTTTAGATTCGCGCACACCAGCGACAAGATGTCGCGTCGTTTCTACGACTGTTTCGTCTTAGGTTATCTTTACGATTTTTAAATGTTTACCAAAAACTAGTTTGTAGATTACACAAATTTCAAACCCACTATTTTACCCTCTTAGGGTTTGAATTTCCGGAAATCCTTTCTTTGCGGATATCTACGTTATAATAGAGCCTATAATTGCTTAGCTCGAACTGTCCAGTACTGTTTGAGATGTGCGTTGATAGATCAGTCAGTCAGTCAGCTTTTCATTTTATATATTTAGTACCTAGTCTAAATAATGCTTTAGCTTTTAATTTCGTCGGCGTGAACTACATAAATTTCAATCCCCTATTTTACCCGCTTAGCGGTTGAATTTTCAGAAATCCTTTCTCAGCAGATGTCTACATCATAATAGCTATCTCATATCATTCTTCATGCCAAATTTCAGCTCGATCCGTCCAGTACCTATAGTTTGGGCTGTGCTTGTGTGTTTCTCTATAGAAAAGCTGACTGACTGACTTACTGATCTATCAACGGATCACTTAGTCAGCTTTTCCAACGTCGCTTCTCTTTGAGTTTCGTACCTCAAGCACTTTAGACATTTAAATCTATGCGAACGAAGACGGAGGCATCAGCTAGTTAAAAAAAATAAAAAAATTCTTGTACGTTGGTACGGGACTGCGACTCGCACTTGACCGATTTTTGTATTTGTATTAAGTCATTTAGTAAGTGAGATAAAAACGACAATAATATTATGTCGCGAGTCTGCAGCTCACACAAAATTTACATAAAATTGTAATTTTTTTGTCAAAAAATCTCGTTAATCTTGATTTACTTATTTACATTGTGCAACAGTGCAATATAAAAAGTGTTTTTATTTAGTTTAAAGATGTAAATAAGATAAAATATAAGTAGTATAATACAGTACCAAGTGCCGTTTTCAAAACTTTATGACCTAAGAGGAGTTTATACGAAGTGCGTTCCAAACAAACATATTATTGTCCGCGACAGGTTGAGATGACAATTGGGGTATGAGGCGGAGGTACGCCACGCACACCCGCATGTCAACCGCGCTCGCCCGCACCAGGTTAGCGCGAGGGCTGTGCGAGTATGCGGGGCGTTCCCTCTCCGATTGCCATTTCGACCTGACATAGGTATATTCATAAAAAAATACCAGTGATGTGGTTATCATAACTCTATGATAAATACAGAACGCGGCCGAAAGTAATGTACATCGACATAAGGAGATAACAGATTTGTAGGTTGTCCCTGTCATTGAGACCAACAAAACGCCATGTAGGTATGAGTGACAGAGACAACGCTCTACAAAGCCGAAATGTCATTCTTAAGGCCGATGTACATTACTTTCGGCCGCGTACTGTAGAGGAGTTTTACCTTAAAACCATAAAACATAATATGAAATGTATGACAGCTCTTGCATTCAAATTAAAACTAATCGTCTACATACTGGTAAGTGGTAATCCGTGGCCTAAATATGAAAGGGAAAAGTTTTAATTTTTTATGTTATTGTTATCTAAAAGGAAAATTGTGATAAAAATACGGAGACTTAATGGTGTTTGGACTTGGAAGTAAACAAATAAAAACTTTAAAAAAAAATTAAGCTACAAGTTAGTCCTTGACTGCAATCTCACCTTGTGGTAAGTGATGATGCAGTCCAAGATGAAAACGGGCTCACCGAGTATGGCCATTTTTAATGTACCCATACCCCTTTGGTTTGTACACGCTTACGTACGTACGGTACGGCGTGCCCCCCCCCCCCCCCCTCATACGCCGATTGCCATCTCAGCATGTCGCGGACTATTAGGTACGGGGTTCTATTAGCCCACGACATGCTTTTATTTTAAAAATTAATTGGTTATATGTATATTGGAGGGTCGATATTGAAAGAGTTCTTACTGTCTGTAGACACCGTGAAAAGAAACGTATGAGCTTTACTCTACGGAAGGTAGCCATCTTTATTTTAGTTGTCAGAGTTGGACTTTGACACGCACGAATTTTGTTGTCGTTCACAATTTTCTCTCGCGTTAAATTAATTAAGTATCAGATTATAGCTTAGCTAATTATTATTCTTTGAGATAGGTAGGTAGTTTCTTAATCGTGATATTTAATTCGGTGATTGTGATATAGTTAGAACAGTAATTGTTCGATGCTAATGTACATTGTGTTAAATCGTAACATCTAGTGCCATCCGGTGACTTTGTCTGCAAAGCACTATTAATAATGTTCGCGTAGTTGTTTGACGAATATGGAATACTAATTATTGGTGAATATTAGAGTAATTCGTGAGTTAACGTTTGGCTCAGTGGATAGATTATTATAAGGACATCCGTTAAGGTTATTTCTGCAGACGCTAGTGATTTAGAGTGTAATTGGAGATATACCGGCAGTTGAGATAATGATTAGTTTGAAGTGATAGTTTAGTGCGATAGTAACTTGAAGTTAACTTTGATAGTAGGTACCCGCTTTAGAATCGTATAACCCGGTTGGTAAAGAATCATTGATGACTCTCGTGTAATGTTGAAATGGATTAGACAATGAGTTGCCCATGAGATCGAATAGCTTACATTCTACCTGGTCTCTGTTGTGATCGCTTATTTGGGTGGATAGTAGTCGTGGCGCGTGTGGCGCACGATGCTATGGTGTTCTGTATGCAGATGTGCACAGAGTGGAGAAGGTAGAGCTATTGCGATATTCTGAATTAGTAATGAGAAGTCAATTATAAGATCTGGTTTAGATCGTAAGAGAGTCGATGCAATGATCCTTTTAAGAGCGTTCATGAAGTTGTAATTGATTACCTTGAGATGATTAGATAACGGAGTAGGTCGTGACTTGATTGAGAGGTTGCAATAGCAATTGCGCCCTAATCACACGATGTAGTGTTTAGCTTAGGTTAGCTAGTTTAGAGTGAGGTGAGGGGTCGCTGTGAGGGGTGGTTGGAGGCGACCATAGGTAGGGTTAGGTTAGGGTGATCTGGTTGTGTTACGTTGATGGTTTCCATGTGCGATACGTTACTGAGAACTATTTGTAAAGAACATGGATTAAAGTACCTACTTATTAATTACTACCTTCTGATGTCGGCTAAAGATGAATAATAATTATCAGCCATCCTCCTGTTCTCCGACATCAGAAGTGGGATATACGATTTATGCCCACATTTTCGAAAATCATTGCAACACTAGCTTTGTTTAAAAAAAAAAAAAAAAAGTTACAAGATTTTTTTTTTTTTTTTATTTATTTATTTGTGCAAGACATGTTTTCAATTTTAATACCCACACGTGGTCTTTCTTGAAAAGCTTGATTTACTTTTGTGTGTTTTGAATAAAAAGAGAAAGAAAAAAGGATTATTTTGTGTAGAGATGCGCTAAGGAGTGGTGAAAGTGGCCGTGATTTAATGGAGTTAAACTCAAACTCGAATCATTTATTCAAAATAGTTAAGTTTAGTTAATTTACAATTTTGACTGTCAGTTGTAGGAGTTATGTGGTATGGTGGTGATGGTGAATTGCGTAAGCTTGGAGCTAAGGCTACGAGGGTTCCAAACTACTTGGTTTCCTTACTAAATGGTTATAGCATTGGGAGTGTGATGTCCCAGCACGGTTGTCATCTAATTTAATAGCTAGTGGTCTGATGTTTTCAGCTGCTGAGATTGACTATCTAGCACTCTGAGATCATGATGCTACTTGGGCATTGGCAGTAAGGGTTGAAAAAAAAGTGCGATATAGGTCTGCATGGTCTTAATATGGGAGGGACTACAACGGGGATAATACGAAATAATTTTATTCATGAAATTTATCTTGTCCCTTACATTTTCGAATATTCGGAAAGCGTCGGCGAGGCATTTGATTCCTTTCATGATGTTGTATAACTTTTCTATGTGCTGTGTTTACCCTCTAAGAAGGTGAAAATGGATAATTGTAATAATAAAACGGTATGGTTGACTGAAGGGATTTTTGGTATAATAGAGTCACGGAGTGACACTGAAGCTGGGCTAAGATGAGATGAGGACTGGCTCTGTAGAGGAGTGCGCTATTCGCCTATGCAGTGTATTTGCAGACATAGTGAATCAGTCGTTTGAATAAGGGGTTTTCCCTAGCAACTTAAAAATTTCTATAGTTACCATTCCTGTAGCCCGTGTTCAAAAAAAAGGCGATTGATGTCGCACCGTCCTATAACATTGGTGCCAATATTAGCGGGAATGATTGGAAAGGTAATGGTGAAACGTCTCAAAAAAAAAAAAAAATTCAATGCCAATGGTGTGCTCGTGGATGAACGATTTGGTTTTTGCAATGACAGCTCCACTGTCGAGGATTGTTTCTGTTTAAGTGGAATAGATAATGATAGCCTGAATGACAGGGTACCTATTGCTATTATTTTTCTAGATGTGACTAAGGCTTTTGACTTTGTGAATCATAAAATATTATTGGATAAATTAGATGGATATGGTGTTGCAAGAAGAGCTTATGAATGGATAGAGTCGTATTTGAATGGACTGAAAATGTGCGCTGGGATTGCTAGAATGAAAAATAATACCAAAGGGTGTACGAATCTCCACTGGAATGTGATAAGCGGGGGGTACCTCAGAGTGTATGGTATGTGTGGTGTATTAGAATCCTTCCGTTTGAACTGACTTCAAAAACGGAGGAGGTTTTTAAATTCGCCGGAATATTTGTTTTCTTTTTGTAACTTGTATTGGTGACATTACGATAGCGACCATTGTTCGTTGTGTATTGTTTGCAGATGATAGAATAATGTTGAAGGAACGTAGGAATGGGAATTGAACGGCGCTTTGGAGGATAATTAATTGAATTAGTAATAATGACTTGGAAGTGCGCTTAAATAAAACTAAAATGATGCAGTTCATGATCATGCGACGATGGAGAGGGTTGATGAGTTAAAGTTTTTGGGAATAATTTGCGACAAGAACTCTAATTTGCGGGTGCACATTAGGTGTGTGTGCTGAATTGGACGAATTTGTGTATGCGTGGGGGTCCTTCCACTGTGATGTATGAGCATAGAGGATATGGGCGTATTTATTAGGAGATGTCAAAAATATTTCCAACGAGATTATGAGGTAAGGATGAGTGGGTCGGTTGGATGCACGCACGAGCTATGCATTTCAGAATGTCACAGTGGTACATGCATTAAAAGCGTTTGCGCTATGGCTGTAAAAAAAAAATGAACAATAAGCTGCCGATTGACCTCAAAAGGATGAGTTTGGATGTGTATAAGGAAGAGCTTAGTGAATTGCTTTTGGAAAAGTGCTATTGCGACGTTAAAGAATATTTGATTTATAAAAATGGGTTGTCTAAACGGCGAGGTGGCCATTTAGATGATAAACGGCGAGGTGGCTGTTTTTGAAAAAAAAGGGGGTTATCTAAAAGGCGAGGTGGCCATTTAGATGATAAACGGCGAGGTGGCTGTTTTGAAAAAAAGGGAGTTGTCTAAAAGGCGAGGTGGCCATTTAGATGATAAACGGCGAGGTGGCTGTTCCGATAATGGATGGACGGCGGCGTGGCCGTTTCAGCTGAGGGGAGTTAGCTTGGTGTATAGTGTGGTGGGTATTTGGAACAGGTGATAGGATCAGTAGCGGGGTACTGCTGGAGTTCGGGTTTTATGAGACATAATTATGAGCGGTGAGTCTATTATGGCAAATGGTGCAGTGTGTTTTAGAAGTTGCTACTATGGATAAAGTTGGGCTATGCTTTGGTTGTGTCATGCTTGTTTTATTTGTGATGGTTGTGATATGCATGCTTTAGAATATGTGGTTTGTGTGCTTGTGCTGATTGTCAGGATGAACGAGCGGATGTTCTGACGTTTATAAAATGTTTGTGCTTGATACATACTAGCGCCCGAGGACGGTCGCATGTCAGAATGGCCGTATTGGAGGGTCGATATTGAAAGAGTTCTTACTGTCTGTAGACACCGTGAAAAGAAACGTATGAGCTTTACTCTACGGAAGGTAGCCATCTTTATTTTAGTTGTCAGAGTTGGACTTTGACACGCACGAATTTTGTTGTCGTTCACAATTTTCTCTCGCGTTAAATTAATTAAGTATCAGATTATAGCTTAGCTAATTATTATTCTTTGAGATAGGTAGGTAGTTTCTTAATCGTGATATTTAATTCGGTGATTGTGATATAGTTAGAACAGTAATTGTTCGATGCTAATGTACATTGTGTTAAATCGTAACATCTAGTGCCATCCGGTGACTTTGTCTGCAAAGCACTATTAATAATGTTCGCGTAGTTGTTTGACGAATATGGAATACTAATTATTGGTGAATATTAGAGTAATTCGTGAGTTAACGTTTGGCTCAGTGGATAGATTATTATAAGGACATCCGTTAAGGTTATTTCTGCAGACGCTAGTGATTTAGAGTGTAATTGGAGATATACCGGCAGTTGAGATAATGATTAGTTTGAAGTGATAGTTTAGTGCGATAGTAACTTGAAGTTAACTTTGATAGTAGGTACCCGCTTTAGAATCGTATAACCCGGTTGGTAAAGAATCATTGATGACTCTCGTGTAATGTTGAAATGGATTAGACAATGAGTTGCCCATGAGATCGAATAGCTTACATTCTACCTGGTCTCTGTTGTGATCGCTTATTTGGGTGGATAGTAGTCGTGGCGCGTGTGGCGCACGATGCTATGGTGTTCTGTATGCAGATGTGCACAGAGTGGAGAAGGTAGAGCTATTGCGATATTCTGAATTAGTAATGAGAAGTCAATTATAAGATCTGGTTTAGATCGTAAGAGAGTCGATGCAATGATCCTTTTAAGAGCGTTCATGAAGTTGTAATTGATTACCTTGAGATGATTAGATAACGGAGTAGGTCGTGACTTGATTGAGAGGTTGCAATAGCAATTGCGCCCTAATCACACGATGTAGTGTTTAGCTTAGGTTAGCTAGTTTAGAGTGAGGTGAGGGGTCGCTGTGAGGGGTGGTTGGAGGCGACCATAGGTAGGGTTAGGTTAGGGTGATCTGGTTGTGTTACGTTGATGGTTTCCATGTGCGATACGTTACTGAGAACTATTTGTAAAGAACATGGATTAAAGTACCTACTTATTAATTACTACCTTCTGATGTCGGCTAAAGATGAATAATAATTATCAGCCATCCTCCTGTTCTCCGACATGTATATTTTCTTGTATTGTTTTGTGAGCTGAATAAACTTTTATTTATTTATTTATTAGGACTCTCGGTGTACGAATATAGGTTTTCACTTTAGATAATACTAGCTTATGCTCGCGACTTCGTCCGCGTGGACTACACAAATTTCAAACCCCTATTTCACCCCCTTAGGGGTTGAATTTTCAAAAATCCTTTCTTAGCGGATACCTACGTCATAATAGCTATCTGTATGCCAAATTTAAGCCCGATCCGTCCAGTAGTTTGAGCTGTGCGTTGATAGATCAGTCAGTCAGTCAGTCACCTTTTCCTTTTATATATTTAGATAATATTGATAAACTATGTAGTTTATCAAATATTATTGATACTTATAGCTAGATTAATATCTAGCTATAAGTATCAATAATATTTGATACTTATAGCTAGATATTAATCTATAATCTATATTTTATAGCTTAGATACATCTACATTATATCTTTCTTGCAACTTGCTCTTGAAGTCTTATCGATAGATAGTAGATAAACAACCATTGCGTCAATTCGGGGTTTTCTTATGAACGAGCAGTTTTTCATTCTTCACTTATACCTTTGTTTATTCGTTCATGATTTCGATTCGGTATGTGGCCGAATTCAGATTTGAATTTTCTAAATATCTAAATTTTTATGGGATTTTTGTCCGATATTAACACACCAGCCATGTAGCAATTTTTTTAAATTTTTTGTTAGTAGGTAGGTACCTATAATGATTTTATGTGTAAATAAAATATAATTGTGCACTAATAACTTTTAATTAATTTAAATAATTGTTACAACTCAACAACTTGTATATGCCAACTGCCAACGTAAGCGTCCAGAGATCACACACTATAAAATATAGCATTGAGCCATAGACACGCAGTGCTATGAAATGAGTACGGGTAACATTAGTAAGAGGCTTAAAATTTTACATCTAACAAAGTAAGTTAGTGCTAATCGTAAAAAAAATATAATTCTCTAATCACTGCATCAGATATAGCTATTACCTAGCGATGTTTTGTGTCATTTTAAACATGTTTTAAACACTATCTGTCCCGGCTTACTCACGTGTGTAGTCGACGTTAGCCCGACTACTGTCGAAACTAGTCGGGCTAACGTCGACTACACACGTGAGTAAGCCGGGACAGATAGTATTTATAATGTTTTAAACAGTACCCAAAGTGTAAATTTTAAATTCTATAATCTCTATCGATGACAATCACTAGTCTCTACCCCTATTATAAATGTGAAAGTGTGTTTGTTTGTTGGTCTGTAGGTTTATTGGCTTATTGCTTTTTGGGCTGCACTTGGTTTGTCCTTCAATCACGTCTTAGTGGAGCAACGGATCGATGTGATTTTTTTGCATGGGTATAGTTTAAGACCTGGAGAGTGACTACTTTTTATCCCGGAAAATCAAAGAGTTCCTACGGCATTTTCAAAAACCTAAATCCACGCGTAAGAAGTCGCGGGCATCAGCTAGTATTAGTAAGTGTCATTAATAATCATTGAACACTTTTTTCGTCTAAGTTTCGTCTAAGATCAGGAGAGATTGCAGTCAAGGGCTAACTTGTAACTAATATGATTTTTTTTTTAAAACCACTCAAACTTTGTAGAAATTGAACTCTTTGGAAGTTTGACCCTCTAAGGTGTAGCGTTAACTATGAAGAGAAATTGTTTATTTACTAGTAAAGACCTTCGATTACTCGTTTATTGATAAGTGCAGTGGTTGCGCAACTGTGCTCGGCAATCGGGGACACTTTTACGATGAAGGTCGTGCGTGCTGCGCTCGCGCCTCGCGGCATGCCAACTTGTAGCGTGTGTTTGTAATCGAACTAATCTACTTCTCGATCTGTTTTAGGGCTCCGTATCTCCAGTAAGAACTAACTAACAACAACACGCTTGTCTCGTACGTCACCTATAACTGTACAGTACGCGGCCGAAAGTAATGTACATCGACCTTTAGATAGCAGATTTGTAGAGCGTTGTCTCTGTCGTTGAGATCGACAAAACGTCATATATGTATGAGTGACAGAGACAACGGTCTACAAAGCCGAAACGTCATTCTAAAGGCCGATGTACATTACTTTCTGCCGCGTACTGTACCACTGTTTATAGGAACCATCTGGAATTTACCGACTTTTACCGAAGGTACTTACCTACTGTTACGAAGAAAATATAAAAAACTAGCTGACCCGCCCCGGCTTCGCTCGGGTGGAATTTAGAAAATAGAGGTGGGGGTTGAATTTCCAAAAATCCTGAAACACGTATTTCTTCATTTGTGACCGAAAACCCAAATACCAATTTTCATGCAAATAACTTAAAAAATTACGTACTTTCGTACAAACTTTCATCCCCTATTTAACCCACTTAGGGGTAGAATTTCGAAAAATCCTTTCTTAGTGGATACATACTCTTTACAAAAAACACACCCTCAAAATTTCATATCTTTAAGACCAGCGGCTTAGGCTGTGCGTTGATATATATGTCAGTCAGTCAGTCAGGACTTTGAATTTTATATATACAGTTAGACTTTATACTTTGACGTAAGATTTTTTAGTACATTTCATAAAATAATGCCTAAGTATTTATTACATGTAATAAAGCTAATAAAATAAACACAATAATTAAAGGCAGTTAACGCACTTAACAAGTAACTAACGACATTATATGAACCGCTCGTTATATTAGAGGGAATTATCATAATTATCGATAGGTCATACTAAACGGTGCACACTTTGGTACGAGTCCATTGTCACACGTCATTGCTTGCACGTCACTGAATCAGACGTTGTCGTAATACAACGTGATTACGCGATCATCGCAAGTTCGCGCGTATTTTACTCGTACGAAGAACGCGCGATCAAACATATTGGTCTCGAATAGGTGTTCGAATTGGCACACGCGCGATGACCGCGTATTCTCGTTCTATTTGACGCAAGCATGCGATGGTCGCATCGCTTACTATGGCTGCATGTTGTTATCACGAGGGGTCAACAAATGTAGCTGGGGATGCTAGGGGGGTCTGTAGATGGTGAGAGGTATGACGTAAGCTGGTAGCTTTAGTAGAAGTAATGTAGGAGTCAGTGCCCCTATCGTCGTGAAAAGTCGTGTCGCATATCAGTGATCAATGGAAACGCGTCCATATTACACATTGGGTAGAAGTGGTAGTAGCGACTAAGTAAGACAAGTGCCCCGATTTCTTTAAGGTGAAGGTTGACAATAACTATTAAATAGCATTCAACGATTTAATGTTGTTAGAGAAATTTAGATTTGGTAAAGTCGATTTATTCGAAAGTTAATGTTAATTTTCAATGTATTTTTTCTCACTATAATCAGGTGTAAGATACATTACCTTTGCTCAGTGTTTAATTAAAAATAAAAAGATAATTGCTTTGGTATAGTCAAATTATTTGAAGTAAAAGAAGAAAGAAAGAATCTATTAGTCGCAGATCAAAATGCTAGAATCCAGAGATGTAATGTGGATTATAAAAAAAACATATCAAATGAAGAACCTGACAGAAAAAAACATGGCGTCGGACGTTGGACACCGTAAAAAGGATTGAGTGTAAAAATTGTACTATTGGCAATGGGAAAAAGAATATAAGTGTCATATTGAATTAATACAGTGTATTTAATTAGTGAGGATTAGATGAGGAGAGAGGGCGCTGCAGTGAACAGTGAAACATTAGCTCCGCGTAAAAAGTATTTTAAAAATCCAAAAAACCCAATTAAACTGTTCTTGCTGTGATAAATACGTAAAACATTGTGCAACCCACGAGTGGAATCGTTTGCAAAACAAGATATTTCGAGGAAGTGTGAAATTTTCCGTGTTTTAGTATCAACCATTACGACTTCAAATTCAACACAAAGACTTAAGTGGAAGTGATCACAAAGAGAGAAATAATACGCGATAGTGGTCTATACTAATCAAAAACTAGTAAAATAAGGGAAAAGTTTATAAAAATTGATTGCAAAAGTGTTAAATATTTCGCATACAACAATTAGTCATAATCAGTAGAAATATTACTTTTTGAGGGTGTGCATAAAATAAAAACATTGACACATCAACGGTCAACGCAGTTAAAAATTTCGTTGTAACCAGTATCAATAACATTGGCTCAGCGGTCGAACGATCGGCTAAAACCATCATAATTCTGGTCCGATCCACAGGCCGGGATTTAGAAAGTTTTCAAATTTTGCTGATTTTCTAAGAATATTGTGAAAAAAAAAAAAACATGGATGATATAAAGCGTATGCTCAAGGATATTCAAAATGATATTAATGCAACGAAAGACAGTATTAAAAATAGCGAAACAATCCTACTGAAAAAATAGATGAAAAGTTCGACCAGGTACAATCGAAGCTACAAGCACTAGAAACGACAGTCGAAACACAGGAAAAACGTTTAGACTTTCTTGAAAAACAAATAAGATCCAGAAATATTATAATTTTTGGCGTAGAAGAAAAAGAGCGCAGCTACCAAGACCTTCTAAAAATAATACTTGAAATTTTCAACTCGAGCATGAAAGTAAATTGCACAACTTCGGAAATTGAATATATGAGAAGAAAGGGTAAAAAAAGTAGTAAAACTAGACCAATTATGATAACTCTAACCACATTCGGTAAGAAAATTGAAATTTTACAAAACAAAAAGTTGCTAGAGAAGACTAACTATTACATTAAAGAAGACTATCCACCTAAAGTTTTAGAGAAAAGAAAGGAATTACAAGATAAATTAATAGTAGAAAGGGAAAAAGGTAACAGAGCATATATCAAATACGACAAACTTATCATTCTCCCACAAAAGGAAAACTGCGAAGAAGAAAAACCACGCAACAAACGCAACTTATCTGTAACACCTCCAGACAACCAAACAAAACACCAGCTACTAAAAAGACCAGCAAAATTAATCCAACACATTTACAGAAAAAGAATACCCTATCATCATATTGGACTCCTAAGCAATCAACGAAATCTACGCCTAACGAATCCTTCTTCTCCCCAGAGCCAAGTGCAAGCTTTCATATAATAGATCAAGAAGAATAGCAATTTACAAAAAGAACCCTCTCCCTCCTCCAACACGGCTGGTCACCGAGGAGGAGTACGACCAAAACCCTCCAGTTATGCATACAGTTATATTATGAAATAAGAATAAACTCCCCCAAAACAAATATAAACTCTTCAAGAAAACTATCGCTATATAAGGTCGCTTGCATCTGTTGGAAGTATAACTGGAGGAGGCCTATACCCAAGAGGGGTCCTTGTCTAAGTATGAAGAAAAATAAGAATATAATATAAGATATACTAAGATTTACTAATGTACTAAAATTACACAATTCAAAATACTTGTATCAACACACACACATAAGTACACACTCAGATAATATGAACATACACACACTTCATACGCTTTCCTATATATAAAATTCCTAAATAAAAATACTAACATAAATATTTAAATATTAACAATTAATATTAGATATAAAATGTATAAGTAGGTATAGCTTTAAAAAATATGTAAATAATTAAGATAAGGAATAAATAAAGGCTATGAAATGAAAAATTTAATTAGTATTTGGCGTTTTATTAGGGTGTTTCTTACACAGGATTTATTTATAAACTAGCTGATGCTTGCGACTTCGTACGCGTGGATTTAGGCTTTCAAAAATCCCGTGGGAACTCTTTGATTTTCCAAGATAAAAAGTAGCCTAATACACTCTCCAGGTCTTAAACTATACTCATGCAAAAATCACATCGATCCGTTGCTCGTGATTGAAGGACAAACCAATAAACCAACAAACGAACACACTTTCGCAAATATAATCTACACGACGACGCGACGGCGCCATTTAAAAACAAAGAGAAAATGTAATACATAACAATTAATTGTACCTATGAATTACTTCATTAAGTATACAATTCAGAACAGTTCCTAGTTAAGTTATACTATTGAGACAAAAACCCTCTGACCGAATTCTATAGCGATTATTATCTCATTACAAGAGCATCCTTGGCTATAGAAAATCGGCTGAAAAGTAAAAAGTAAGGTCGTCACGACCTCATTTGCACTGATTATACTGTAAAAACTATTGGCGCTCCACTTTGTGTACATTATGTATTGTAATTGTTTCCGAATTGATACAGTTGGTACCGATTGTAACCGGATTTCCCTTTTTCCTTTGACAGTTGATAAAAAATGTGTGTTTTATTGGACATATTTCGGAGAGCGTGCTCAGGAACTTTTCGATCTTGTCTCCCCCTTCTCCATTTTACCACCGAACCGCAAGACGTCGCGTCGGGCGAGTTTCCATCCTTATGTCGTCGACATTCCATCTACACGCACGAAACGTTTTGCGTCATCACTCCTCATACGTATGGCTAAGGTTTGGAATACTCTTCCATCCTACCAATTACAACCCGCCCGATCTTTAAAACAAGAGTGAATAGGCATCTTCTAGGTAAACGCGGGACATCTTAGGCCACATCATCACTTTCCATCAGGTATTATTGTGGTCAAGCGTATACCTATAATGAATTTAAAAAAAAAGACCCTAAATGCATTTAGCTATCTCGCTCTAACAGTGAGAGTCACATTAGGGCTACTTGTACAGGCATTTGTTCTGAGTGTACAGTTGATGGGACTGCAGTGGAACGATGAGTTGGCGGCCCCGATTCTCTAGTCTCTCTCTTAACTAAATTTAGAGTATCTGCATCCTTTTCTTTTTACTAATGCTAAAAAAGGAACGGAACATGACTTTCACATTTAAAGATTCTAAATTTTAGTGCACAATACAAATTTAAACAGTAGGTTCGCGAGTGCGTGCTAAAATCACGGGTTGTACCATCTAAAAATTAAATTTAGAAATGTCAAACTGCTTCTGTCCTTTTCATATTACAATAGTAAGAAGAGGGTGCGAATACGCTAAAATTAGGTTGTGCTTAGAATCGGCAGTAGTAGGAGGCACAGAGCACAGATGCGGCGACACGTGCGCCATAAAATGAAATATGGCGCATTGTTTTTGACCTTCGGCTGATCGGTTATCGTTCACTGTTTGAGAATTAGACTAGCTGATGCCCGCGACTTGGTACGCGTGGATTTAGGTTTTTAAAAATCCCGTGGGAACTCATTGATTTTCCGGGATAAAAAGTAGCCCATGTCCCTTTCCAGGTCTTAAACTATACCCATGCAAAAAATCACGTCGATCCGTTGCTCCGTTGCGACGTGATTGAAGGACAAACCAACAAACAAACACACTTTCAAATTTATAATAGGGGTAGTGATGATTGCTTGGTACAGATCTCTCTGCCATAGATATAATCCATATCTATTTTTTCTATTTTCTATTGAATGTAAAAATCTAAATGTTCGCGTCAGAAAAAGCGTTGGGAACGCTGTGAATTCACACCGGGCCAGCGCGTGGTGGACTACAGCCTAAACTCTCCTCATTCTGAAGGGAGATCCGTTCTCAATAGTAATAGATAATTCAAAGTCACAATACTTGCTTATGAAAGGATCGAAAATAGTCGAGTTGCAGACAAATATACTCGCTCGATTAGCATAACTCCATCATACCCATTAGCAGTGGCGTGCTGGTTATAGAGGCTTAAATGCACTGCTTACCCCAGTTAATAATATAATAATAATAAAAAATATATTTATTTAAGAAAAAATATTTACAGGTTACACAAATTCAGGTATAATCATAAACTCGAAGCTTGAGTTTTTCCGTATACCGAAGCCGTTAACATTAGGTATCTACACGTCACACATATCTTATTAAAAGCTAAATAACTATAAATACTTATAACTAACAACATTGAACCAAATGTAGGATATTTTAAAACTTATATTTAGTAGGTAAAAACGCAATTATTAAAATTATAAATGAATGTAGGTAGGCAAGTAAAAAGTTGTAATAGCTCAATGCATATTTTTCATTATGACCTGCCAGTAAACAGGTTTCTACGTAACTAATGCCTACCCTGGCTTCCACACGGTGCACGCCACTGCCCATTAGGTATCTAATGACTGACGTAGCGCAGTGGGCTACATTAAGTTTTATCACAAAGCCTTCGTGACTGCACTGTTCGCATCTACAACTAGCGTGACTGGAGCGAATCTTGTGCTAATCTGTTATATTACCACAGCATAGCGTGATAGCCTAGGCCCTAGTAGTTAAAACGCCCGCCTCCGAGTTTTCACATACAAGTTAAAGGCTTCACATACAAATTCCACCTTTTTTTTAATTTTTTTAATTCAGATACAAGTTAGCCCTTGACTGCAATCTCACCTGGTGGTAAGTGATGATGCAGTCTAGGATGATAGCGGGCTAACCTGGAAGGGGTATGGCAGTTTTTATTAAACCCATACCCCTTTGGTTTCTACACGGCATCGTACCGGAACGCTAAATCGCTTGGCGGCACGGCTTTGCCGGTAAGGTGGTAACTAGCCACGGCCGAAGCCTCCCACCAGACCAGACCAGAAATTTAGAAATGATAAAATTCCAAACCCCTGCCAGGAATCGAACCCGGGACCTCCCACTATAAAGACCACAGCGCTCACCACTGCGCCAGGGAGGTCGTCAAAACCTTCCTTCATCATAATGATCAACTCATCGCCGGCTCACTACAGAGCACGGGTCTCCTCTCAGAATGAGAAGGGGCTGTAGTCTACCACGCTGGCCAAGTGCGAATTTTCAGACTTCCTTAATAAGACCTATCTAGATATATAAAAGGAAAAGGTGACTGACTGACTGATCTATTAACGCACAGCTCAGACTACTGGACGGATTTGGCTGAAAGGAGATTGCCCATTTTCTTAGGAGCTTTGGGCCCCCCCTAATATAATTGTTATGTCACCATGGTTTTAATTTTATTTTGTAGACAAATAATTAACTCTTTATATTCTGCAAATGATTTCTATTTATTCACCCAGGTTATAAAGAAATCTTATTTTTTATATTGCTGATTTTGAGGTTATATTTAATTAATACTTCTTCAAAATAAATGCATGTCTACGATTCTAACTGTAATTGTGGATATTTTTAATAATAGAGTGAAAAAAAGTCGTAATAAAACATAATCGTAAAAAAATAACACATTTCTTAAAAATTTAAGTTTTGACACGATGCCACAAAAGAGGGCCCGTTCACGGGCGATCTCCTTTGGCATAGAGATAGCTATTGGGACGTAGGATCCGCTAAGAAAGGATTTTTTTAATCGAATCCCTAAAAGAGTAAAATAGGGGTTTGAAACTTGTGTAGTCCACGCGGACGAAGTCGCGGGCATCCGCTAGTATCTAATAAGTATGTCAAGTGAAGACAAGAGTGACAAGTGAGACGCTTGACAACCACTTTACGCGAGCATTGAGCATTTTTCAACATTTGCGAAATTTTTCACTTTGTCACATATTAGAAAATGTAAGAGCAAATCAGTGTCGCGAATCGCTAGTTTATGTGTCTACCTGTACCCGTAGTACAAGATTTTACGTCTCACCAAACAAAACCAAATTCGAGTCGAAATATTTCCGCGTTACAGTAAAATGGACCTGAACAGCCTTGAATTGAAGTCAAATATTCAATGCCACTGATTTTAATTTCGCAATGTTTCCGCTTGGAGCGCTGGCTGTAGATGTGTAGACAAACTTGAGCTTTAAATCAAGGCATTTAAGATCCAGTTTACTGTAACGCGGAAGTATTTCGACTCTCGAATTTGGTTTGGTTTGGTGAGACGTAAAATCTTGTACTACGGGTACTGTCCTTGTACGAAATCACTATCTACGTACAACAATACGTATTTAAGGCAGTGGTCCGACCGCCGACGATGAACGAGAAACGAGTAGAACTATCAGCGGGAAGCGAGTGTGTAGTTTCGATAGTTTTATCGCTGGGCTATAAGCGAGTGTGCAAGTGCGACGAGCGATTACTCGCGCCATTCGCCCGCGGTCGCGACGCTCAGTCCTGTGCAACCTGCGCGGGCGTTATACGTGTTCACGCGAGCGAGCATCGCTGAAGGAATATCGCTGAGCGAGTTTATTTTTGAACATTATCTTTACATAAAAAGATTTATGTAAGAGATATAGCTCTGTCCCGTTAGAGTGCGCTGTATAGATCTCACCCTAAAGAGCTAGCGCGCACCACGGTTAGTATGTTTTTTACATAAAAAGATTTATGTAAGAGATATAGCTCTGTCTCGTTAGAGTGCGCTGTATAGATCTCACCCTAAAGAGCTAGCGCGCACCACGGTTCGTATGTTTTTTTTCCCGCAAAATCTGTGAACTACGTAGAAGCGCGCGCACTGCGGAATTATTTCCGCACCGGATTTTCATACATTTAAATTAAAATATCGCTTAGCGGCACGGCTTTGCCGGTAGGGTGGTAACTAGCCACTGCCAGAGCTTCCCACCAGCCCATACCAGAAATTATAAAATTACAAATCCCTGCCGGGAATCGAACCCGGAACCTCCCACTAATAAGACAACAGCGCTTACCACTGCGCCAGGGAGGTCGTATGTGCCCTGCCCTTTGCCACCTCAGCTTCGCAACCCGCTGAGCTGTGTCGGTTTCTCTGGTTCTCCTGCGGAACGGATCTCCTCATTTCTGATTTGATCATGTAGAGAAACTCCAAGCATGGCTCTCTCCATCGCCCGATGAGTGACTCTGAGCTTTCTTATGAGGCCCATAGTTTAATTTAATTTAATTTATTTTTAACCGACTTCAAAAAAAGGAGGAGGTTCTCAATTCGTCGGAATCTTTTTTTTATTTTGTAGAGATAAACAGTTACAATTAGATAAATAGATTAGTTAGCGACCATGTCTCGGATACATATATATATATCATCGAAATATTATTTACAAGAAACTTTTATATTAAAAAAAAGCTTCTTTGTAAGGCCCATCAGCAATCCCATCTGATTCTAGATTTAATTGACCTCAATCCGAGTCGCAATTTCATAAAATCCCCTCAAATAGGTAAATCACGAACGCCACCTCTGTCGCTAACTACTCTAGGTCACGATTTGTGTCGATTTTCAATGTTTACTATTACGAAATGGACATGCTTTTGGACAGACTTCAAATTATTGAAACCTACTTCGTCATCGTCCTAAGCCGTAATAGCCTAGTGGTTAAGACGGCCTCCTTTTTCGGGAGGTCCGAGGTTCAATCCCGAGCCCGCACAACTAACTTTTCGGAGTTTTAAGCAATTAATATGCCTTGCTTTTAGGTGAAGAAAAACATTGCGAGGAAACCTGCATGCCTGAGAGTTCTCCATAATGTTCTCAAAGGTGTGTTAGAGGGTGTTACTTGGGAAAATGTCCATAGGTATATTATTACTCCTATACATTGGCTTTTCTTATGCGGATTGGCAGTTTAGAACATTATGGAGAACTCTGAGGCATGCAGGTTTCCTCACGATGTTTTGCTTCACCGTTAAAGCAAGTTATATTTAATCTAAATATATAAAAGGAAAAGGTGACTGACTGACTAACTGACTGATCTATCAACGCACAGCTCAAACTACTGGACGGATCGGGCTGAAATTTGGCATCCAGACAGCTATTCTGACGTTAAGAAAGGATTTTTGAAAATTCAACCCCTAAGGGGGTAAAATAGGGGTTTGAAATTTGCGCGAAACGCACATAAATCCATAAAGTTAGAGGCCTGTAATCGAACTCTGGATCTTAAAAATATGACGGTCTTAAACCTATCGCGAAAGACATAAACGTCGATTTTAATTAATGAACAATAAAACTAATACACGTTTATTAGTACTGATTGAATTTAACTACTGTAATGTTATAACTTATAAATTTATGAGTTGTTTTTTCGCAATTGCAAACAATATGAAGGCTAACCGACCGATTTAAACTGCGGTAAACAACAAGCAATATTTTTTTTTATCATAGGTAGGTATCATCTGTGATCTTTTAGGAAAAGAAAAAAAGATAATTACCTTGTATCTATTGTTTTTCCAACGGATACCTACCTATCTATCATCTCAGAAGTCAGAATATAGAACGGTAAATAGAGTAGCCAATGCCATCTGTCATGTTTTTTATTCAGATACAAGTTAGCCTAATGGTATGGCAGTTTTGATTAAACCCATACGGTACCTACGGTACGATGCCGTGTAGCAACCAAAGGGACATGGGTTAAATAAAAAATTGCCAAACCAGGGTTTCATCTTGGACTGCATCATCACTTACAACCAGGTGAGATTGCAGTCAAGGGGTAACTTGTATCTTAATAAAATAAAATAAAAAGAACGCCTCTTTAACTTGCATTTTTAACCGACTTCAAAAAAAGGAGGAGGTTCTCAATTCGTCGGAATCTTTTTTTTTTTTTTTTTTTTTTTTATATTTTTTATGTATGTTCCCCGATTACTCGAAAACGCCTGGACCGATTTTGAAAATTCTTTTTTTGTTTGAAAGGGTATACTTCAAAGTTGGTCCCATTTCAATTTGATGAAGATCTGATGAACATCTTCGAAGATAGATACTGGAACTCCTCAACGGATAAGAGTAAATTGCTCGCGATCAGTGTAATAGCTTAGTAAACAGTAGATTTTTAACCAGTCATAGCATAATTCCATGGAGCCACTAAAAATTGTGAAATAAAAAATTTTTACAAAAAAAATAAAAACCGACTTCGTTACACAAACACTAAAAATTGAAAAATAATTTAATTTATTACCGAATATATTATGTATACAAGAGTTAATATAGTTCCATAATAATATTTTTTGGGGTCGGTGCCAATGAGGTGCCATTGTGGAGTCCTATAAAAATATGAAGTCTAGACGATTCGCGCAGCTAAAGCTAATTGGCACCGGAACCAAAAAATATTATTATGGAACTATATTAACTCTTGTATACATAATATATTCGGTAATAAATTAAATTATTTTTCAATTTTTAGTGTTTGTGTAACGAAGTCGGTTTTTATTTTTTTTGTAAAAAAAATTTATTATTTGAATACATTCTGTAAATTCATTAATCAATTTAAGAATCATCAATAATCAATGAGCCTCAATAGCTCAACCGGTATAGGAGTGGACTAAAAACCGAAAGGTCGACGGTTCAAACCCCGCCCGTTGCACTATTGTCGTACCTACTCCTAGCACAAGCCTGACGCTTAATTGGAGAGGAAAGGGGAATATTTGTCATTTAACATGGCTAATATTCTTTATTAAAAAAAAAAAAAAAAATTAGGTTTCTAATAAGTTTTTGAATAACAAACAAAATGAGCAAATACATAGCTGCATCTTTTATAGGGTGGTAATACGGAAATACTATGAAATGAATGATCATTAAAACGATATAAACATGACATAATAAGTATATTGCAGCACTGAAAATTAATCTCGACATACCTAGCATGGCGATAAAATTATCAAGTTTTTGATGACTTCCATGAGATATTTCTGCAAACATAATTTATCTGAAAAAAAATTCAAGGCAAAGCGCAATTAAGCAATTCTAAATCTAGCATTGCATAAAATCTTCTAGGTATATAAAAGGATTGACTGGCTGAACTATCACAGCTCAAACTACCAGACGGATCGGGCTGAAATTTTGCATGCAGATAGCTATTATGACGTAGGCATAGGCTTCAGCCGTGGCGGCACGGCTTTGCCGGTGGGGTGGTAACTAGCCATGGTCGAATCATCCTACCAGAGTTGGAATCGCTTTCCCCTTGCTAGGAATCGAACCCAGGATCACCCACTAATAAGACCACAGTCCTTACCACTGCCAGGCCAGCGCCAGGGAGGTCGTCAATTTGAAATGTATTTATTGAGAAAAATCAAAAACTTTTATTTTAAACTATTTTGTAGTAAATTATATTTCACTAGATGATGCCCGCGACTTCGTCCGCGTGGAATTAAAAATCCTGAAGGAACTCTTTGATTTTCCGGGATAAAAAGTAGCCCATGTCCTTCTCCGGGATGCAAGCTATCGCTATACCAAATATTGTCAAAATCAGTTAAACGGATGGGCCGTGAAAAGCTAGCAAACGCAGACAGACAGACAGACACACTCTCGCATTTAAATTATAAGTATGGAAGTATGGATTGGCATCTTCTAGTCTAAATATACATATAAAAGGAAACGGTGACTGACTGACTGATTGACTGACTGATCTATCAACGCACAGCTCAAACTACTGGACGGATCGGGCTGAAATTTTGCATGCAGATAGCTATTGTGACGTAGGCATCCGCTAAGGAAGGATTTTTGAAAATTCTACCCCTAAGGGGGTGAAATAGGGGTTTGAAATTTGTGTAGTCCACGCGGATGAAGTCGCGAGCATAAGCTAGTTCTGTATATAATATAGAAGATTTAACAAATTAAACTTATTGTTCTGTGTGTAACCAGAACGAATCGTTAGATAATTAGCTAGTAGGTATATAGTTCCGGCAAAAGATTAACTGGCCGGTTATAATCCTGCGCTGAAACCGTAACAGTTATGCTAATTGTAGCCGATTGTGACTGAAACACTGAAAATCATTATTTCTTTTCTTAGATACTTATTTGCATTTACATCAAAATGCATGATTTTCCTTTTCATTGGAATCTTTTGTTCCATTCAGTTTACGATAATGCAAGCACACTACAGACTTGTTTTTAAACTTTTTGTCTTGTTCCATTCTTTTTTTTTTCAAAGAATATTAGCCAGGTTAATTGCTGACTAATATTCCTCTTTCCCCTCTAATTAAGCGTTAAACTTGTGCTAGGAGTAGGTACGACAATAGTGCAACGGGTGGGATTTGAACCGGCGACCTTTCGGTTTTCAGTCCGCTCCTTTAACCGTCGAGCTATCAATGCACTGAAATCTTACTCAAAAAAGGCTTTTATTTAGAAATAAATCTATATTACACTCACATACCTACAAATAGGAAAACAACACCAGATACAGAAGAAACTATACAAAGACGGCCTTATTGTAAACACGTTCTACAAATAAATATCTGTATCTTTACAGAAATCTGGAAAACCACTCCAGATTTCTGTAAAAATGTGTACACGGGCTGAAAGGTTTACATATTAAATCTTTGAGGTCGTGTAACTTTGTACAGATAACACGCTATAGGTTTATACCTCACTTACATATTTCTAATGCATTGTTTTATTTTCACTTATGGTTCGACTTCACGATCGGGATTTGGCAAAGGATGATGCTGACTGTGACAAAGGCCAAAAATAGTGTTATGTCTTTGACCTGTAGATACGTATAGCAGACGGCAAGAAATATTGTACATATACCTTTAGAATGATATTTCGGCTTTGTAGAGCGTTGTCTCTGTCACTCATACCTATGTCACGTTTTGTAGGTCGACAGAGACAATGCTCTACGAAACCGCTATCTCTTTCTAAAGGTCGATGTACATTATTTTCCGCCGCGTACTGTATGTATATCCGTTTTATGTCCGCTCGTAACTACTCAACGGCTCAACCGATTTTGATAAATGATACATCATTAGGTTTAGTGTGGATTTAGTAGTGATGGCGCGAGTGACACAAAATCTAAATGACGGATTTTATGCGCTGAAAAAGATGCAGCGGTTTTTTGTTTTTTTTTTAAATTGCATGTCGCAAATGTGATTTAATCCTACGCTCCGTGCAAGCGCCACGGCCGCTAGTCGCGTACTACGCTAGTACTATCGACACCTTTGCATTTATCATTGCCAGGCAGTTTATTTGTATTCCATTTTTATGATAAAACACCATAGTAATCAGTCCCATTCGGTCGCTTGACGCGCGTTGACGCTGCCACACGGTCACACGGTTATGATAACCCTCGAAATTACCGGCAAAGTTTTCCCGTTTTGTGATACTATTGTTTATACTATAAAGAGTAACATAGTAGCATTCGTAAGTAAGACATTGTATAGGACAGGTGTTGCGTAACTATATTTATGTCAATAGGAAACGTGTCTGAATCCTAAACAATGCGACTTATTTCAATATCTTAACGGAGGATCTTAAGGCTCAAGACACGGGTCTGCCCGCGAAATTCAAATTTAATTTGGTTTATCACAATTTGTAAACTAATACGACAAAGTAGACTTAGGCATTTAAATTTCACCCCTAGAAATATCATCTTTAAAGGTTTATATAAAAATTAATTAAGAAATTAGTCAAAATAATGACTAATTTGTGAGTAGCTTACGTCAAACTCATTATTTTGACAAATTTCTTAAACTGGACAGTTTCAAGTAAAGATTTTTATATAAGCCTGTAAAAATGATACTGCTAGGGGGGCTTAATTTGAATACCATAAGTCCACTTTGTCGTATTAGTTTACAAATTGCGAAAAACCAAATTAAATTTGAATTTCGCGGGCAGACCGTGTACATTCTACCTTAAGGGTTTCTTATGTTATCTTGCGTATTTTGCTCTGAGTTTCAGTCAACATTTATATGATCTACAGTTCAATTGTTTGTTCTTCCTAATTATTTATTACTCACAAGTACTTAATCCTTTCTGTGATAATTATGTTCACGGCTTCTTATTTAATTGTTTGTATTCAAATAAGTAATTCAGTAGGCATCTACTTTGAATTAATCAAATAACGTATATTTTTGTGTTGTACCTATTCGTATCTCTAGAGTGCTAAATACTAATACTAAGTAATACAAATTTCTTTATTGCGAATCTAGGTAAACAATGGAGATGTTACAAAAACAAAAAGGTACAGCTAAATTTTTCCTATTAGCATGGGTACCTTAGCAAGTCGTCCAATTCGCAGCTCGTCCCATTCGCATTTTGTCCCATTCACAGCTCGTCCCGTTCGTGTCTCGTCCCATTCGCAACTCGTCCCATTCGCAACTCGTCCCATTTACTATTTACATTCGCAACTCGTCCTGTTCTTAGCTCTAGGCTAGGTAAGTTTTACTAACTATGATTTTAATTTGAAAAAACTATTGACCGTAATTATTTGAGGGGGGGGGGGGGGGGGGGGGCTAATATACAAATATAAGTTTTCAAAAATTAAAATAAAATAAAAACTTTTCCATTGTTTTAATACTTAATTATTCATTACCTTTAATTTTGATACACCTTATATATATCTATACACCTTATATTATATATATCTACTTACTCAAGTAGGTAAATAATTAAAAAAGACGCCTTTAATTTTAATGATATAATATTTATTTACCTTTCAATATTATAATTATTATTCTATTCATGACTATTGACTAGCTTATGCCCGCGACTTCGTCCGCGTGGACTGCACACATTTCAAACCCCTATGTCACCCCCTCAGGGGTTGAATTTTCAAAAATCCTTTCTTAGCGGATGCCTACGTCATAATAGCTATCTGCATACCAAATTTTCACCCCGATCCGTCCAGTAGTTGTAGCTGTGCGTCAGTCAGTCACCTTTTCCTTTTATATATATATATAGAGATTAGATAGATATAAGTAATTGGGTGGGTACCTAGTTTGATTTAACAAAATAACCAGTCTTTTCAAAACTTTGAACTCCCTACTTAGGTAATCGTGTGGTAGGTACCTACCTATCCTTATTTCTTGAATGCCATTGTTTTAATAATTATTCATTTTTAACCTTTAATATATTTTATACTATAATTTACTTATTCAAAACAATATATCATACTTACATGGCGTAATTAAAAAAGGCAACTTTAATTTATAACGTATTTTTTTAATTTCAAGTACATAAGCTTGGATGTTTAAAAATATAATTGAGTTATTTTACATATTCATTTAATTACTGACCTTGATTAACAAAAAAGCTATTATAAATTTTAATGTCGCATGTTTATGCGCGTTTCATTGTTACATTTTTATTTAACTAGTTAATTCGCCCCGACCTCACACGGTATACCTACCTTTTTATTATTAGTGATTAGGAGACGTCCGCCTTCTAATCGGATGTCGGGGATTCGATCCCGGGCGCCTCTAACCTTTGGAAGTTATGTGCGTTTTTATTAATTAAATATCACTTGCTTTAACGGTGAAGGAAAACATCGTGAGGAAACCTACATGCCTGAGAGTTCTCCATAATGTTCTCAAAGGTGTGTGAAGTCTACCAATCCGCACATGTATATCCGTCCAATAGTTTGAGGTGTGCGTTGAAAGATCAGTCAGTCAGTCAGCTTTTCCTTTTATATTTATTTAGATGTACAAATGATGAGGAGATCCGTAGGAGAACTAGAGTAACCGACATTTAGCTCAACGGGTTGCGAAGCTGAAGTGACAATGGGCAGGGCACATAGTTCGTAAAACCGATAGACGTTGGGGTCCCTAGGTGCTGGAATGGCGACCTCGCACCGGAAGAAGCAGCGTTGGAAGACTCCCCACTAAGTGGACGGACGACACCAGACGATTCGCTGGATTCAGGCGGCGCAAGACTGTGGCATGTGGAAGTCCCTACGAGAGACGTATGTCCAGCAGTGGACGTCTGTCGGTTGATGATGATAACGACGATGATGATGATGAGATACACAAAAATCGTCCGGTTACAGTTTTAATATAAGTATAGATAACATTTTCCACTTCGTGATTTTCGTATTTACAATGATTTACAAGTATAGTAATATTTAAATTAAAAATAGTAGTTTTAACTTTTAACTTGACTGATTTATGTTTTATGGCCAAATATGACGGTTCTTCTATTTGGTTAAGTTAAATTAATAATTAGTTTCCAGTTGGTTGGTTTCGCGTTTTTGCACAAACCTTGTCTAGTTAGGGTTCCGTACCCAAGGGCGACAACGGGATCATATTAATAAGTCTTCGCTGTCCGTCTGTCTATCCGTCCGTCTGTCTGTCAGTGGGCTGTATCTCATGAAATTTTTACAGTGTATATATTTCTCATGCTGCTACCGCAACAAATAATAAAATACCAAGATGGCAAATTTAAAAATGGCCGCTGTTAAAATATCCACTAACCATCTCTACCTATATTATAAATGCGATAGTGTGTTTGTTTGTTCTTTAATCACGTCGCAACGGAGCGACGGATCGACGTGATTTTTTGCATGAGTATAGTTTAAGACATAGGCTACTTTTTATCTCGGAAAATCAAAGAGTTCCCACGGGATTTTACAAAACCTAAAGCAACGCGGATGAAGTCGCGGGCATCAGATAATAGTGTTATATCTTGTACGATGGTACGGAACCCTTCGTGTGCGAGTCTGACTCGCACTTGACAGGTTATTTGTAGTTTCACGCTTGTCTTCTTCCATCTCGTTTAATTCGACTGACCTCATTGAGTTGGTCGCATCTGTTGAGCCGTTTTTGCTTGTTTGACTGAACACTTTGAACGTTTAGGTATTCGTTACTTATTTTGTCGTATTCGATCACGATCGGCTTATAATGCGTGCTGACAAACAATTAAGTATAGTTCGCGACAGGTCGAGATGACAATCAGGGTTGGGATGTGCCGCACACCCGCACAGCTTCCTTGCTACCACTGTGTGAGATAGCGCGGGTGACATGCGACGTGCGCGAGTCGTACCACGATTGCCATCTCGACCTGTCGCGTACTATAATTCTTAGGCCTTAGGGTCGTAGGGAGCGGTGATAGCCCAGTTTTTTGTTTAAATTTATAGACTAGCACTTGACTGCAATCAGACCTGGTGGCAAGTGATGATGCAGCATAAGATGAAGCGCGCTTGCCTAGGAGATGCCTATTCACTCTCGACTTGATGATAGGAATCTTCAAGTTTATAATTGAAAGAAAACTGACGCTGGAAGGGTGTTCCAAATCTTAGCGGTTTGGATTAGAAATGAGGAGGCAGATCGCTTCGTACGTATCCGTGGAATTTCGGCTACGTACGGGTGCAGACCTTGGCGATGCCTTGCGGTACGATAGTAGAAGGGTGAAGGAGGAACCAGGTTGAAAGCAGTTAACCTTATCATAACATTTTGTGTCATATTCGATACATTTTTTTCTGAAAATTCGTTTTAATTCTTATCTTGAGGAAATGATCTACTAGCACATGCACTAGAAACTAAGCAATAAAGTGACAATGTTTAAAATGTAACTGCCTTCAAATCACGAGAGTGAAACGTGACAAATGTAAAAGATTTTGTTTTGTGTTATCGCGATCTGGTTCTAAAACAACGACAACTTTAAAAAAAAAAAAAAAAAAAAAAAAAAAAAAAAAAAAAAAAACTACTCAAAACCCTTCAAAATATCTCATGAGATTAAAGTTATCATATTATAAACTACGACTTGAAGATTTCGAATTTATGAATAAAGAAACATACCTATGTAACAGTAGCTAAGTAGTGAAAATGAAATGAAAATATGTATCTTATAAGCACGCCAAATATAATAAAAATAGATTACAATCATTTAAAATTAAACAAGAAGAAAAAACTGAACAATTTTTTTAATTTGCGTGGCGGCCATTTTGTAGTTTTTGTTATATGTACCTAGTTATAGCGGTAATGGTAAAGAACACATACAATTTTTTTAATTTGCGTGGCGGCCATTTTGTAGTTTTTGTTATCTGTACCTAATTATAGCGGTAATGGTAAAGAACGCATACAATTTTTTTAATTTGCGTGGCGGCCATTTTGTAGTTTTTGTTATCTGTAGTTATAGCGGTAATGGTAAAGAACACATACAATTGTTTTAATTTGCGTGGCGGCCCATTTTGTAGTTTTTGTTATCTGTAGTTATAGCGGTAATGGTAAAGAACACACACAAAAAATGAAAATTTTAACTCTCTACCTACCTATATATTCATGAGATACAGTGCACTGATAGACAGATGGACGGGCGGACAGACGGATGAACATACGAACGGTCAGCGGAGGGTTTGTAATATGTCCCGTTGAACCCAAAAAAGTACTTAACTAGGTAGGAATAAAGAAATAACACTAAAAGTACCAACAACACATAGTTACACGTGCGCAGAGCCGTAATTACAACAAATTATAGACATTTTAGTTCATCAGTAACGGACGCTAAAACAAATCGCCATAATTTTCTAAACAATTGGCTTTAAGGTCGGTGACGCATCGAGGACGTGTTATTATGTAATTCTGTTTCAAATGCTCAAAATTTTCGACGTTTGCCTAATTGGTTCACTGTTGAGATTTAGTTTCTGGGGATTTCAACAGATGACTTTCGTTCTAACATCTTTTTCGCCTTCGTGCTATTGCTTGACGACTTCAGGCACGGGTTTCAGTGTCTTCGAAGAGTGTTGATTAGGGGTTTTTGTTTACTTGTTTTGTCTTTGGTCTTTTCATCCAGCTCTCTCTATCTTTTTTCATCTAATCTACGCCGATGATCGTAACTCCTATGATCACATACTGGTAGGAATGTTCATGGGATCCAGCGTGCCGGTAGATATCCAATACGACTCGATTAATCAGTAAGTAACCCTTATTATAAATGCCGAAAGTGTTTGTTGTTGGTTTGGTCCTTCAATCACGTCGCAACGGAGCACCGGACTTAACGTGTGATTTATGGGCATAGGTATAGTCAAGGACCTGGAGAGTGTAATAAGCTACTTTGTATCCGGAAAGGTCAAAGAATTGCCACGGATTTTCAAAAAACCTAATTTCCACGCGGCACGAAGTCGCGGGCACCAGCTACTTTTTGAACTCTAGTCTGATGTTCTTTAGGTAAAGTTTTTGTATATGATATTCTGAAACGTGGTTAATAATGTGTATCGTGGTATATTACATATTTATGCCAGAGTTATACCTATAACAATAATTCATCAAGTTTTTTATATATTCTCAGTGAATCCCCTGCCATTTTTATTGGGATTCCCTTAATCTAAATATATAAAGGTTAAAGGTGACTGACTGACTGACTGACTGACTGACTGACTGATCTATCAACGCCCAGATGAAACTACCGGACGGATTCGGGCTGAAATTTGGCATGCAGATAGCTATTATGACGTAGGCATCCGCTAAGAAAGGATTTTGTTTGAAATTCAACCCCTAAGGGTGTGAAATAGGGGTTGAAATTTGTGTAGTCCACGCGGACGAAGTCGCGAGCATAAGCTGTATTATATATATCTACTCGTGTGTCTAAATGGTTACCTAGATTATTAATATACAATTCTTTTTGCCGGTGATAGGTTCTTACGTTGGGTGAACAATCGAGGTTCGATCCCGGTGACCTGTAACTTTTCTGAGTAATGTACACCAAAAGCAATTAAATATCCCTATGTTGCTTTAAAGGAAAACATCGTGAGGAAACCTGTGTGCCTGCGAGTTCTCCATAATGTTCTTATTGAGGTGTACCAATCTGCATTTGGCCAGTGTGCTAAACCTTCTCATTTGAGAAGAGACTCGTGCTCCACGCTCTTTTATTATTTAGATAATCTAATTTAGATAATATTATGTAATATAATTATATGTATAATTTAGTCGCTAAGCCAGCTATGGAGAGGGCTATGTTAGGAGTTTGCCTGAGGGATATGATCCGAAATGAGGAGATCCGCAGGAGAACCAAGGTTACTGACATAGCCCAAACTATTAGCAAGCTGAAGTGGCAGTGGGCAGGTCATGCCTGTCGTAGAGGCGATGGCCGTTGGATCCGGAAAGTACTTGAGTGGAGACCGCGTTAGCAAGCGTAGTGTGGGACGCGCTCCAGCACGATGGACGACGATATAAAGAGGCTGGCGGGAAGTGGTCTGGTATGAGGAAGCCTGAGACCGGGTGTGGTGGCGCTCTATAGGGAAGGCCTATGTCCAACAGTGGACGTCCACAGGCTGATGATGATGATGATGATGATGAATCTAATTTAGAATGCAGGAAAGCACAAGCTCTGAAAACCTCTAGTGTTAAAAATGAAATAAAAATCGCTACAAATACACGTAACCTTGAAGTAAGTTGGTTTATCGGAGACATCTATCATGTTCTTGACGTCTCAGTTAAAGTAGATTACAATGATATTTTTATCACCTAAAATAACAATATAATCTCGCCGGTTTCCTCACATACAATACAAGTACAACACTTAGTGAGATACTATTTAGACGTACTTAAATGAATTTTATCTACTTATTAGATCAGTTTTGGAAAAGCATAACATAACTCTAATCCTCTGGACTAGAGCAAGTGGTTTTTTTTTTAAAGAACCTATTAGCCATGTTAAATGACTAATATTCCCCTTTCCTCTCCAACTAAGCGCCAGGCTTGTGCTAGGAGTAGGTACGACAATAGTGCAACGGGCGGGTTTGAACCGTCGACCTTTCGGTTTTCAGTCCACTCCTTTACCGGTTGAGCTATTGAGGCTCATATTCTGAGGATTCTATACTAATATTATAAATGCGAAAGTGTGTCTGTTTGTCGATCTCTCTTCTTGACCAATTTTATATTTTATAATTTTTTTTGATAGTGTTTTTACCTACACTTCAAGGACATGCATATCACAAATTTCGTCACTGGCGGCAAGCGAACCGTGGGCTAGCGGTCAAGGCGTCGGGCGCGAACCCAGAAGACGTCGAATCCTGGCGGTTCGCAAATTTTGATATGTATTTAAAATTATTTAGAAATAACCCATTTTGGCGAAATCTGGTACAGAGACAGCTATAGTACCCAGGTTACATTTAATTCCAGAAAATTAAAGAATTTTATGGGATTTTTAAAAACCTAGAACCACTCGCATGAAATAGTAGGCATGTGTAGTGTTTTATAAATACATATATTGCAATTCTAGCTTCTAGCTACGTATCAAATTCTGAAGATTCTACGTTGAAGCTTATAATAGAAAGAAAGAAATGAACTAAAAAGACAATTAGGTATTTTAGCTACTGTACCAGAAAACAATAACTCTGCTATACAAAACGAAATATGAAGAAAGTTTTTATTTTTTTTTATTTATTTATTCTATAGGTATACGCTTGACCACAATCACACCTGATGGGAAGTGATGTGGGCCTAAGATGGGACGCGTTTACCTAGAAGATGCCTATTCACTCTTGTTTTAAAGATACCCGGGTTGTAATTGGTAGGAAACACATATCGTGGAAGAGTATTCCAAACCTTAGCCATGCGTATGAGGAATGATGACGCAAAACGTTTCGTGCGTGTAGAGATGTGGGGATGGAAACTCGCCCGACGTCTTGCGGTTCGGTGGTAAAATGGTGAAGGGGGGACAGGACATAGGGAAAAAAATTAACGCGTCAAAATCATCACTTAATACCAGATACGATCTAATCAAGTGCAACCTAGTAATCGAATCAAAGGTATCTATGGTGCAGTATAGGCACATAGTCCAATCTTTAGTGATTCATAATTATCAATTGCTCAATAAAGCTTAAATATATGAAGGTACCGAGATAAATAAAATATTAAATAAACACAAACAAATACATAACTGTTATATATTAATACTAAATGATGCCCGTGACTTCGTCCGCGTGGATTAAGGTTTTTAAAAATCCCCTGGGAAACTTTTTATTTTCCGGGATAAAAGTAGTCTATGTCCATCCTCGAGATGTAAGCTGTTCTGTGCCAAATTTCGACAAAATCGGTTTAACGGATGACCGTGAAAAGCTAGCAGAAAGACAGACAGACACACAGACACACTTGCGCATTTATAATATAAGTATGGATAGAAGATTATTATAAACATTTTCTCTATTAATGTGTCTCTATCTCTGTACTTCTCAAGTATCTAAAAGGCCTCTCAATTGATAAAGATTAGAAATAGAACGTTGACAATGATCCAAAAATGAAGATTATCTAGTAGGCTGACTCTACTTACAACTTTGTCGTAAGATCAGGAGTTTGTTTGTAATCTGGGGTTTGATAACTTACTTCTCTATGATAACGACACGCCGTCAAATATAGGTAGATTTGTTCTTAGAAATCAATATACCTTATACCTACAATTTTTTACAAAGTGATCCAATATATTTTATGAAATAACATCTCCAAAATCCAAGAAATCAAAAAATACAGATACAAATATATTGCTAGCTGATGCCCGCGACTTCGTCCGCGTGGATTTAGGTTTTAAAAATCCCGTAGGAACTCTTTGATTTTCCGGGATAAAAAGTAGCCTATGTCCTTCCCCGGGATGCAAGCTATCGCTGTACCAAATTTCGTCAAAATCGGTTAAACGGATGGGCCGTGAAAGGCTAGTAGACAGACAGACAGACAGACAGACAGACAGACAGACAGACGGACAGACAGACAGACAGACACACTTTCGCATTTATAATATTAAGTATTTTACCTACTTAACCTATTTTAATTCGGTACCTAGTACCTACCATGTATTCACTGTGCGCTTTAAGATACAATTTTGTAACCCACTTTTAATAGCCTGTAAGTTCCATGTAAGTGGAAATTTCTTTATGGAACAATAAATGTCTTAAACCAGATGGATACCTACTTAGATTTATTTAGAGTTTCCTTTAAAAAATAATGAAAAAAAACTAAAACTTTTTCCGTGTAACTATCTCACAACATCATCATCAAGTCATTGCCGCTTCACTATTGAGCATAGTTCTCCTTCAGAATTATAAGGGTTTGGCCATAGTCTACCACGCTGGCTAAATGCAAATTGGCAGACTTCCGAATGGGACCGACTCATTGGTGCGTAAATGTTAATTATGCACCAATGCAACCTCAGTGACGTCTGGATTTCAAACGGGTCGTTCATTAGGATTTAAGAGGTGGCGCTGATTTATTTGGTTTCTAAACCGTGAAAATTTTTGTTCGCTTGACCATAATCTTGTCACTTATATCGATCTATTGACCTCATTATTTTTATCATAGTTTTGTACCAAATGTTTACCTTTAGGAATGCCGGTCTCTCGCTTATTTCTAGCTATTATTACCTCATTGCGATTGTTTTCTGGAATTAACAACTCAATGACGATACTATAAACATTCGCATATCATATTACGCGATAATAAAATGATATACCATCTGCATTTATTTGCTTTATAATGTAACTACTTTCATTATTGGGTGCACTG